>NC_022012.1:10003531-10010399 GCF_000317375.1 Microtus ochrogaster | reverse complement strand
ATAGATAGATAGATAGATAGATAGATAGATAGATAGATAGATAGATAGATAGATAGATAGATAGATAGATAGATAGATAGATAGAAAGAATGCAGATTCTGGCATTCAGCATCCCTACATGTTCTGAGAAGACAGCAATCTTCTAGAGCATACATTGGACTTCAAGCTGTTAAACCTTGAGGTTGAGGCTGCTCAGGCCCTACACCAGTACTATTGGGGACCAGGGAGAAAAAAGATATCTCAGCATACTTTAACCACCTCTGCCATAGCAGGTGACCCTAACTCTTACCATCCAGAAGCATTGTTTGTGCCGCGCAGACACCGCCAGTGCTTATGAGCACACAGGTGGAGGACAAGGGAACAAACCCCAGCTGCACATGTGCGGAGCCGTTCTGTGAGGCACCTCCATCAGTCAGTACTGTGAGGGGAGGGGAGGTACAGCTGAGGCAGATACACTGTTGACGGGGAGCGAGGTGCATGTTGGGTCCAAGGAAGGGGGTGAAGGGGGATGGGGGAGGGGTGTAGCGCAAAGATGGGGACAGACCACTGAAGTCTAGTAAACCAGAAGCAAAATAAATAAAAATAAATAAATCTCCATGGGGCACAAAAAGCTTATCAGCTGGCTGAGACCACAACCAGAGATAGGCTTGTAAGGCTGTGGATAAGGACAGCTTTTGATCCCCCCCTTTTTATAGGCAATACCAAAGGAATTTTTACAATCTTGAGGTGAAAGACACAAATTGCCCTTCTTTGCAATTTCCATTAACAGGGTTTTTGCAGTTAAACTAGTGCTTGTATTTAGCCCGTTGTTTCTCTCCAGTACTTGATGGTGGTGTTTATGGACAATATAAAACCAAAAAGTCAAAAGTCACCTCAGCTCTCATCAATTGCTGAGTGGCCAGGGGGGTTATTGTAGGGCTAACTCTCAGTTTGCAGAGCTGACCCTCAGTTTGCAGAGGGATGCTTCAGTTGTAAACAGAGCTATGGGTTGTAAAGCAGAGTAACCCACTGTTAATAGTTAATCCTTAAGCTGCTGAGAAAGTTGCTGACAGCCTGCTCTCATTCTCCTTGGCTTAAAACTTTATATTCTTTATTTCTACATTCTTATTTCTGGAATCTACATTTTTGGATTCTTATTCCTGGACCCTTCAGGACAGAGGTAGTAGAGACCGTGTTCTGTGAGCTGAGGACCCATCTATATAACTCCTCCGACTTTCCAGTTGCATTCACCTACAGGCCCCATCTTGGAGTGGAACAATATGAATGCCAACTTCCAGGAACTACACAAGATACTCTTTCTTTTATTTGCAGATGTTTAACAATGGTGTCAGCTCACTCTTCCATGAACTCCCCCAGGTTCTATAGCAGTCTACTGTGGTGTGATATTCCTGCTCTACAGATTCATGGGACTGTTTATTTGATAGACCAGGAGCGTTCATTATACCACCCGAGTCTACCTGGACTCACAATGTAAATTTTGGCAAGACATATATCTACAAGGAAAGATTGTGCTTAATAAACATTAGCAAGAGAGCCCAAGCAAGCTCAACATCCAAATACTTATTCGTGTGACTGTATCCATTCTAGTAACTGGAAATTTTTTTAAATGAATAAATAAGACTGCATAAAAATGTTTACTTCTTGGCAAACAATAAAAACAAAATTGAAAGACAAATGGGTGAGGTAGGAAAGACCTGGTGCTTTAAACAAAAATTTAACACACAAAGAGCTTTCCCACAAAGGAGATAATCACAGTGGGAAAGTGGCTAAGGGAGACCACCTGTCTCACACACAATGCAGATAAAGAGGGTAGATCAATACACACAAGATGATGCAAGTACCTCCAAGTGCAAATAAAAAGAAAGCATTTCTGGACCAGGTTACAAGAGATAAACAATATTAACAAAAACTATTTGAGTGAGGTTATGAGAAAATAGGCCTATTATGTGTACTGCTGGTGGGACTTTAAATTGGCCACATGTGTCAAATATACCTTTATAATTCATAGCCTTGGCGTCAGTAATCCCAGCCATAGGAACCTACTAAGTGAAGATGTTTGAAGCGGGGATAAAGATGAACATTTATCCATTCTAGTGACGCTTCCTGAGTTTGTGTGTGTGAAGAATTCAGTTATGAGTTAGGGGTACAGCTAAGCATATGCAAAGATTTCTGATTTCAAGAAGCATATATTGTGTTTCAATTCGATGCATGGCAAATACTGTGTGAGAGTTCATGTATGCCTCCATGTGGGGTAACAGTTATAAGAAAAAGAAAAGCAGGTAAGGGTGATGGAAGATGGGGTGCACTGCTCTTGAAGAGAGATTAGGTAAACCAAACCTGCTCCAGTAAGGACACAGCTGAGCCCTTGATTGGTGTAGACAGGCAGATAGGGCATGGAGATGCCACTGGAAAGATGACGTCAAACTGAGGGAAGAATGGGAGCAATGTGTGAGCATGCTGTCTGCAAGGAGAACTGTGGGGCTGGAACAGAATGAGCAAGGGATAAAGTGATGGTTGTTGCAGCGAGGGGAAAGATGAGCAATGGTACCTTGGCATCATGAAGAGCTTTGTTGGCATTGATATGGCCAGCAGAGTTGTAGTGCTAATGGGTGTGTCTTGGTTACTGTTCTAATTGCTGTGATCAAACACCATGACCAAGGCAACTCATAGAAGAAAGTGTTTGGGCTTATGGCTGCAGAGGGTTAGAGTCCATGATGGCAGAGTGAAGGCATGGTAGCAGGATCAGCTGAGAGCTCACATCTTAATCCACAAGCAGGAAGCAGAGAGAGGGCACACTGGGAATGGCTCGCCCCCAGTGACACATCTGCTCCTACAAGGCCACACCTCCTAATCCTTCCCAGATAGTTCCACCATCAGGGGACCAGAGTTTAATATGAGCCCATGGAGGTCATTCTCATTCAAGTCACCACTTTGCTTTTCAAAAATTAACAATCTAGGGGTTAAGAGCATTGGCTGATCTTCCAGAGGACTCAGGTTTAATTCCCAGTGTCCACATTAGGTAGATCACAACCACCTGTAACTCCAGATCCAGGGGATCTAACACTCTCTCCTGGACTCCATGGGAACCTGAGTTCATATGTGCATAAAACACACACCCCACACACAAATTAAAAATTAAAAACCTCATAAAAACAATACTATTATTGGTCACATTTTATAGCAATAAGAAGATGCTTGGGAATATTTTCTCCACTTCAAACTACTGCTGTCAGATAGTGGTTCCCCAAAGCCCCCTGAGAGACTGTACATGATGCATCAATTAATTTCAACCCTTTCAACATTCAAACTCTACTGCTTATTAGCTGCTTGCTTTGTAAGAAGATATTAATACATTTAACTTTCATAAGTCTGTTTCTCCATCTGTCAAATAATTTCTCTTTTGTCAAAAATTTACATGAAATTGTGAATTTAAAAAAATCTGCCTCAGACAGGTGTGAGGATCCAAGAACACAGAGTGCCTGAAATAAGTATGGTGCCTGACACATAGCTAGACTCAGTTCTTGAAGATGTGTGCCTGTGTATTCCTCTGAGACACAGAGCAGGTACTCGATGCTAGACTCAGTTCTTGAGGATATGTGCCTATGTGTTTCTCTGGAGCAGAACTAGCATTCGAGACACACTTAAGTAACAGCAAAGTCAATGTCATGGAAGCTTTCATATCTCCCCAATACCAGTGACTTTAAGTCTTTCTTTGTAAGCAGGGGAATTTGTGAAAGTGGGGAAGAATCTGGGGACAGGATGTAGCTCAGGAGTAGAGCACTTCTCTCTCGGGGATAAGGTCCTGAGCTGGATTCCCTAGAACCACAAATAAACTGAAATAAAAAAATACTGAGCAAGCATTCCAACGTTTGTCTAGCCTGCCCTCTAGTGGTGGATATTCTGATCTTCAGTGTTAATGTGGCTGAGTTAAGACCTAATACCCCTTCTTATTGTTGGTTCTCCTCCACAACAGGCAAGTCAGCAGGAGACAGGACTCTGTAATTTTTCTGTTTCAGGGCTTAAAAGACCCTTATTAAAGTGCAAACATGATCTAGGAAAAGTTGCCTGTGAATTCTTGAAGTTGAATTACACCAAACTGAAGAGCAAGACAGTGCAGATTACATCACCTTGGGAGGGAAAGAAAAGCACACAGCAAGTCAGCAACCCTGGAGCCCGTGGCTGTTTGCAGGCTGAGAGAAAGCACACAGAATGTTAACAGTGTCTTTTCTCCCTCAAAAGTCTCAGTGTCTATTAGGATCAACACCTCGAAGCAGGTTGTTGTGAGCAAACACTGGACTCAGAGACAATTTCTTCTCTTCTACAGTACTACTCCCCAGGTTCCAGCATTGATGCTCTTCTACCTCGCCATTTCCCTCAAGCTTTGGTTCCTAGGGCTTCACTTTGGCGATTTCTCCCAAGTCCTGAAATAGGGATGTACTCCATCTGCACAGATCTCTTTAGCTCTACTAAAGGGTAAGAGCATCATAGCTTATCTTGATGTCATTGGACCACCAGACCCAGGTCAGAAGACATGTGTTTCTTTTCAGTGTGTTCCCCCTTTTGACCGTTGACATCTGTCACTGTACATGATCCTAGTGTATGAACGAGATGAACAAAACCATCACATGCTACTATTTCCCCAGTCCTTTCCCTAAGAGCTGAATTGTCACCATCAAGCCCATTCTATAGATGAGAAAACTCATGCTCAGAAAGTCCAAAAGGTTTTCTGGGTATATGTCATGTCAGTAGCAAAAGTGCAATCCAGTCTTGTAAACCGAGACTGCACGTTCGTTACCCTGGCCTGAATAATCACACAGAAACGATACTAATTACAACACTGCTTGACTGATAGCTCAGGCATATTTCTAGCTAGCTCTTACATCTTAAATTAATTCATTTCTATTAGTCTATGTATTTCCACATGACCATGGCATTACCTCATTTTCTACATGTCTTGTTTCCTTGGCAGCTGGCTAGTGTCTGCTTGACTCTGCCAACTCTATATATCTCTGTTCAGATTTCCTGCCTGGTTTACTCTGCTAAGCCATTGGCCAAAGTGGCTTCTGTATTAACCAATGGTAATAAAACATATTCACAGCATATAGAGGGGAATCCCACATAATCTCCCTTTCCTGTATAAATAAAAAGGAAAGTTTTGTTCTATCATCTATTTTATCTTTGTGAGCCTAAAGTTTCATGTCTAATTTATTTTTATCATAACTAGAACTATCTAGTCTTCAACTCCACCAAAGAAGGATATAATATTATCTAAGTAAACAGGAAGACAATTGTAAGCAACTTCCAAAACTCTAGAACTGACAGAGACATCTTGCTGCCTGAACATTCCAAAGTTCTTATGTACCATTGGGGCATCCATCTTCAGCCTACAGGCCCATAGTATCTGGCAGACTTTTTCATGAAGCAGGAAATTTCAAAGACAGTTCTGCCTATATTGGCAGTTTGTCAGTCACTTTCTTCTGTGCCCTGAAGAATGTCTGACAGACTCTTTCATGAAACAGGAATTTTTTTTTTTTTTGGTTTTTCGAGACAGGGTTTCTCTGTGGCTTTGAAGCCTGTCCTGGAACTAGCTCTTGTAGACCAGGCTGGCCTCGAACTCACAGAGATCTGCCTGTCTCTGCCTCCCGAGTGCTGGGATTAAAGGCATGCGCCACCACCGCCCGGCATGAAACAGGAATTTTGAAGGACTGTCTCACCTTATTTTGGTTAAGTTCAGCAATCATTTTTCTGTGAGTCCTACATGTCCAGTTCATACAACACACCACCAAGCAATCCAGGCAGGGCTAGCAAACTCCATGAGGAGCCTCTTCAATGCCCATCATCCTCTTGAAGTAGACTGGTCCTGCCAGAAGTACTGTCTTGTTTTTGTCCATCCTCTTTCTGACTTATGAGACTGATGTAATGGGACAGACTCAAAGCTTGACTCTTTTGACTTTAATATTGGATCACTGACAGGACTTTAGAGATAGGGCCAGAAGCATAGGAGACAAAAAAAAAGTGATATGTTTTCCTGAAAGGGATGAGAAAAACAACCTCTACCCACCTTCAACATTTCATTAAAGAGACAGTCTCTGTCGGTAGAGCAGGGGTAATGCAACTGCCATACAAGCACTGAGCTGTGGGGCAGCATGCTTGTATGGGTGGGGTGGGTGGCCTATGCAGCCTTGTTGTGACTGTGACAGTGTAGTCACAGCTTGCAAGGGACGGGTGTGCCCAATAGGATTTCAAATGTTAAACTGAGAATCTGGGGTTAATTGCTGCTACAGCTGGAAATGTTAACCATCTTTTGCCCCCATACTGCACACAGCCCTCTTTCCATGCTGGTGGGTGGGGTTCCTGTGCCTTGCCCTGGAGGTTGCCCCCCTCAACTTCTGTCCAAACCTGGCTGCAGTTTGGCACCAGTGTTGCTAAGTAATGGCAGCCCTGTTGAGACGCTATAGCCAGGGCTGCAGCAGAACAGCTCCACCAGGGATGCTTTGGTCATTCAGATAGTATTGGTTATAAATAGCACTTAAAAGAGTCGAGCGCTTCATGCTAGTACAAGTTTTTATGTGTTGATGCGATTTAAATGCGATTTATTAGGTAAATTCTGGCTAGAAAGTTTTGTTTGTCTTATTTAAAAATTTGTCTATTTCTCGAAAAAGTTGTGCATATATTTTTTTGTTAGAAAGCTTTGTCTATGTTTTCTGCTGTGTTCATGAATTTTGTTGCAAGCATGGAACTGAAACAGAAACGGTTTGGATATTTTTGCTATCTCTGCCACCCACCGCTGCTGTGGCCACAGTTATGGGCACAACTCAGAATTTATCTCTGAGCTCTGGTCACTGGATTCGGGACTCAGAATTTATCT
>NC_022012.1:9970497-10003176 GCF_000317375.1 Microtus ochrogaster | reverse complement strand
GTCACTGGATTCGGGACTCAGAATTTATCTCTGAGCTCTGGTCACTGGATTCGGGACTCAGAATTTATCTGCGAGTTCTGGTCACTGGATTCAGGACTCATTTTATCTGTGAGCTCTGGTCACTGGATTCGGGCTAGCAGGAATTCAGATGTTTTGATATAGATAACGTTAAAACTGTTCTATGCTGTTCTTTATTGGAAAGCTGTTTCTAGAGTAGGATTATGGGACTCTTTCACTAGAGCCAGGCATATTTAATTTCCTCTAAGTCACTCTGTCCGTCTGAGCCTCTGACACAGTGACAAGGGGAAGAAAACAAAGCGGAACAGCCAAAAAAATTTTGAACTTGATTTATGTAAACATTCTGTACTTTAAAATTCATGTTTATTTTGTTGGATATGGTTTAAAATCTGTCAAAATTAAAATAAGCTAGTTTAAAATGTTGGTATTCAAATTGGAATCATGTCAGATAGTTCCTTTAAAATTACCCATGCATAGATATTAAATTATCAATTTTCAAGTGTTACTAGTTTTTTGATAATTCTGGGTGCAAGAACAGATCACAATCTGTTGTCCATCGCATCCAGAGCTCCCTCCAGCTCAGCATTCAGCCAAAATTCTCAGCCACTTCAGGCGTTAGCACTTCCAGGTCATCAGTGTTCAGGCAAACTGCCTGACCACCCCAGGACTCGCACAGCGAACAGCTTGGTCACATAATCTATGCACGCCGTAGCACCCTGTCCGCATGCGCTAGCCGGCCTTTAAAAGCAGGTATTCCTGCCCCATCTACCCTCTCGTGGCGCTGTTTTCAGACAGGCCTGTGCACTACCCTCTCCCCCTCTCTGTTAATAAAACTCATTGAGTTCCATTGTGTGTCTTGTGATCTGTTCTTGCATCCAGAATTATCAAAAACTAGTAACACTTGAAAATTGATAATTTAATATCTATGCATGGGGAATTTTAAAGGAACTATCTGACATGATTCCAGTTTGAATTGCCACCATTTTGTAGTCAGTCACATGACTGGTTGTCATTTTGCTGGAGTTAAAAAAAGACGGATGTCACAGATTTCACCACCATCTTGATTAGAGATGACCATGTAAAACAGGCCTGACTAGGAGACAACAACAAATCTCCAAGTTAATTTGGATTAGGGTAGATCTTTATATGAGTATTCATGTCCTGTCCTAAAAACAAGGTTTATAAAAAATAATATTTAAGATATTAAAGCTGCACTTCCATGCTTTTATGCTCAAAAGTATACTTTGTTCTGCCAGCTCAACTTTGTAATTTAACAGTCACCCAGGTGATAGTGGTTTTAAAGACATAAAGGAACCATAGGGAGCAGCTGAGGCTTGCAATTGAATGGCAGGACTAGAGTCCCAAAGAGAGTCTGGTTACAGGATGGTCCTTAACAGTTTAGAAATGCCAGTGCCAGGTGATAGTCACCAGAAGTGCAGTTACAGTGAAATGGAGCAGGCTGAGAGCTAAAAGACAGGCTATGTATATGCCGTCGAAGGTGGGGCAAAGAGGTACTTTATTTTTATATTGCAGGAAGACATATAAGAAATTTGAAATTTCTTTTAAAAATAGTTTTTATGGCTATTGTGAAAGGTAATGTTTCTCTGATTTCTTTCTCAGCTTCTTTATCATTTGTATATAGGAGGGCTACTGATTTTTTTGAGTTGATCTTGTATCCTGCTACATTACTAAAGGTGTTTATCAGCTGTAGGAGTTCCCTGGTAGAGTTTTTGAGGTCACTTGCATATACTATCATATTATCTGCAAATAATGAAAGTTTAACTTCTTCCTTTCCAATTTGAACCCCCTTGATCTCCTTTTGTTGTCTTATTGCTCTAGCCAGAACTTCAAGAACTATGTTGAATAGATATGGAGAGAGTGGACAGCCTTGTCTTGTTCCTGATTTTAGTGGAATTGCTTTGAGTTTCTCTCCATTTAATTTGATGTTGGCTGTCAGCTTGCTGTATATTGCTTTTGTTATCTTTAGATATGTATCCCTGATCTCTCCAAGATCTTTATTATAAAGGGGTGTTCGATTTTGTCAAATGCTTTTTCAGCATCTAATGAAATGATCATGTGGTTTTTTTCTTTCCGTTTATTTATATGATGGATTACATTGATAAATTTTCATATGTTGAACCATCCCTGCATCTCTGGGGATAAAGCCAACTTGATCATGGTGGATGGAAACAGAGGCAGAAATCCGCATCAGAGCACTTCCGGTTGAAGAGTGGGAGGAATGAGAACATGAGCAAAGAGTTCAAGACCATGATGGGTACACCAACTGAAACAGCTTACCTGAGCTAATGGGAGCTCACCAACACCAGCCGCACTGAGAAGGAAGAAGCCTTCTTAGTCCCTCTGAATGTGGTTAACAGTTGCATGGCTGGGGCAGACTGAGGGGCCACTGGCAGTGGCGCCAGGATTTATCCCTACTGCTTGTACTGGCTTTTTGGGAGCCTATTCTCTTTGGTTGGATACTTTGTTCATCATGAATATAGTAGGGAGGGCCTTGAACCTTCCCCAAAGCAAAGTGCCTTACCCTCTCTGAGAAGTGGATGGGGGTAGGGTGGGAGGGAGTGGGAACTTGGATTGGTGTGTATCATGAAAAAAGATAGTTTATTTTCTTTTTTAAAAGTTTTTAAATATTTAAAATTATAAGGTTATTAGACATTTGTGATTATAAAATATTTTATATTGTTAATATATGGACTTCAAATAAAAGGCTAAAAATTAAGGTCACAGCCATAGCACCAAATGCTAACCAGAAACTGGATGTTCATTTCTTGTAATGCAGCAAAACAATGACCTAAGCAGTCTGGCAAAGGGCTTGGAAAAGTTTCTTAGTCAATTGAATCTTGATTCTTTGGGGACTAAGAAAACATCTTACCAGGGTAGCCTAGGACCACCTGCACGTCAGATATTTGCATTAAGATTGGTGGCAATGACAGGTTGGGCAGTCACACGCCTTTAATCCCAGCACTAGGGAGGCAGGCAGATCTCTGTAAGTTCAAGGCCAGCCTGTTCTACAAGAGCTAGTTCCAGGACAGGCTCCAAAGCTACAGAGAAACCCAGTCTTGGGGGGAAAAAATGATTCACAACAACATGGGGAACTATATTAAAAGGTCAAAGCATTAAAAAAAAGTTGAGAATTAGTAGCTTAGAAAATGTCTCTCCTTACTCAAAGTCTATTCAGGTTTAAAAATGTATGTCTAGCCTCCTCATCTTTGCTAACTTTGCTAAGCTTAAACTATTTGGATAAACTGAGTCATATAAATATTCTATGTCTTACTAAAAAAAGAGCTTCAATTCAAAATCATTATTTTTGACTAAATCTGACTATAATGTAATGTGAAGTCATAGTCTTATAAAAGGTGCTAACTTATTGGAAAATGTTAAGAAATACAAGTTAATGGCTATCTTTCTAAATGATGAAGTTCATTAATTTCAGCCGTGCTAAGTACTACTGTTATAATTAATTACAGGGATAAACCTTACTTAGTCCTCTGTATATGTTTTCAAAAGTTAAACTTAAAACAAGTAACTAGGAACAACGTTGTCTATACAGATATACCTGGGCAGCCCTCATATACTTCAGAGATCTGAAGAACATGGCATTGAAAATGTTGTTTAAAAGCGTATATCAGACAGAGACTCCCAGATCCTAGTAGCGACCCAAGGTCTCCAAAGATAACCATCTTTGGTTATGGGCACTACGACGTCTCCACCAGGATTATAATGATGCTGACCACTGGGCGAGATGCCCCAATGCACCACCTGCTGCCAAGATCCAGCCCAGACTGTGGACAAGCAGCAAGACACTGGAGAATTGATTGCACCACTTTGCCTAGACAAAAATAAGGTCGATTTTTCCCATGTCCCTCTTTGGGAGGAGGGGGTGGAACTCTCACCTTATGGACCTAGCAAATACTGCTGTTCTGATATTTCCGCTTTCAATGCTATGGAGAGCTGGGTGTGACTAGCTGAGTATGGACTGGTCCCTGTCATTTTTAATAGATTTGGAAGCTACTTGGTCTACATTCAGGTATAATTTATCCTTCTAGGATTTCTGATAGTATTGATGGTTGGGCTAGCTATAAACTTTGTTAGCTTAGCACCAGGCAACCAGATTCTTTCCCAAGGCTAGAGCCAGCTTGTTAGCTCATTTTATATATATATATAAAAAAAAATCAAGTCTTGATATGGGTCTGAAAAAGAGTCTGAGCCGGGGCTGGAGAGATGGCTCAGAGGTTAAGAGCACTGATTGCTCTTCCAGAGGTCCTGAGTTCAATTCCCAGCAACTACATGATGGCTCACAATCATCTGTAATGATATCTGGTTCCCTCTTCTGGCCAGCAAGCATACAGACAGAGAGAACACTGTATACATAATAAATAAATAAATAAATCTTTAAAAAAAAGAGTCTGAGGATATAAAAGTTTATCTCAAACATTATTTAAGATATAAATGCAATTTATAAAGATACAAAAATTGTTTCATATTGTTTTTCCATTTTATGATATAAAAGTTTAGAGTTTAGAATTAATTAATAGAATTCTAATAAGATGGTAAGACAATGACTACTCACTCCTCAGTCACAAACTCGAGATTTTGGATTTATTTTGGTTGCCATCTAAATATAAACTTAAAGGTACTTCTCAATAGGCCAAAGATATCTCTGTCTAATCTATACCTGGCTCTCAGGACAGAAGAAAAATATACATGCTTCTAACTCAAGTCTGTAGTTTCTGCTGTTCTCAAATGAGTGCACTCTTGCTGTTTTACAGACACCCATTACCTGCTTTGGCTTTTATGTGGATTTCAGTATAGATTGGTGAAACTTTATGTCCTTTTGTACAATTAAAAAATCATACAGGCTTCAGAAAAAAAAATCCCTGGATCCTCTTCTCACGGGACAAAAGGATTCCAGATATGTACAGCCTAAGTTTCCCCTCCTGTCTATTCCTGAAGAGGATATTTTTCTCTCCCCTGGTCTTGGGACTCCTCCCCTTCCTGAAAATTTCAAATATAATATTTTCCTCTAGGTTTATAAATTTTAATTACTGTCCCTAGTTTAAACTTGTCTCAATAGGTTTCCACTTGGGTGACAGACACATTCAAGCATCAGCTGCTGACTACAACCTGCTCCAGATTACTGCAAGCCCTGGACTTGCTGAAAGCTGATGTGGACCAGTCCAGCTGATGTGAATGCTCCCTGACTCTTCAGCACAGTCAGTGAACCATGTGCTTCTGGTAATGCCCCATTGCCTGAACTCCCTCCTTACCTTTAACCAGCCTTTCAACCTTCTTGGGCCCTGATAACAATGCCCCAATGTCAGCTTGAAGTGGTTACAGAAAAGAACACATCATTCCATGCTCCCTGCCCAAAATAGGTTGTAATGTTGAGCAAGGGGAAATGGCCATTGACATACTGACATACTGTTATGACCTGCTGCTGGCTTGTACTGTCCCTTTAAGCCAATCTTCCTCCTGCCTGGATTTTCCTCCAGCCCCTCTCTCTCTCTCTCTCTCTCTCTCTCTTTCTCTCTCTGTTCTGTCCCTCTTCTGAAGAGATGGCTGCTGCTTCTCCTATACCCGCCTCCTTCTGTCTCCCTCTGCCTTTCCCCCTTCCCTCCATAACCCACTGAATAAACTCTATACTCAAACTCTCTTGGCATGGACAGGTCTATTTGAAATATATAATTTCTATGGGCTTGGGGTATATTGATAGAGTACTTGTCTATCAATGAGGCTTTGAATTCAATTCCTGTACAATTTTAAAAAACCCAAAGAAACATGTAAATAAGTGAACTGGAGATTGTGGTCCATTAAGTCAAAGCAGGACCTGAATCTCCGGCCATCTCCCTATGTCCCTGCTGCTGCTGACTTTGGGTTACCAAGTGTTTAAATATGCATAAATAATTTCTGTGGTCATAGGTAAGGAGAAATGATCTTGCTACTCGGCTGTATTTTTGTTTTGTTTTTTCATCTTTGAGGTATATTCTCACTGTGTCGAACAGGTTGGCACAGCTCAAACTGGTTTCAAAATGCTAATTTCCTGCCTCCTCATCCCAAGTACCATGATTTCACAATATTTCTCCTAGCTTCACTTTGGAAATAATTTTAGATAAAGGAATGGTATGCAAACAGTAGAGGTCCTCATGAGATGAATTAAAGTAGGTCAGTTGGCAATAACAGAA
Organism: Microtus ochrogaster; assembly: GCF_000317375.1. Classification (NCBI taxonomy): domain Eukaryota; kingdom Metazoa; phylum Chordata; class Mammalia; order Rodentia; family Cricetidae; genus Microtus; species Microtus ochrogaster. The sequence goes on along the minus strand of NC_022012.1, from coordinate 9,996,958 downwards.
ATGCTAAGATGGATGTCACTTACAGGGGCTCAGTAATGGTGGACAAATCATTCAGTGATCTTTTATGATTGTTTATGCTTCTAAGTAAGATAATGACAGCCTACTTGGTTTTTAAAGCTTGAGGGATTTTATTTATTCATTTATTTTGTGCATGTCTTGCTTGGAGGTGTGTGTGTGCATGTCTTGCTTGGAGGTGTGTGTGTTCCACAGAGGTCAGAAGAGGACTAGAGTTAGAGATGGTTGTGAGTTAGCATTTGAGTGCTGGAAAAGGAACCCTGACCCTCTGCATGGACACGTCATCTAAACCACTAAGCCATCTCTCCAGCTTACAGCTTGAGTTCTTATTTTTATTTATTTGTTTGGTTGGTTTTGGGGTTTTGAAGACAACATTCCTCTGTGTAGCAGCTCTGGCTGTCCTGGAACTAGCTCTGTAAACCAGGCTGGCCTACAGCTTGAGTTTTCAAACATTGTCTTTACAACTGCTGTTCAATGGGATGGGAATTTCTGACAAGAAGAATGTTCCGTGAAAACTGATACTTTTATCCCCAAGAGCTTCAGAGATGCTAACTTCTGGTAAAGCAGGTGCTCAGACCCACATCTGAATCGAACATCAAAACCAATGTCAAGCCAGGCGGTGGTGGCGCACGCCTTTAATCCCAGCACTCAGGAGGCAGAGGCAGGCAGACCACTGTGAGTTCAAGGTCACTCTGGTCTATAAGAGCTAGTTCCAGGACAGGCTCCAAAGCTACAGAGAAATCCTGACTTGAAAAACCAAAAAAGAAAAACCAACCAATGTTGTCTCTACATAGCCCCACTTGCCTGTATACTTTTCTGTGTTGTAAATTACCTTGTTTTCCTTTTTGTCTAACCTTCCTGTCTTTATAAGCACATAACTAACAGCCTACACACTTGCAGCTTATACCAATGGTTTCTTGCATCTCATAGGAACAATGTGGTGATATCTTGTTTGTGCTCTAACAAATAAAGCTTGTTTGAAGATCAGAGAGTAGAGCTAGCCACTAGTTAACCATAGAGGTCTGGAGGCCTGTATAGACAAACAGGAAGTTATATGGCTGGGCAGAGAGAGGACTATAAGGTGAGAGGAGACAGGAGCTCCGTTCTGTTTTGACTGAGGAGTTAGCAAGGTAAGAGTTGGCAGAGGCTTGCTCTTTTCTCTCTTAGATCTTTCAGCAGTCACTTTCCTTTGTGGAGTTGTGACAAAGTCAGTTTCTTGCCCACATGGCTAATTTTACAATAATGAAAGCAAACTCCATATGGAGATTCCTTGATGCCCATCATCCTTTTATGAAGTAGATTGATTGATGCTGTCAGGAGCAGACATGTTTCACTCTCATGAGAAACCTTAGGTTATTAAACATCTTAAATATCAAATTCTGCAGGTCTCTGAAGCATTTGAAGATCACCTATCTACCTATCTAAAATATATGTTTAACTTTTAAAACATACCTAATATGACTACAAGTTTGATTACTATAGATGACTGCTAACCCGCATTTCTAAATTATACATTGTATTTTTAAATGATTTGCATAAGCACAGTACAATAAACAAAAGTAGAAACATACATACGGCATAACAAAAATAACTTTAAATTTGTATCAATATACCAAAATCCAACCCAATATAAAATATTTGATGTTAATAGTTGCCTTTTTATCCTATATTCCTATATCCTCCCCCCAAATGACAAACATCCATAACCCATTGAATGAACAAAAACCGCCACACCCTCTCTTTGGAATGTAGGCATTGTGTTCTCTAGACTGATTGCTGTTGACTGGGGGGGGCAACAGCATCTTTAGGGGACCCTGAAAACATTGAGACAGTGGTCAAGTCTGGGGAAAACTGGTGCAGGAGGTCCTTCTGTATTTGTGTTGCTTTCATTGGTTAATAAAGAAACTGCTTTGGGCTTGGTGATAGGACAGAACTTAGGTAGGTGGGGAGACAGAACTGAATTCTGGGAGGAAAAAAGCAAAGTCAGAGAGCCACCATGGACACACCAGTTCAGACATGCTAAATCTTTCCCAGTAAGCCACAACCTTGTGGTGAACACAGATTAATAGAAGTGGGTTAAATCAAGACGTGAGAGTTAGCCAATAAGAGGCTAGAGATAATGGGCCAGGCCGTGATTTAATAAATACAGTTTGTGTGTGATTATTTCGGGTGTAAGCTAGTGGGACAGCTGGAACAAAGGGTCACCCACTTCCTACAACAGAAAACTAGTTGTAACATTTGTTGTCTAGTCTCAGAACAGTTCCCATGTGCAGGGAAATATATATATATATATATATATATATATATATATATATATATGTATATATATCAACAATCTTGTGGTTTTTCTTTGTTTATTTCTTTATGTCTGTAGCCAAGATTTTCAGGAGGTCTCCTGTAGTCAAACCTGATCTCTATTAACCTTGAAGGAATCTACAACCTTTCATTTACTGTGGAAACAAAAAGCATAACCTCGTCCCCAATGCAATCCATTTTCTGAATTCCATTTTCAAGTTAAGACATCCCTAAAGTATCCAGGCTAGTTTAAGTCAGCATCCATTTTACAATCCAGATCTCTCAACAGCTGTCATTTGCTCATTCAATTAAAAAAAAAATTCAACACAGCACATTATAAGATCCAGACTCCCTGTTTATTTCCCATCTTTATTTGTCATTTTTCTTTATATTACTTCTCTCTCTCTCTCCTTTACTTTATAATTTTAAACTGTTTTTTTTATATGATCATCTATACTCACATTTTTAACCACCTATGCACATTTTAAAACACACTGCAACCTCTTTAGATGTTGGTCTGGACCTGCCTTGCTGTGTACCTGTAGCATTCTCTGATCATGTCAGCCAAACCTTAAACTCACTGCTGGGCTTTGTACTGGTGGCTGGCTCCACCCTGCTCGAGTCCATGAGAGCCAAGCTTATGCCCCATGGTTGAGAGTTGTGTTTAACTGGGAGCTGTGTTTAACCAGGAGCTGCATTTAACTGACCCACCTCCCGGAAGTTGGTGACCACACTGTGGGGTGTTTTTACTTAGTTTGTTGTTTCTAAAGTGCCAGCTGCTCAAGTGTTTGCTGTATAACAGAGACAGCCTCCGTATGCTATGAACACCTGGCTACTAAGAAGCTGTGTCTGCTTTCTTTCTCTTCCTTCCTTCCTTCCTTCCTTCCTTCCTTCCTTCCTTCCTTCCTTCCTTCCTTCCTTCCTTCCCTTTCTTTTTTTTCAGCTCTCTTAGGCCCTACATAGAAATATGTGCCCCCACATTGGGCTCCAAATGTAGTTGGGATGTTCTTTGGTCCACCAACCAAATAATGACACAGAGACATATTAAGTGCTTGGCCTTAGCTTAGGCTTATCTCTAGCTAACTCTTTTGAACTTAAATTAACTGATTTCTATTAACCTATGTGGTGCCCCGAAGGTCACTTACGTCCTCTTCATACTGTTCATCTTGCTGTCCTGCTCTCTCCATTTCTAGCTGGGTAGCCCTGGCTGGCTGGCCCCTTTGTCCTCTGCCTGCCTTCCCACCCATCCCTCCTCTGCCTAGATATTGGCCGTTCAACTTTTTATTAGACTAATCAGGTGCCTTAGGCAGACAAGGTAAACCAGCAACACATCTTTACATAGTCAAACAGATCTTCTGCCACACAAATAAATGCAACATATCTTTACATAGTAAACAGTCTATTTCACAACAGAAGATTCCCTTTATTTTTGGCTTGTTTGTTGAATAGGGGTCTCATTATGCATCCTTGGTTGGTCAGGAACTTGCTATGTACCCTAGACTGGTTTCACACTTGTAATGATGCCCCCTGCTTCTGCCTCCCGAGTACTGATATTACAGGAGTGCACTTCACCCAACATTACTTTGTACTTTATCATCAGACTCTGAGAGAAACAATTAATAAATGAGACCTCTTGAAACTGAAAAGCTTCTATAAAGCAAAGGATATGGTCAACAAGACAAAATGACAGCCTACAGAATGGGACAAGATCTTCACTACCCCACATCACGCAGAGGGCTGATCTCCAAAATATACAAAGAACTCAAGAAATTGGAAACCAAAAGAACACATAATTCAATAATAAAATGGAGTAAATATCTAAACAGAGAACTCTCAACAAAGAAATCTAAAGTGGCTGAAAGACACTTAAGGAAATGTTCAACATCCTTAGTCATCAGAGAAATGCAAATCAAAACAACTCTGAGATTCCATCTTACACCTGTAAGAATGGCCAAGATCAAAAACACTGATGACAGCTTATACTGGAGAGGTTGTGGGAAGAAGGGAACACTTCTGCATTGCTGGTGGGAATGCAAGCTGGTACAGCCCCTCAGAATATTAGGAAACAACCTTCCTCAAGACCCAGCAATACCACTTTTGGGTATGTGTCCAAAGGATGCTCAATCTTGCCACAAGGACATGTTTTCTCAACCATGTTCATAGCAGTATTGTTTGTCATAGTCAGAACCTGGAAACAACCTAAATATCCCTCTACCAAAGAATGGATAAGGAAAATGTGATACATTTACACAATGGAGTACTACACAGCAGAAAATAATAATGACAGCTTGAATTTTGCAGGAAAATGAATGGAGCTAGAAAACATTATTTTGAGTGAGGTAACCCAGACCCAGAAAGATAATTATCACATGTGCTCACTCATAGGTGGTTTTTAGACATAAAGCAAAGAAAGCCAGCCTACAAACCATAATCCCAGAGAACTTAGACAACGAGGACTCTAAGAGATTAGACATAGATCTAATCTACATGGGAAATAGAAAGTAGAAAAAGACAAGATCTCCTGAGTAAATTGGGAGCATGGGGACCTTGGGGGAGGGTTGAAAGGGTGAGGGAGCCGGGCGGTGGTGGCGCACGCCTTTAATCCCAGCACTCGGGAGGCAGAGGCAGGCGGATCTCTGTGAGTTCGAGACCAGCCTGGTCTACAGAGCTAGTTCCAGGACAGGCTCCAAAGCCACAGAGAAACCCTGTTTCATAAAACCAAAAAAAAAAAAAAAAAAAAAAAAGAAAGGGTGAGGGAACAGGCAGGGAGGGGAGCAGAGGAAAATGTAGAGCTCAATAAATATGAATAAAAATTTATTATTATAAAAAAAGACTTAATTTCTTCCTAACTTGAATTTGGGCTGGCCCTGATACTTAGCCCAAAAATGCATCAAAACTTACAATGTCTCAGCAAGAGCACTAAGAGTAGCATTCTGCCGGAGAATGCTCTTAGGACACTCTGAAAACCCAGCGAGCCAGCAGTGAGAGACAGATGTCTGTCTGGTCCCCCCAACCAAGGCACAGGGAGGTAGACACCCACTGAGCACTGGCAACCGAGCCCTCACCTGGCAAGAAACATGTCAGGTGAAAAGAATACGCCACTTTGGCCGGGCGGTGGTGGCGCACGCCTTTAATCCCAGCACTCGGGAGGCAGAGGCAGGCGGATCTCTGTGAGTTCGAGACCAGCCTGGTATACAGCGCTAGTTCCAGGACAGGCTCCAAAGCCACAAACCCTGCCTCGAAAAACAAAACAAAACAAAACAAAACAAACAAAAAAAAGAATACGCCACTTTGGACGTTCCAGGGCAGCTTCGTCTACAAAAACACAGGTCTAAAGGGAAACTATGACTCCAGCGGTTTAGGGTCTCAGCTAGAATGTAATAGAGTCGCGATGCACAGTCTGACCTTCTCAGCCTACTGCGCTTACTTTGATTCCTCCTGTTTTCCTATTACAAACAGAACATGTCTTAATCTCAAATTTCCAGTTGGGGATTATGTTTCCAGAGGCCAGCTGGGCAGAGCACATAATTTGTCCACTCAGCAGCTCATCAAAGAGAAGCTCTAAGTGCCAGGCAACTGAAGCAAACGCGTCTCAAGAACAAGAAAGACTAACGCCAGAGAGCTGCCCTTTTGTACATTTCTGCTTCTGGGACTGTGAAGCCAACGCGGCTCCGGAGAGGAAGTGAGACCGGGAACCCGGGAGCTGTGAGAAATAATGGCCCGCTGCGCAACACTGCGCGTGCGCGAACCGAAGCAGGGCTGCGCGTGCGCGGGGCTGGAGGTGGGCGGAGCCTCGGCACAGAGCGGCCTACTCGGCTGCCCCGGCGGAGGCGGGACCAGGCTGCTTCCCGCCGTCCGCTCCCGCCATTGGCGGGCCGTTTGAATGACGGAAGTGACGAGCGCCTGGCAATGGCCGTCCCGCAGGTACCCGAACGGCTGCTGGGTAGCCGGGCGGCTGCGGACGCCCGTGTGCCGTGAGACCCGACCACACACGCTATCAGGTGAGTGACGGAGGCCCGGCGGGGTTCTCCCGGCAGGCCGCGAGCAGGCGGGCGAGTCTCCGGCCCTTTAAACCGCCCCGAGGCCCTCCTGTGGAATCGGCCACCCGGAGCTCCTCTGGTTCCCTCCTGTTACACCCAGCTTTGAAAAAACAGCAGTCCAACCGCGCGGGTTAATGCTCCCTGCCATCCCAGTGCTGAGGCCGGAGGAGCGCCTCGAGTTCAAGGCTAGCCTGGGCGACGTCGTGACACCTTGCGTCAAGAAACACAACAGCGTACGGTTGTCGTCAGCCCTTTTGTTAGAATGTGTGCAGCTGTTTTGCACTAATTAAGCCGCACACATAGTACACAACCCCGTGTGGTGGGTATTATTCCCCTTACACGGAGTAAAGAAACAAGACCCAAGGGGTCTGAGACTTGGCCACTGCCTTCTGCTAATGCGTGGCAGGCAACGTTGGCTCTTGCATCCGCGTGGTTTCCGCCTGGTATTTAAGGTTGTGATTACTGCCTAATCCTCAGAATGAAATATATCAAGCCCTATAGCCATTATTGGACAGTTGCAAACCAGCACTTAAAAATCCACACGGATAGCAATGACTAGTGAGTAAACCAGGAACAGGATATTCAAGTAGTTGAGAGGTGCAGAAGAATGCTTTCTACCATGGGAAACAGTATTCCTTTCTTGGAGCCCCAAACACCCTTGGGAGTTAGTTTTTGTTTTGTTTCTTCTTAAGAACATTAGTGGGACGTATTGGAAAAGGTTTTATTCAAGCAATTACTCCTGTTTGCCATCAGAGCCCTCTTGTGTATGTATATTCATGTACTAAATCACTGTCTCACTCAGGCCACCCTAAATTATAAAGTGCAAGACAGTTTTTCAGACAAAAAAAAGTAAGGTAATGAGTAAGACCATACTTGTCCTGGCCACTCTTATAGTGGAGAATTCGCTGAAGAAAGTATTGGCTCCCACTAGATTACCCAAACATTTCATCGAAACCGTATATTTTAAGTTAGTTTATTTATTTGAGCATTGATAGTTCTAAAAGAGTCTACCAAAGTCAACTAGTGAAAAGTTAAAGGCATCCTCTATGAATGTGCTTACAGATCGCCTGTATTCTAGGGAGATAGCAGGTAAAGCTCATTCCTGGAGGACAGTAAGACAGCTTGCCTGCTTGTCACTGTGAAGAGACCAGAGATGTGCACTCATCTCAGATAAAGTCACAATGGTGTGCTGATGCCACGTGACCATAGCAGCAGACCGGAAAGCATTTTCCAGTTAGACCAGCTGTGAATGATCACATTCTAGTTGCCCATACCACCTCCCTCTAGATGAGAGCATGCTAAAATCTTAGTTCTAGAGAAGAGTGGATTATAGCACAGTAGAAGCACAACACATGCAAAGCCCCGAGTCCCGTCTCAGAACCACAGCAACAGAAAAGAAGTGTAGGGGGACATCAAGGCCACCCAAAAAGTAGCAGTAGAATAGACCTGGTAATCCAGGATATACTTCATTTATCCAATTAGAAGTATTCTGAAGGGTTTTTTTGTTGTTTTTTTAAAATATGGTCATTTTGGGAAAAGGGATAATATATCCTGGTTAGTTTAGGTTGTCATGACACACTGAGTCATTTGGGGAGAGGGTTTCAGCTGAGAAAATGCTCCCGCAGCCAGCCTGTAGGCACAGCTTTAATACATTTTCTTGGTTAATACTGACTGATGTGGAAGGACCTAACCTGCTATGTACTGTACCGTTTTTGGGCTGGGCGCACTGAATGATTTAACAGGCTGAGCAAGACAGTGAGCAGCACGCCTCCTGTATCAGCTCCTGCTCCCGTGTTTCTGCCCATTGAGTTCCTTCCTTGACTTCCCTCAATAGTGGACTGTGATGTGGAATTGTAAACTGAAATAAGCCCTTTATTCCCAAGATGATTTTGGTCATGGTGTTTTATTGAGACCATAGAACCCCTTACATAACATGTTTGTAAATAAGCTGGACTTTGCTCACCTGTTGTTTTACTTGTGTGTGTACTTGTATGTGTAAGTAGATTGTTTGTTGCCCTATTTTAATAATGTAGTTTATAGACATTCATCAGTTTATTTCTCTTCAATTTAGATCCTTTATATTTAAAATACACAGAAATGAAAAGAAAGGTAATGAACACTGGAAAACTGAGATTGAGTCCTAATGAGGAAGCCTTCATTTTGAAGGAAGATTATGAAAGAAGACGGAAACTAAGATTGCTTCAGGTATCATTTACTTGAGCTTAAGTTTTTTGTCTTCCTCAAATCCTTGGTAATTTTTGGATTAGGTCGTTCTAAACGAAATGTTGCATTTAGGAGTTTCTTTCCTTGAAAGAGACCTGGTTCTTGTTTATAAACCAGTTTTGTATCATTTGAAAATAAGCAGATGGTAAACAGATTGGAGAAGAGTTGAAAGATAGATGTTCCCTAACTCACGTATTGGAGAACAGTTGTTTAAATATGAACATATTTAAAAATTTTTTTAATTCTTTGGTAATTGCATATATGGATGTAATGTATTTACACCATACCCACCCTCTCTTTTCCCACCATTTCTGCCCCAACTTCCTCTCACATTCTCCCTACTTCACGCCATCTTTTTCTTTTACTCTTTTTTCTTCTCCAATAACCCACTGAGTCCGTGTAATTCCGTCTGTACCTGCATGTGTATCCTGCTTCACTGGAGCATGCGCAACTTACCATTGGGCCACATTACTGAAGGAAACTAACTTTCCCTGCCAGCTATCAGCTCCCAGTGGCTCCTTAGATGGGGTGGGGCCTCATACTGTGTGGCTTGATCATATGCAGATCTTGTGTCAGCAACCGTAAGTCTATGTATGCAACAGTTTGACTATCGGGAGACATTATTTTGCAGTAATCTTTCTCAATTTCTGGTTCTTAGAATCTTTTCTGCTCCGGTTTACATGATGCGGAGTTGGTGAAAATTAGAAAAGAAAGCTTAGCAAGAATTTGAAGAAGACTACTGAGAAGATGAAACAGACTTATTTATATGAGCTTCTAAGACAAATTTATTAGGAAATTTAAGATTGCCCTAACTAGCAATCTAAACTTAAGCCTTTGTGAATGATGTATGGCTTTCTATGTAGAACCAGAGATGATGGATCTAGAGAGGGAGCTCTCATCTGACCTTCTCGGCTATGAAACTTATGCAGTCACCTTTTAATTTTAGCATTTTATATGTTATTGGGGTTCGAGAGAGCAGGTGAAACAAGTCAACTAAGGGACTGTAGAAATAGCTTTGGGGGTTGCTGAGTAGGTAAAGGTACTTTATTGCCAAGCTTGGCAAGCTAGGTCCTTACCAAGGGACCCTCTTGTTGGAGTTCATGCAGGTTGACCTCTGCCCCCTGTGCTACGACACACATATACAAATAAATGAACATAATAAAAAATTTCTTAGTGGCCCCCCGTTTTTTCTCTGTTGATTTTTTTTTTCTTGCTAATCATAGCCCTTACCTAACAAGTATTTGGGAAAATTGAAACACCTGAAGAGAATTCATTTGAATTTCTATTCTCAATTAGATTTTGGAAATGTTTAAACCCCTTCATTTATTTTGTATGAAATACTCATCTTTCAGGTTCGCGAACAAGAAAGGGGCATTGCCTTCCAGATCAGAGAAGACATAAAACAGAGGCGAAATCAGCAGTTTTCCCGTTTGGCTGAGGAACTAAGGGCAGAATGGGAAGAAGCACAAAGCCAGAAAATACAGAACTTGGAAAAACTGTATCTGGCAAGTTTAAGACATATGGGAGAGGGACATCGACAGGCTAAAGAAAATGTGAGTGAGCTCGTCTCATCACTGCGCGACGCAGGATGCTTAGACTAAATACATGATAAGCATGCTTTAATGTATAGAACTGGGAGAGGCAAGCTGACCTTTATTTTCTAAATCAGTTTAATCTACTGTGAGAATACTGGTATTATTTGTTTCCTTGTAAATCTGCCAAGTACACCTTTCTTCCTCTGGTGTTCAAGTTAGCATTATTTCTTCTGGTTCTTGCCTATATAAAGACAGTAACCTATGCCATCAGAAATTGTCTGTCTCAAGCAACTTGAGTAGATTCAGGGACTCAATTCAGATTCATTCCTACCATCTCTAAATACATATTAGTGAATACGTATGCACTTGTGTTTCATTGGTGGCTTTCATAAAGGCAAGTAAAGCTAAGTGTTTCAACGGGGCCTTGAGTTCATTTGTTGCTTATTGTGATTTATGGCTAGAAAATAAAAAAAGAGACAGGAGGACTTCCTTAAGTTCAGAGGCAGCTTGGTCAACATCATAAGTTACAGGTCAGTCAAGGCTCCATAACAGAACTAAATAAAAAAGGGAGGGAGGGAGAGATGAAGGAAAGAAATGCTAGTTTGTCATTCCAGAGTCAGTGACACAATAAACAGGCTGGCTCCAAAAAAGACAAATCTTTAATTACTAAGGAAAAGAAATACCTTGAAGTGATGTGGCATCTTGGTTTCTGTGTGTTTTTTACCAGTAGCTCTAAGTTCTAATGTTATTTTGTTTATTTACTTATCTGTTTATTTATTTATTCATGCTTTTTTCAGGTCAATATTGTCTTTGTGTTTAATTTTTTTCCCAAGCCTAACTCATTTGAAGGACACCCATATGATTTTTGTAGACCAGAGAACCTCTTGTATTACTATAAATTGAATGTTTTAGTTTAAATAAAATATTTTAGTGGTTAATTTTATCCTTGTCCAAAGTAGCTTGATATTTTATGTTTTCATGCTAAGCTAAATGATTACTGCTATGGTGTGGTGGTAGTAGTACTATTCCTGTGCTTTGGAACGTATGGTGTGCTTATGGGAAGGGATGACAGAATTAAAAGATGACTTCTGGGCTGGAGAGGTGGCTCAGCGGTTAAGCTCTCTGGCTGCTCTTCCAGAGGTTCTGAGTTCAATTTCCAGCAACCGCATGGTGGCTCACATCATCCGTAATGAGATCTAATGCCTTCTGGCATAAAGAAAGGCAGGTAACTTCTATGTTGATCTCAAATAGACACATTTTTGTTTATCTTGTTTAACATGGCTTTTTTTTTTTTTTTTTTGGTTTTTCGAGACAGAGTTTCTCTGTGGTTTTGGAGCCTGTCCTGGAACTAGCTCTTGTAGACCAGGCTGGTCTCGAACTCACAGAGATCCGCCTGCCTCTGCCTCCCAAGTCCTGGGATTAAAGGCGTGCGCCACCACTGCCCGGCTAACATGGCTTTTTAAGTAATGTGTACTTCTAGGAACCTGACTTGGACGCTCTGGCTCAGCGGGCAGCAGAAAGAAAAAGAAAAGCTGAACTGAGGCATAAAGAAGCCCTTAAAGTGCAGAAAAATCAAAAAGAAATGTTGATGAAACAGAAAACCAGGTAACAAGATAACATTTTCCATATTTTCAACTGAAACCGGTGTGTGTGGCTAGAAATAGAAGGTGTGTAGCAGGCTGTGTGAGGACGTGCTAAGTAAAAGGTTGTGTAGACGCTGGACTCTGCACTGCTCTCACTAAGCACTGGGGTGGTTTTCCTAGCTGAGCTAACATTCTGAGTTCAGTGGCAGGGGCTAAGTTTCTGAAGAAATGTATGGACATTTCATACTTAATATCAACCAAAAAACTGTTTCTGATGTAAAAAGGAAGTTTTAAAAAATCTATGTGATTAAGAGCATTAAAGAGGGCTGGAGAGATGGCTCAGAGGTTAAGAGCATTGCCTGCTCTTCCAAAGGTCCTGAGTTCAATTCCCAGCAACCACATGGTGGCTCACAACCATCTGTAATGAGGTCTGGTGCCCTCTTCTGGCCTGCAGGCATACAGACAGACAGAATATTGTATACATAATAAATAAATAATTTTTTTTTAAAAAAAGCATTAAAGAGATCTTTGGGCAGGACATGGTGGTACACACCTTTAGTTCCAGCACTTGGGAGGCAAAGGCGGGCAGTTTTTTATAAGTTCAAGGCCATCCTGGTCTACACATCTAGTTTTAGGCTAGCCAGGGACAGAATATTTTGAGACAGAATATTGAGATTCTGTCTCAAAACACACAAGCACAGGATGTTGTGGACTGGAAAACCTCAGCTGTTACTAATTTTTGCATGCTGTTACTGGTCTGCACTGGTCAGCTGGTCATTTTACACATTATCTATCTTTAACATTTCTAGTTCTACTTGGTTTTTTTTTTTAGGTTTATTTATTTATTATGCATATAATATTCTGCATGTGTGTATCCCTGCATGCCAGAAGAGGGCACTAGATCTCATTATAGGTCATTGTGAACCACCACATGGTTGTCAGGAATTGAACTCAGGACCTCTGGAAGAGCAGCCAGTGCTCTTAACCTCTGAGCCATCTCTCCAGCCCCCTCTAGTTCTGCTCTTACTGTAAAAAACTCTAAAATAATGGTTCTCAACCTGTAGTGGGGTCAGACGGCCCTTTTACTGGTCACCTAAGACCGTCTGCCTCTCGGATATTTAGGTTATGATTCATAATGGTAGCAAAACTACCATTATGAAGTGACAACAAAATAATTTTGTGGTTGGGGGATCACCACAATATGAGCAGTTGTATGAAGGGGTTGAAGTGTTTGGAAGGTTGAGAACCACTGCTGTCTATGATTATTCAGTTGAAACTCCAGTCCTTATTTAAGCCTCTTGTAGTTGGTAAACATGTTCTTACATGTTTGTTTGGTCAAAGCAAATTGAGTGTGGACTCAACTAAAAATGAGTTTCTGGCTTTTATGTTTTTAACTCTGTGCACTGATACCAAGTCAGTGCACTTCTGTTCCTCTTGGTGACAGTAGGTATTACCTGAGAGACTGATTGGTGGCACCTCTTGTCTTTTAAGGCATATAAAAGCTCGAAAGGAAGCATTGCTTGTGGAAAAAGAGAGATCGGCTAAAGTGGCCAGGCTGCCGCCTCCTGTCCCGGCCCCTTTTGAGGTGAGTTGCCTAGAGCTTTGCCTAAACGAGTTTTAGTTGCATGATATAGGAGTATTTATGGAGTATTTTAAAATTCTAGATATTGTTTTACCTATAAATTAATATATGTTTTTAAGAACTTTAAAAAGTAATAGTACTGACATTTTTCTTAGTTACCTAATGCCCACTGTGTGTTGAGTTTTCCCCAGTGGGAGTTTTATGTTTGTTAAGCATAGTGATTTGGGTTTTTACATTCTGCCTTTTTTTTTTAATAGCTTTATTTGTCAAAAAAAAAAAGAGTTACATTATTTGTCTTATAGACAGCTCATATTCTGGATTTGGTTCATAGTCTAATAAAGAAGTAGAGCTCAGATACATTTAAAATTTTGTTTGCAATCATAAGGTCATGCAAAGTTTATTTATAGAGTATCGTGTATGCTTTATGATCAGGCTCAATTTTGTTTACATGTTTGAAACAGTTCAATTAAATGAGTACTAGAATGGACATGGTTCCTCGTACCTATATTCTCAGCACTGGTGAAGCTGAGGCTGGAGGTGCCTGGTGAGCAAAACAGTAAGATTTGTTACAAAAAAAGGAGAGAGAGAGAATAGAAAAAAATCAGTTCTCTTATTTATATTAGCGTTTTAGTGCTGATTAGCGTTAGTGATTGGAGTTACTGTGCGGATAACTATCAAAATGACAGTTACTTTATGTGAAAAGTTAAAGGCTTTTTAAAAAAGTTTGGAAACTTAATACTGGAATGAGTACGTCTATCTTGTATTTGTGTATGTGTGATCAGCATGAGTGTCAGGCTCTGGAGTCTTCCCTGTTCTCACAGGGCTGCCTGCCATGAAAGTGTCCTATTTCAGCCACTCTCCCAGGGCCATGCAAGATATTAGAAAGGCAGGCAATATTTTAACCTATCATGCCTTTTGATAGCTTTTTATTATAATTTCCAATATTCATAAGCTAAAATAACTTTAGTTTCTTAGAATGCTTTTTCAGAATGCAGGATAGGTAGAATAATTAGTTCCAGGGTAGTAAATTTGTAAATATTTTCTTTGGTGTAGGGGTGGTATCTTTCATTTTTGTGAGTATCATTCTGGAGATACTGTTTCATTATTCTGCACACAGCTTTTATCATTTTTCTTTTTTTTTAAATCATTCTGAAGTTTATATCCTCGTTATTGAAGAGAAGGCTCTTTAAGCTTTCTCTGTATCCATGGTTCTCAAGTGTTCTGTAGCCCAGCGAATGACTCTGGCTCCTTGTGATCATACTTAGTCCCACTTCGTTTGTGTGTCTTTCTTGTGTGTTGTTGTTTGTAGATATATAGCTCTTATAAATAAGATCTGGGTGATTATATGTAGTAACAGGAGCAGCAGGCTGTGTTCCTGCGGCTCCCCGGCTAGTTTTTTTTGTTTTTTTTTTGTTTTTTTTGTTTTCCGAGACAGGGTTTCTCTGTGGCTTTGGAGCCTGTCCTGGAACTAGCTCTGTAGACCAGGCTGGTCTCGAACTCACAGAGATCCACCTGCTTCTGCCTCCCAAGTGCTGGGATTAAAGGCATGCGCCACCACCGCCCGCCCCCCCCCCGGCTAGTTTATACCCGAAATAATTACACGGAAACCATATTCATTTAAACACTGCCTGGCCCATTAGTTCTAGCCTCTTATTGGCTAACTCTCACATCTTGACTAACCCATATCTAATAATCTGTGTATCACCACGAGGTCGTGGCTTACCGGCATGAGTCTAGCCAGCATCCATCTCGGGAAGGGGAATCATGGCGTCTGCCTGACTCTTCTTCTTTCTCCCAGCATTCTGTTCTGTCTACTCCGCCTATCTAAGCTGCTATCCTATCAAAGGCCACGGCAGTCTCTATTTGATCAATGAAATTAACACATAGACAGAAGACCCACCTACATCAATTGTATTCTTGTTTGGTTTTACAGTAGGCTCTTTATTCAGGCTACCCAGGTCTTTGGGGAAGAAGAGTATCTTAGAATACGTCTTGAGCTGGTTGTGAGTTGGTGATATAAAAGGAAAGAATAGGACTTTGTTTAAAGGTCTAAGTTGTGGAGTATTTTTATTCAGGAGATTTGAAAGTGCTCTCAGTTCTGGAGATGGAGCTCAGTGGAAGAGCACCTCCCTGGGTACAGTCCCCAGTAAAGGGCACAGTAGAGGAGCTACTGTAGCAAAATTAACTGTCTCTTTAAAAGCCGGGCGGTGGTGGCGCACGCCTTTAATCCTAGCACTCGGGAGGCAGAGGTAGGCGGATCTCTGAGTTCAAGACCAGCCTGGTCTACAGAGCTAGTTCCAGGACAAGCTCCAAGCCACAGAGAAACCCTGTCTCGGAAAACCAAAAAAAAAAAAAAAAAAAAAAAAAAAACTGTCTCTTTAAATAACTTAGAAGTTAGAGTGAACTTCTGAACTGAAATAAAAACATTGACTATAATATACATATCTAGAAGGTTGATGAAATACTTAAAAATCTAATATTTTTATTAAAACTTGAAGTGATTTGCCTAGTGGTAGTGGCACATGCCTTTAATCCCAGCACTCAGGAGGCAGAGATAAGCAGATCTGTGAGTTCGAGGCCAGCCTGGTCTATAAGAGCTAGTTCCAGGATAGGCACCAAAGCTATAGGAAAACCCTGGGTAAAAGGAAAAAAAAAACAAACTTGAAGTAATTTAACTCTGGGTGAAAAGATTTATTTCATTATTAAGCAGATTTTAGCATTGGTCTTGTTTTAGTGCATTTCCTGTTTCTAGTAATACAGTGCATTAGGCAAGGTATAGAGAAGACTGATGGGCTGCATCTGGTGTGGTCTTCTGACTGGCAGTCATAAGTTGGTGGAAAGCATCAAAGCCACAAACTAGGAGATCTAGGTAAACTGGTTTTGTAGAAGATTTACTTTAGGAACAGATAACCATGGCATGTATCACTTGAAGGCATTAATCTGTTCACTAGAAGAGCTTCCCTAATAACTCCAGAAATTTCTACCTTGTTCCCTCCTAACATCACCTAGTGAGAATTAAATATGAACAAATTTTAGAACAATCCATAGCATGGATTAATACACAGCTTTGTGGCCGTGCATGTCTGTAATCCTGACACTCTGGAGGTTGGGGTAGACGGATTGCCATAAATTCCAGGCCAGCCAGGCTACACTGCAAAATTTTCAAAAATAAAAACAAATTTGCCTTTTGCATTAGATCTAGGTTTATTGAAAATGTGTGCTCCCTTAATGGAGATGGCTTTAAAAAAAGAAAAGAAAATGTGTGCTCTTTACCTAATCTCTTATTTTATATGCTATTTTCCAGAACATTGAAGTGAACAGAATTCCTTCCTTGAAGACCAATAGTTCCACCTACCATCACATTTCAACTTTTGTGAGCAGACAGATGGGCACAAAGCAGGTGATTGACTTACTGTGTGTTCATAGTTCACTGGGTCTCTCTGTGTTCATCAGTTGAGGTTTATCTTGAGTCTTTGTCTAGTGTAGTATGGCCATTTCTTAAAATTTGAACAATCCAAATAACTGTTCTAGGTTAAAAGAGCAAAAAGCCTTGTAAATGTGTTTTGACTTTTCATGTCAGATATATTGTTTTCTCCTATGAATGGAAGAGATACATAGCTATATGTGACTGTCTTTTAAAATAGTAAATATATTCTTATCATGCATTGTACAAAATAGGTTTTATTATAACATAAAGGAGGTTTTAAAACTTTTGATCATGAGTAGACTCTTTGCAGAAATAGAACTTTATATAGAAGGTGAACTCAGAGAAATATCAATGATCTCACCACCAGAAGACAAAATGGTTAACATCATATGGGTTAGAGTCTGTCTTTATGTATAAACATGCACACAAAGACTTAAAAACAGGATTTTTTAAATAATATTTGTGAATGTTTTACTTTGCATGTGTGTCTGTGTGCCATATCAAATGCCTGATACCTGCAGAAGCCAGAAGAGGGTCATCTGATCCCCTATGACTGGAATTACAGATATTGTGAGCTGTCATCTGGGTACTGGGAGTTGAGCCTGGGTTCTCCAGAACATCTGTCTTCCCATTCCTTTATCTTTATAGATATTACGACTTAAAAGTCTCTGCCAGTATTAAGAGTGAGCAACTGATACTTCCTTTTTATAATTGCTATTACTCTGTAACAGTAATTTTGCAATTTTTTTTTTGTCTTTCTTTTTTTGGGGGTGAGAGTTCTTGTATAACAGCCCTAGCTGTCCTAGAACTATCTCTTTAGACCAGGCTGGCCTCAAACTCACAGAGATCTGCCTGCCTCTGCCTCCTGAGTGCTGGGATTAAAGGTGTGCACCACCACCACCTGGCCTGTCTTGTTTCTTTTTGAGAGAAAGTCTCACCATATAGCCCTGGCTGACCTGGAACTCACAGAGATCTACCTGCCTCAGCCTCTATGCTGGGATTAAAGACATATACTGGTATTCCTAGTTAATAACTTTTGTTGTCATTATTGTTCCAATTTGTTGATATAATTTGATCAGATAAAGAACAAGCTTTTTCACTTCTGGTTACATTCAAAATGCTGCCTATGTGTTGAAGAGATAGCTCAGTAGTTAAGAGTTTACTGTGCTTGTAGAGGACCTACACCCACTTGGACTTCTAACCAGCTTTAATTCCAGCTCCAGAAAATCAGACGCCCTCTTCTGGACTCCCAGGGCACCTGCACTCACAATGCACATATACATAATTAAAATAAAGGATAAATAAAGTGCTGTATATATTTGAAAGTAGATGTTCAAATCATAAAAAATAACAAGATATCTCACTGGCCTAGTCACTATTTCTGCATGAGTTCTAGGAAATCGGGGTTATATTTAAGTCATTATTCTGGCTTTCTTAGCTGAATAAGCATTGCCATTTAGAGGAACGTCTGTCTTTTTTTTTAAGATTTATATATTTATGTACTTTATGTATTTGGGTGTTTTGTTTGCATGTATATTTGTGTACCAGAAGAGGGTATTGGATCCCATGGGACTACAGTAATAGATGGTGCTGGGAACTGAACTCAGAACCTCTGGGAGAGAAGCCAGTGCTTTTAACCTCTGAGCCATCTCTCCAACCCTAAAGGAATTTCTTAAAAACCATGGAGTACTTATCTTTGAATGTATTTAAGACATTATACTAATAATTTGATTATTTTATAGCCGAATGCTATGATAATTGCAGATACTAAACACTTTTACATTTTATATAGGTAGAAAAGGTTCTATTAGTGTCATTGTTTTTAAAGCTATTTCTTTGTTACAAACACACACAAAGATCTAAATTTGTGTTGATTGACTGTTAGCCAGATGCTCATTTGGCCGCTGAAGAAGAAGCTAGACGACTGGAAGGCCTGCGGAGACAGGCAGCACAGCAGAGGGGGGAGCGGTTTGCAAGGGCACACATGCGGGGATCGCGTGCCATGAAGAAGGTCCACTTGGCCCAAGTAAGACCTGCCATCTCCCTGGGAGCTGGCTGCTGCTGGTAACCTGGTTGGTGGTATTGGAGAACTAATAGTGAGGGAGTTCTGTCCTAGAGTGTGAATACAGTGTTTCTTACTGTCATTTCTCTTGCTGGGATAAAATACCCTGAGAAAAACAACTTACTTTACCTCGCGGTGCAAGGTATAGTCCATCACGAAGGGCAGGTCAAGGAAGCAGGAGTTGAGGTAGCTGTCACATTACAGCACAGCCAGGAACAGAGCGTGAGTACCTATAGCCGCTCAGCTTCCTTCTCACATAGTCCAGCACCCAGCCAGGGAATGACGCCATCCGCACTGGGCAGGTCTCTCCGCCCACCTCAATGCAATCAAGATAATCCCCCACAGGCATGCCCCAAGATCTGTCTCCCAGAGGATTCTAGATTCTGTCATGTTAACAACATTAGCCATCACAGAAAGTCTCTGATTTGTATGATTTCATTATAATTTTCCAAAATCCTTTTCCATCCTCTTTTTTTTTGTTTGTTTGTTTTTTGAGACAGGGTTTCTCTGTAGCTTTGGAGCCTGTCCTGGAACTCCCTTTGTAGACCAGGCTGGCCTCGAACTCACAGAGATCCGCCTGCCTCTGCTGGGATTACAGGCGTGCGCCACCACCGCCTGGCTTTTCTGCCCTCTTTTAAGCTCAGGTTAAATACAGCTGTTCTCATAATATGTCCTTGTTTTATACATGTATACATGTTTACTGACACACTTTCTTTTTACATTTATTCAATCCAAAAAGAGCCTGAGAAAATTAGTCAGTTTTTTGATGTCGTAATTTTTTATTGCATTTGTGTTTATAAATTTGCATAATTGATTCTTTAAGTATTTTCTGAGCAAAAGACTTACTCTGGCCACTTTGAATGTTAATTCAAAGGTAGACTCATGTCCTTACTTATTCTTGAAATACAGTGTAAGTATGATTCATCTTTTGCATGTTTCTCTCTGCCTCTGAGTTTGACCACATTTGTGTACTTTAAACACTCATCACCTTAGGAGAAGGTTTTTAAGTATGTCACTGGACATTAGATGCTTATCCTAAGGAAGTCTACTTGGATTGTGGGGGTGAGATTATGACCTCCCTCAAAATTTTAATTTTCATAAGTTGGAAGTGCTTATGACTTAGTTAACTGTCTAAATTTATTCATCAAAGAAATAAACCTATAAGAAATAACAGGGGCTGGAGAGATGGCTCAGAGGTTAAGAGTACTGACTGCTCTTCCTAAGGTCCTGAGTTCAATTCCCAGCAACGACATGGTGGCTCACAACCATCTGTAATGAGATCTGGCGCCCTCTTCTGGCCTGCAGGCATACATGGAGGCTGAACACTGTGTACATAATAAATAAATAAATCTTTAAAAAACAGAAAGAACAACAGAAACTGTAAGAAACAGCTATAAGTTAAACACATTCTTCCATAAAAGCAGCAATGTTGATTGGCCACAGAAGTGAGCTTCCACAGCTTGCCTGAACTTAGCTCTGTGTTATTTGACTGTCTTAAGCTTGCCTTAGCTCACTTTCATCATCTGTTTCCTGAGGCCTGCCTGAAGCTCATAGGAACACATGGAGTTTAAACATTCCCTGTTATTAGGAAAGATACTAATGGAGTGCTACACCATGCTCAGGTGAGCCAGAGGAATGCATTTACTGTGTGCTATCATTAGAAAACAGCTGTTTGGGCCACTCCTCTTTATTCTAGACTAGTGTTTCTCACACAGGAAAAGTCACCCAAAACTGTGGCATCTCAGTGTTAATAGATTCTATTACCCTGCCTGAATCTTTTCCTAAGACATTTTGGTTCAGGAATGTACTTACTGCTGGGTCTATTGTTTTTGTTTGTTAATTTTATTGATTTTTTTATTTAACTCTAAATTTTTTCTGCTCCCCTCCCTGCCTCTCCTCTCCCCTTTAATCATCTCCCAAGGTCCCCATCCTCCCGATTTACTCAGGAGATCTCATCTTTTTCTATTACCCACATAGATTAGATCTATGAATGTCTCTCTTAGGGTCCTCATTGTTGTCTAAGTTCTCTGGGATTGTGATTTGTAGGCTGGTTTTCTTTGCTTTGTGTTTAAAAACCACCTATGAGTGAGTACATGTGATAATTGTCTTTTTGTGTTTGGGTTACCTCACTCAAAATAATGTTTTCTGCCGGGCGATGGTGGCGCATGCCTTTAATCCCAGCACTCGGGAGGCAGAGGCAGGTGGATCTCTGTGAGTTCGAGACCAGCCTGGTCTACAGAGCTAGTGCCAGAACAGGCTCCAAAGCCACAGAGAAGCCCTGTCTCGAAAAACCAAAAAAAAAAAAAATTATTATTGTAATGTTTTCTACCTCCATCCATTTTCCTGCAAAATTCAAGCTGTCATTTTTTTCTGCTGTGTAGTACTCCATTGTGTAAATGTATCACATTTTCCTTATCCGTTCTTTGGTTGAGGGATATTTAGGTTGTTTCCAGGTTCTGGCTATGACAAACAATGCTGCTATGAACATAGTTGAGCATATGTCCTTGTGGCACGATTGAGCATCCTTTGGGTATATACCCAAAAGTGGTATTGCTGGGTCTTGAGGAAGGTTGCTTCCTAATTTTCTGAGAAATCAACATACTGATATCCAAAGGGGCTGTACCAGCTTGTACTCCCACCAGCAATGCAGAAGTGTTTCTTTTACCCCATATCCTCTCCCTGCTGGGTCTATTATAATTGGCATTTGGATTCTGTCCCCCTCTGGTTTTGTATTTTTTGTTTGTAATCCCCTTGCCCTCTGTGCTTTAGCCATATAAACACTATCTATGTTCTTCTCTAGTTGCCTTCATAGCCCATACCTATGTGCTGCCCTTTTTTTTTTTCTACTACTTTATCCTCTTCTGTGTGACTAAGTGCTTACCCAGAAACCGAGGAGGTTTCTCTGATCGCCTTCTTTGCCTTCTACCATCAAAATTAAATTAGTTAACTTCATTTAACTTTTATGTTAGTAGTATTCTGCACATAAAGTGATACACAAATCCCCTTAAATCATGGAAATCAGAGTTTGGAGTGACGGGAAGCATCCTCATTAAATCTCAGTCACTTAGGACTTGAGAAGTGCAGAGTGAGCTGAACGACAGCTCGTTGCATTAGCCCTGTTAGTTAAACAGAAAGAGACGAATGGTTTTGCTTTGCCCTGAGAATGGTAGTGGCAGACACTTTTCAGACTTTAAGGTCTAGGCAGCATCACCCCTTAGTGCTACCTGCTTTGTCCCATTACAGCCTAGGGTTGATATTTTCCCCTAATATTCTCAGTATTTATCCAGCAGGTATTTGTTGAATAGATAAATTGGAGTAGTATGTCATATGTGAGAACAAATGGGAGAGGAGGGGAATTTCAGGCCTTATCTTCATACTTTGCCCTCGCCAGTTAATGTAACCATCTAAGTTTGACTCTGCTGTCATTAATCTGTTTATTCTTGAAGAACCAAGAGAGACTAATGGAAGAACTCAAACAGCTGCAAAAAGAGGACCTGGCACGTAGGAGACAGACAGTGGCACAGATGCCCCCACAACTGGTTGAACTGCCGTACAGACGCAGTGAGGTGAAAGAAGACTGGCAGCGAGAGCTGGAGTGCGCCTTTGAGGACATGTATAATGCAGACAGGAGTAAGGGGCTTTCAGCAGTGCTTTTACATGTTTTGGTGGGAAATAATATTTGTAGTAATAAGCAGTGTTTATTTTGAAATGAGTTGTTATGTGGAAAGGGCCTTCATGCTTTAGACTTAGGATTTTTGTAGTTAAATTCCTTTTTCCCCAAACTTTGCCCCATCATATTAGAAGGAAAACATGTCTCTTTGTTTCTTTATTCAGAGGTGAAAGGAAACCTGATTTTGCATCTTGCACCAGAGCCTTTGCCTGACATGTCTGATCAGCTCCAGGATGAAGAACTGGACCTTTCAATGGAACGAGAAAATCGAGGTGAAAACGAGAACCTTCAAGTGCCAGTCAGCCACTATAATAATATATTCTAGTGAATAGGTCATAAAAGCCCCTAAGCTGAATGTTAAAACTCACAGTAAGGGATTTTAATCATTAGCTAAGGGTTAGGAAAATCTGTTCGATTTAAGCACCGATAATGACACTAATGGAAGCAGTGGTAAGGAGTTTCTGCGTATTTCTGCCATCAGGGATCAGTTCCCTACTTGGTGGAGAGAGCCATTTACACATGATACCATCTGGAGATCCTTAGGTTGTGTGAGTTAGATCCTTAGTTCTGGGTTTATTTGAAAGATCAGCAATTTTTAGACTTGACCAGATTATTAGAAATCCTATTGTGTTCCACTACTGCTCGGTACTTCATATAGCATGGTGAGTTGTACAGACGTTGATCTCCTATCCATCACACCTGGTACTTCATATAGCATGATGAGTTGTACAGACTTTGATCTCCTATCCATCACACCTGGTACTTCATATAGCATGATAAGTTGTACAGACGATGATCTCCTATCCATCACTCCTGGTACTTCATATAGCATGATAAGTTGTACAGACGTTGATCTCCTATCCATCACACCTGGTACTTCATATAGCATGATGAGTTGTACAGACTTTGATCTCCTATCCATCTATCACATCTGGCTTCAACGTTGAACTTTCTCATCGGTTGTCCCGTATGCTGAACCTAGTTACATCTGGCATAATGTTGCTTAGTCAGTCTTAAGCTGGGTGTTGTGGCACAGCTGTAGTTTCAGCTATTCAGGAGGCTGAGCCAAGAGGACAACCAGGGGTTTGGGACTAGTCTTGGCAAAATAACAATACTTTGTCTCTTGAAGACAACAAAGGGCTAGGAATTTCCATTACTTTTTAAAACTAAATCCTTACTGAAAAATAATTACAAATAAAAATTGGCAATGTAGTTCAGTGGTAGAGTGTTTCTCTAGCATGTGTGTACACACACAAAAGATGGGTGGATGGAAGGAGGGAAAAAAGGAAGGAAGAGAGGAAAGGTTGGAGGGAGGGAGGAGGATGGATAGATGGAGAGAATTAATCTGCCTTAAAATGGGAAGGTCACAGAGTAATGGTTTAACCTCAGTACATGGCTCTGTGTTTATGAAGCGCTAAGGAGCAGGATAAACCTGTGTGTAGTTGTGAGGTAGAGTGCAGTGGAGTCACCTTTTGTGTTTATTGACTGGGAAGGACAAAGCCATGTCTGTGCTGAAGATGGTGTGCAAGATAGGCACTTCTGTGACATTTGCTGCAGTGTGCTGAGCTGTTTGTTACATTTCTAATTCTGTCAGAATTTTTTAAAATTTGTATTATAATGTACTACTTTGCCAGTTTTCAACCTCTTTTGTTGTAGGAGGCCACTTGTTTGTTCCTGGCTGCTCACCTCCAAAATAACCACACAGAAACTGTATTAATTAAATTACTGTTTGGCTTCTTAGCTCTAGCTTCTTATTGGCTAGCTCTTACATCTTAATTTAACCCATTTCTATTAATCTGTGTATCGCCACTGGCAAGGTTCCGTCCAGTGTCTGTCTCTGGCAGGGCTACATGGTTTCTCCTTGACACCATCTTCTTTCTCCCAGCATTCAGTTTAGTTTTCCCTGCCTAGCTGTGTTCTGCCCTACTATAGGATCAAAGCCATTTCTTTATTCATTAGCCAATGAAAGCAACACATATACAAAAGGACTTCCCACATCATTGTTTGGTATTATTAATTTTTTCTTTGACTAAACTAAAGCACAGTTTGGTTCCCCATAGAGAATTTTTAGTTTTGTTCTTAGTTAGCTTGTGCTATCTGTGTAGAAGGATGCTTGCAGAAATACCTTGTTTCAGATTTTTGATGAGTGAAAGGGTTTACTTACAACCACAGAAAAATTTGCACCATGTATTAGAAAGAATGATTTGAAAGGAGGTGCTTTACTTCAAGACTGTAAAGTTGTTTTCCTCTGTAGCCTGCTAAGAACTCTTTGGACTATTCCCTAGCACAGACATGACTCAGGCATTCGCCTTACTCCTAAGCTAATTAGGAGTTACGTGGTTAGCAAGCAGAGTGAATATCCTCCTCAGAGTTAAGCTTGAAATTAGTGTATGTGTATTATGTTGTTGGAAAATGGTCTAAATTTGAATTTAAACTGAAAAAATATATACTTCATTGTTAAACTAAGACAAGTTAGTTAGCATTGTTGAATACATTAACCTTTAAATGCTGAAAATAAAGTTGTGCTTTTGCTTTAAGTAATTATGACAGTGATTGAGCTTAAAGATAGAATAATTTGCCTAAATGTAATAATTTAAACTTTATTTTTTTTTAGTACCTTTTGCAATGAAGACCCAACAGATCCCCTCAAGAATTCTTTTTAAAAGATTGTTAAATAAGATTCGAAACCAAAAATCTCTGTGGACAATTAAATCCGTGTCTGAGGATGACAGTGAACTGACCACAAGCATCAGTGAGACTGAGGGTAAAGCACCGACCATGGAATCCATGGAATCCGGAGCCGTTACCCTCGAGGAAAGAACGCTGTCCTCCGAGCAGGAGCAAGGTGCTTTTCCCAGTAGTCTGTCTGATGGCACACAGACCCATCTAACCCTCTTTGGATTTAAAAAAAAAAAAAAAAAATGCTCACACCTGAGTTTGGGGTTTAGCACCATAGCAGAGATTGAAAGCCCTGGTTTCAAGCCTGTATCACTGGTGGGATTGGTGGGGTGGTCGTAAATATGATGGTTGTCTCATGCATGAGAAAACAAAGAATAGAGGTCAGAAGTTAAGAGACAGGCTGTGGGGTTAGAAAGATGTCTCAGAAGTTAAGAGCACTGGCTCCTTTTCCAGAGAACCTGGGTTCAATTCCCAGCACCCATGTGACAGCTCACAACTGTCTATAACTCCAGTTCTAGGGGATCTGACACCCTCACACAGACATACATGTAGGCAAAACACTAGTGCACATAAAAGAAAAATAAATAAATTACAAAAAAAGAAAAAGAAGAAAGAAAAAGAAATGGGCTGGAGGGATGCTCAGTGGTTAAGAGCACTTTGCTATTCCAGAGGACTTAGGTTCAATTTCCAGCATGCACATGTTAGCTCCAGTGCTAGGGGTCAGACCCTCTCTTCTGGTCTCTAAGGGAGGGTACTAGACAGGTAAATGGTACGCAGGCATACAGCAGGCAAAGCGTACATACACATAAAATTAAAAAATTTAAAGTTAAGAAACAATCCTGCTACTTAAAAGACCACAGAAGAATGCTGAGAACCTTAGTGGCTCTCCTGAACCACTTAGCTCACTGTGCGAACTCCTGGAAGTCATTGAACCACATCAGTTAGTTACTTGTAATGTTTAGGCTATTGCTTTCTTGTTGTTTCTGTATTGCTACTGAAGTCTGTGCCCACATCTTTGTTCTCTATGTACTCTCGTGTGTGTGTGTGTGTGTGTGTGATATGTATGGTATGCCATATGCCTGGTGTGCATCACTCACATCTTTTTTTATTCAGTGCATGTGTGTATGCACGCACCTGATTATGTGCACCTTGTGCATGTGGAAGTAAATCAGAAGGCTTCAGAAGTTCCCTTGGGAAGGAATGAGATTAGGAAAAAAATGTGTAGCTCAATAAAAAAATAAATAAAAGTTAAAATGATAGCCGGGCGATGGTGGCGGACGCCTTTAATCCCAGCACTCGGGAGGCAGAGGCAGGCGGATCTCTGTGAGTTCGAGACCAGCCTGGTCTACA
>NC_022012.1:9959912-9970397 GCF_000317375.1 Microtus ochrogaster | reverse complement strand
AAAATGATTGCCTACCAAAAAACAAACAAACAAAAATCCCCTGGAGCCGGGCAGTGGTGGCGCACGCCTTTAATCCCAGCACTCGGGAGGCAGAGGCAGGCAGATCTCTGGGAGTTCGAGGCAGGCTTGGTCTACAAGAGCTAGTTCCAGGACAGGCTCCAAAGCTACAGAGAAACCCTGTCTCGAAAAACAAAAAACAAAACAAACAAAAAATTCCCCTGGAACTGGATTTGCAGTTGGTTGTGAGCAATTGTATGGGTGTTGGGAACCAACCCAGGTCCTCTATAAGAGTGGAAGGCACTCTTAAGCAGCTGACTGTCTCCAGCCTCCCCACATCATCTGTTTTTAGTAAGAATTTTTAGAAAACTTTTAATTAAAAGATAGGCATGTGTTAGTGTTTTTTGAGTGTATATTTCTTTACATTCCTACCAGAGATTTTTTCCTTATTTAACTCTAAAGAATGGGAAAGTGGATCTTAAATATTGGGGCCATGGGAGTCATGCAAAGATAGGAGACAGCCCACCAAAGTCTATTAAGCCAAAAGCAAACTTTATTCCAGGAAAAAGAAAAGAAAAACTTATCTCCATGGGGCACAAAGCTTATCAGCTAGCTGTGACCACAGCCAGAAATGGGCTTATATGGCTGTGGCAATGGGCTGTTTCCGAACTACCCTTTGTATAGCAAGAAGCAAGCATTAGGCATGAACAAAAGCATTTTTACAATCTCAAGGTAAAACTCAGATACAAATTGCTTTTTTTTTTTAAACTTTCCATTAGCAGGATTTTTCAGTTAAACTAGTGTTTGTATTTAGCCCATTTTTTCTTTCTGTCACTTTCTGATGGTGTTTATCAAAGCTTTACACTCCCCTGATACTACCAGTTTTGCGTAGCAGGAAAGGGTATGGGACAGTGCACAACCAAGGTACATCTCATCATTTAAAAGTTAACTCACATCAGTTGCTGGTCATGAGTGTCCGGGGGCTGTCTAAAAGCTGACCCTCAGTTTGCAGACAGAGCTATGGGTTGTAAAGCAAAGTAACCCACTGTTAATAGTTAATCCTTAAGCTACCGACAGTCTGCTTACAACTTTATATTTCTTTATTTCTACATTCTTATTTCTGGAACCTACATTTCTATATTCTTTTTCTTGGACTCTTCATTAAATGTATTTTTAGAAGTTACTAGGATCATACTAAAAGATCTTGAATTATATATATGAGCAAATGAGAATTGTGGAGATGTGATCTGATTTCAGTTGTATTTCTTAGAGGTTTATATTTTAGGTTTTTTTTTTTTGAACATATGTATGTGTATGGAGATGTTTTGCTACCGCACTTTTGAGTGGAATGATTGTAGGATTTTTTTTTTAATATTTATGTATTTATTATGTATACAATACTCTTGTCTGTGTGTATGCCTGCAGGCCAGAAGAGGGCACCAGACCCCATTACAGATGGTTGTGAGCCACCATGTGGTTGCTGGGAATTGAACTCAGGACCTTTGGAAGAGCAGGCAATGCTCTTAACCTCTGAGCCATCTCTCCAGCCCCTGATTGTAGGATTTTATACTGCACACAAGAACCCCATTTCTTGTTTTTCTCCCTTGTGTTTTCTTTTGCTGCACCCATTGGTCATTGCCCCCAGAGCCCATTCCTCAAATCTGTTTTCCTTCATTCAGAACAGATTCACACTGTACAATGTTATGTATTTACTCATATCTTTTAAAGTGTGTGTTTCCCAAGTCAGCCTGTGGGAGCCCTTGACTAAAGGTCAGAGAGTTCAGACCTATTCTACTCCTTCAAGGTTACATGACAGGAGGTTTGACCTAGGTGAGATTACCTGATGTTTCGGGTATTGAGAAGGTGATTACTTTGTTTGTTCTTTGTATCCTAGTAAAGAAGCCTCTTGCCTTCCCCATCTTCTTTGGGCTGGGGTATATGAAGCTTAGGAGAAATAAACACGGGTTGAATCTCAGTATTTACTAGATGCCCTCCTGACTCTATCAGTTGTCTCTAGTCTATTTCTTAATTCTCACACTTCTCTCCACGCACGGAGGAATAAGCCAGGCTGGACCCTGCTGTTGTCACCCTGATGCAACATAATGGCATCAGCCTCCTTGGATTCCACTCATTGTTAGATCCCTTCACTTTCAGATTTGTTATCATCTTATATTTGCCCCAAATTGGATTCTAGATAACTCCCAACCTATACAGCTGCTTTTTGTCCCCTTGGCTCCCCACAAGTCTCCCACATTCACTACCTGGTAATATGTTAACTTATTTGCTGGAGCAAAAAAGTTTATATCATTCTGGTTTTCTTATTTTACTACCTACATCCAAACCATCAGCAGTTTCAGCTAGTCCCACACTTAAAGTATATCCATAGTCCAGCCAATTCTCTCCACCAATCCTCCTTTCAGCTGCATTCGTTTTCTGGTGTAGATTCTTGTCATGCAGCTTGTTTTGTCTGCAGCTTTTGCAGCTTCCACTAAAATCTCTTCACCAAGTGACTGTGAAAACCCAGGTCAGCTCATTTTCTTCTGCATCAAGCCCTACAGTGAGAATCAGACTGTTTGACAAAGGCTTCACACACATACTCTGTGCCTTTCTTCCTTCCACATCTCTTGCTGTCACTGCACTGTTGGTGTTAGGCCAGCATTCTGTAGATGTTACCATGGCTGTCTCCCTTCTGCCTGGGTCTACTCACTTGTTGCTTTCTCGGTGAGACTTTCTCTGCTCACTTTATATAAAATACCACCCTCTGCCTTCCCAGTAATGCTCCCATCTCTTTATAATCTCTTTTACCCTGCTTTCTCTTCATATTTCTTACCAATAAGCAATCGACTTACTTTTCTTGTTTATTTCCGTCACAGCCAACCCATTTGTGAGAGAGGAGCTTAAAGATTTTATTCATTCCTCTGTCCTCAGAGGCCTTGTGGGTAAAAAGTGCTCAGTTTTGTTGAATTAGTTGGATAGCTTAAAGCAAGATTTGATAAGTCAGATATTTAAAACCATGAGAATAGAAGTTTCTTTTAGAGGAAGATTTCTGGGAGAAGGGAGCTTACTTATGACCACTTGAGGGATTCTAGCTATAAAACTGTAGGAGGCCAGACAAGTAGAGAGCACAGTGCTGGACTCCCAGTAAAAGGAATTCTGCTGTTGAATCTGTAGTGAGATTTTTGAAAATCCCACCACAGGGCCTGGAGAAAGAGCTCAGCAGTTAAAAGCACTGCCTGCTCTTCCAGAGGTCATGAGTTCAATTTCCATCAACCATGTGGTGACTCACACCATCTGTCATGAGATCTGTTGCCCTCTTCTGGCCTGCGGGCATACATGCCAACATAACACTATACATGATAAATCAATAAGTCTTTAAAAGAAAGAAAGAAAATGCCATCACATGAGTAGTCATTCTTCCCTTCCAGCTGACCATGCTTCTTGTCTGTGGGTCTTTCGGTGTCTTGAGTGACCCAAAGAGTGTGTTGTGTGGGGGGGGAGGGCTTGTTCTGTTTCCCTTTGTTTCCCTTCACAGCGCCTTCCTACCTGTTGGTGTGTGGCTAAGTCTGTTCGTCCTCGCACATGACCTCCTTCCTTACTTTTCAGTGACTGCTTAGAGACCATTTCTCAGGGAAATCAAACCTGCCCCGCTAATCTAATGTCTTTATGATGTTTTATGATATAGCCTGTTTTCTTTACACAGTTCCTGTTTTAACTCTCCGCATTTTTATGAGAAGGTTGTATGGTATTTCTGCCCCATCTTTCAGCCTTCAAACCTCCGTGAGGTTTTGTGTCAGTAAGCACAGTATTACTTGTCACCTACTGTGCCTTGGTAGATGGTGGGTGAGCACTCTGTGCAGAACAGCTGGCTACCCTGGTATGATGGAATTCACATCATAGTTATCCTAGGAAAGGAGCATTGACATTTCTTTAGCACCTGTTTAGTCTTTGATTTTTCTTGTAATGTTTGGCTTAGGTTGGGAGGTCAATGTATATAACTACCAAAAAATGACCGAGCCTTCACTGAGGGACCACTTCCTATGAACCAATATAGAACGGTTGATCTGCTCTAAATGCAGGTTTCTGTTATTTTGTTCCCTTTAAACTTAACATCATCATACTAACAGTGGTATCTGTTACAGTCATGGACAGTGATAGGCTGACAATTGAATCTGGACCACTGAGTAGTGAAGACAAGCCATTTTTCTGCCAAGCAGATGCTGGAAAGGAACAAGGTATTTCTGTCATATCCTCAAATTAAGCTAGCTTGGTTTCTCACATCTTTTTCTTAGTAAAGAAGGGTACTACCGTGGAGTCATCTTTAGGAATTATTGAAGGTAGTTTTTGTTTGGTGATTCTAGCAGTTGCTGCATTTCTACCTGTCACAACCGTGACTCAATGTTCAGTACTACTTCATCCTCAGGAAGAAGCAGCCAAAATTCGAATGTCAGCAAGGCACAAACAGGTAAGCAAGCCCTGGAATTACAGTTTTGTTTAACCTATGCAATTCTTTTTAATCTCTGATTCTTTGATACTGTCTTTTTAATCTGACATAAACATTTGGCTGATAGGATGCATTTGATTTCTGCTTACACTCATTTGCCCCCTAGGTGTCTGCTGTGTGCTTCTTTTCCCTTTCTCTTGGTTCTCCCATAATTCCCTTGGCAATGCCAATGGCAGATTTAAGACTACTTACTTTATGGATAAGAGGTCCTTTTGGTGATGACATGTATTTATTCTTAATGCAATGTATGTGACCGTTTCTCTTGAGAGTCTCTTGTTAGAACAATAGTGTTCTTATTATCTAGATAATGGAAATAGAAGAGCAGAAGCAGAAGCAGTTGGAATTACTTGAACAAATTGAGCAACAGAAGTTAAGGTTAGAAACCGATTGTTTCCGGGCTCAACTGGAAGAAGAAGAAAATAGAAAGAAAATTCAACAGCCTGAGGTAGGAGGCCAGAAAATAGCAGTCATGATGTTTAGGTTCTGCCTACTTTATAATGTTTTCATCAGTGTGTGTGCTGTACCATGTAGATGTGACCAGGTTTACTATTAAGGTGTGTGCTGAGCTTTTTGGACTTACCTGTCATTGTAGAAAACATTGAAGTACTTGATTTCTTCATTTTTAGGTTTGCTCTGCTCCAGTGTCACATGCTGTGATTTCTGATGAAGACTGTCACAGGCAGATGATCCGTAACTATCAACATCAGCTCTTACAACAAAACAGGTGTGGACTGTGCTACATCTTTGGGATTTATTATTTGTTTCATATAAGAATCTAGTTGGAATTTTATTAGAAATTGCCATAGTGTTTTTTTTCAAGGGCAGTGGGAATGTATTTTTCTGTGGTAAATATGACCATTTTTAGATTGCTA
This sequence comes from Microtus ochrogaster, assembly GCF_000317375.1. Classification (NCBI taxonomy): domain Eukaryota; kingdom Metazoa; phylum Chordata; class Mammalia; order Rodentia; family Cricetidae; genus Microtus; species Microtus ochrogaster. Next base: position 9,965,027 of record NC_022012.1, on the reverse strand, counting down.
CTTATAAGGTTTAATGTGTAAATATTTGAGAATGTGAGTTTTTTTAAAAAAATACAAATTAGTAATATTTGTTTTTATATTTGTTTTTGATAGGTTACACAAGCAGTCTGTTGAAACTGCTAGGAAACGATTACTTGAATACCAAACTATATTAAAGGAAAGATACCCATCCAAGTCACCCATGTCACTGATACCTGATTCTGTTATATCAGGACCAACACAGAAATCCCAAAAGTCTGCTGCTGCAGCAGATCACTGGGTTCCATGCCAGAGACTGAAGCTGAGTCCTGACAAATGTCAACCTGTGCAGTCCTCACAGATCCCCACATTAGATCAAAGTCATATTCAGGCAGTAAGACAAGGTCATTTTCCACAGAGGCAAGGAGAAACAGGTGCATCAGAGATGTTAGCCAAGCAATCTGTCGGGTCACAGGAACACCTGCTGCAATTCTCTCAGGCAGAAGCACATCAGAGAGACTATAAATTTGTCCCTAAAGATTCTCATGCACCTTCAAGAACTTTGTCTTACAATAGGCCACAAATGTTACTGGATACTGGAGAAGTTTCTAAACCACTGAGGACGACAACTTGCCAAACTTTAGATTCCCAACGTATATCATCAGAAGATTGTGAAACTATATCTTCTAAGCCAACTGAACCATCTTCATTTCTCCCACTGGTACCTGAACGTTCTTTTACTAGTCTCCCAGTTAAACATGAATCTGGAAAAGTTCAAGAACCCTTTACAACCATAAGCAAAAGTACAGTTTCCGTAAACCAGTCTGTAATCAGTCAAATTCATGATCAGCCTTTGTCATCCTCAGGCACAATCAAAGCCCAGCATAGTAACTTAAAGTTTCCCCAAGAACAGTTAGAACTACAGAAGGAAAGTCTTCAAGCAAGACAAGAGGCTCAGGAAAAGCTTGCTTATTGCACACAGAAAGAACTGGAAAAGCAGGCTGGTCTCCCAGTATTCCTCCCATCATCATCTGGAGATTTATTTACTTCACTGCCATCTGCCTCAGCTGAATCAGGGAAAATTCAGGCATCTTCAGCAGAAAGTGAGGCCACTGTTTCCTCAGGCATCATGGACAGGCTCTGGGGTTTTTCACAGCCTGTCTCCTCACAGCAAACTAATTTGGAATTTCTCCAAGAACAGATCAGTGTACAGAAGGATAACCTTCAGGCTAGGCGGGAAGCCCAGGAAGTTTTGCTGGCACATAAACAGAGTAAACTGGATGAAATTGTACATTCTGAGCAGACCAGGCCCTTTGGACCACATCACATGACTCAGAAGCCATTTAGTTCACTAACGTTGACTGATAGGCATTCTAGAAAAATCCAGGAACAGCCTTTTCCTACAAACAAGAAAGGGCTTCTCCCAAGCCAGTCTGAAATCTCAAGATCTCAGGATGGGTCTTCAAGTTTTATACAGCAGATCCCACCTATCCACAGTAGTTTAAAGTTGCTTCAAGAACGGCTAGCTACACAGAGGGATGCAATTCAGGCTAGAGATGAAGTGCAAGAAGAACTACTTTTACATAGAGAAAGAAGTTTGGGAGACACTGTGTTTGGACCAGTAAAGTCACTCTCCTCAGTGGTTACTCAGCATTCAGATGCTTCTCATGCAGTTTCAGAAGTTGGGCCTAAGGGGTCCCAGGAACTGTATTCATCTGAGAAGGAGAATGTAGTTCCCGCTAGTCATTTGATCACCCCAGCACTTGAGGAGGAGACTCATGGCTTTCCACAACACAGACAAGAACATTTTACAACACTCCAGGAACAATTACACATTCAGAGGGTTATACTTGGTGCTAGAAAAGAAACTCAGAAATATGCACTCAAAGAAAATGAATTAGAAAAAGGACTTCGTTGTCAACAAACTGGCACCCTGTCTTCTTCATCCCAGGGAGCTGAATGGGAAAGATCCCAGGAGTTTCTATCAGTCAAGAGTGACAGTACAGAGCCCTTAAGCCTTAAGATTCCAGGATTTCAGGAAAGGCTGGTTAGATTTTCACAACATACATTTCCTATGCAAAATAATGTGGAGGAAAACCACGAATGGGAATTCATAGAAAAAGAGAGTTCATCTCAACAGACAGGTCTTTCTTCCTTCATGCCCTCATTAGGACCATTGTCATGTGTGTCCTTGCCTTCTGCTGACTCTGGTACAACACAGAGTGACAGTAAAGTAACATCAAGCCATCTTCAGGTACCAGAATTGCAGGATAGGCTTCGGAAGATATCCCAACTTATCCAGCCTCAACAAGACAGCTTGAAGGCCCTTCAAGAACAGTTAGCTACACAGAGGGAAGCCATCATCCAATGTAAACAAGAAGCTCATGAAGAAATACTAAGAGAGTGGAAGGAAAGAGTGTTCCCAGAGCAGGTTGGTCCATCTCCCCTGATACCTCAGCATTCACTTGCTTCATTCCCTCTTTCTGACTCGGAAAGAACACAAGAACTTTGCTCAAGCACCAGTGAAGATGGAGTATCTTCCAGCTCTTCTGAGATGCTGGCTTTGCCTGGCAGGGCATTGGGTTTATCACATACTGCTTTACCTCAGCAGAGTAATGTGACCGCACACCCAGAACACCTCCATGCACAAACGAATTCCTTTCATTCTATGGAGAAAGCCCAAGAAGAGTTGATGTTTCCCAAACCATGTAAATTTGCAGAGATAGAACATTTTATCCATCCTCATCATGGTGACTTGAAGGCACATCAACAGCAGTTAGATGTGCAAAGGAAAGCCACTAGATCTGACCAGGAGATACAAGAGGAACTGCTTTTGATGAGGTTAAATACATTGGAGCAAAGGGTATCTTGTAAACAGATTAGTTCCTCTTCGTTTTCGGAACAGATACCACTATCCGTTGCCAACTCTGAAGGGAGCCTACAGTCTTTCCCAACCAAAAGTGATGACCCTGAAATGCCCAGCTTCCATGGTGAGCTACCTCAGCAGGATAACCTGACTATGCAGTTGGACTTAGAAATGTTGTCTCATAAAGACCTGCTTTTACACAAACTAAACAGCCAGGATAAAAGTGGCTCTCCTGAGCATGCCATCCCTGCTTTGTTTCTCTCCAAGGAAATAGAGCACCCATTCATTCCATTACCTTTTGCAGAAGCTAAATCTGAAAGCATTTGTGAGGCGTATTTACCTAAAAAGGAACTTGTAGCTCCTTCTAGGGAGGCTGTGACCCCAAGAATGCAGAACAGACTTTTGAGTTACTCCCAGCCTGTCTTAACTCAGCAAGACAACATGACTCTTCAGAAGCAGCTGCATCTACAAAGAGAAGCTCTGCACTCTAGACAAAAAGCCCAAGAGGAGTTACTTATGCAGAGACAGACAGCCTTGAAACAGCAAATGGAAAAACACAAAGAGACTTTGAAAGAGTTCTTGAATATCAGTCAGGTATGGTCTGAATTTAAAACTTGAGCATTACACAGAGATGTTTAAACCTGATTCCATTTTAATCCTAAACTATCGTTTCTTTGGTTATTGGGAGTATGGAAATTAAAACAAAAATTTATCTACTTCATAGGGTCATTTTAAATAGTCATCATTAAAGGATATCCATTTTCACTTCTGAGTTTTGTTGCAGTAGATTCTTAACTTACCACAGATAAAAATTGTAAAAAGGACTAGTTAACAGATGTCTTTCATAATGTAATAGATCCTGTTCTCTAATGATTTCATTGACATTTGTATGTGAATCAAATTCCCTAAGTAGCATATGGTATAGCTGGCATAGTTGGAGGCTGATAGACTGGTGTGGTCACTCAGACATTGCCATCTATTTTCATGAATATGAATGGGTCTATTCTATGTTAGGCCATTTCTTAGGTTTTTTAGTACAGAATTCTGCAGCACATAAATGTTTGGGAGGCACTTGGGTCTAGAAGTTAAAAGTCTTAGAGTTGTGAAGGAAATGTAAAGGAGGAAATACAGAAGCATTCAGGTTTAGTCTGTCAACAGATGCAGAGGGAGCTAGGACTTGGATGTGTGGCCGTATTTTTTGCACTAAGAGTGTCCTCCCTTCAGTGTTGGAAGTATGACTCAATTTTGGTCTGCCAACATAAAACACAAAGATGTTTATTATGAGCTGTACCTGGGGATATGGGTTCAGGTGTTCTTTTTTTTTTTTGGTTTTTCGAGACAGGGTTTCTCTGTGGCTTTGGAGCCTGTCCTGGAACTAGCTCTGTAGACCAGGCTGGTCTCGAACTCACAGAGATCCACCTGCCTCTGCCTCCCGAGTGCTGGGATTAAAGGCGTGCGCCACCACCGCCGGGCTCAGGTGTTCTTGAATAGTATGTTCCACTATGGAAATAGTTACAGGAACTTATAGTCACAGAACAAAAGAAAATGGTGAATTACTGGTGTTTTCCAAGTGTTTCGTCGGGCCCATGAGGCAGGCGACTTGCAGAGAACTGAGGTAGTGATGAAGCTAGTAATTCGCTGTGTTCTGACTTAAGATGTCAGTTCTTCAGGTGATCACCCCCTTTCCCTATCCACTTTTTCAGGCACGGAAATCCACAGGAGAAAATGACTTGAAAATTCAAAATATAGACGAGCTCAGAGGGTGGCTTCCTCTCATCCAAGCCCCTGCCTGGGGAGTCTCTGATCAGGAGGGGTCTAGTGGTGAGCAGCCACGTTCAGCAGATGTCCATGGTGAACACAGTGGTGAGATGTCCCTGTTGTCTTTTTCTCATTGCCATCATCCCTGCAGCTGCTGACTGAAGAAAAGCTTCCTGTGTGTTCACAATGTTTCATTTGTTTAATCTTATCTTTGACCTGATAGGTGAGAGTCTGGGCAAAGATCTGAGTGGTAGAGCCTCTAAGCCACCTGTCTCCAAAGTGAAATGTGGTTTGGACTTAAACCAGCATGAGCTTAGTACGATACAGGAGGTGGAGTCACCAGCAAGTGGCAGGACTTCCATACCAGGTACAGTGTGGCAAAATTAAATATTTTACTAGTTTGCTAGCTTTCTACCTATTTTCAGTATGCTAAAATAGATTCAAGAGCTGGTCTTTGAGTACTTGTAAAAAGAGAGACTGATTTACATAAAAATAATCTTAAAATTTGGAACCAGCCGGGCGATAGTGGCGCT
>NC_022012.1:9955233-9959767 GCF_000317375.1 Microtus ochrogaster | reverse complement strand
AAAAAAAAAAAAAAAAAAAAAAATTTGGAACCAGAGAGATGGCTTGCCAGGTAAAAAGTATTTTCCTGCTCACTAAACAAATCTGACAGCTGGAGCTCAATCTCTGGATCCCAGGTGGATCCTTAAATGTAGTCCTCTGACTTCTACATGCCTGCCATGATGCACACACACACACACACACACACCCCAGCACTCACATATATCACATATACACACAATAATAATAACATAGAATTTATTGAAGTACTTAAAGTTTTGACTTAAAATATAGCACTGCAGCTTTGTTCTGTCTCACAGGGTAAAGGCAGTATACACTAAACTGTAAATGTTAGAACTCTTAAGGGAAAGTTATTCTGGCAGTCAGAAGCCAAGGGCTATCTACAGCTCAGCAGGGAAAGGTATCCCAACTTTAACAGTGTTAGCAACTCTGTTTCAGTGGGGGATGATTTCTCCAGAAAAGATTTCCCTAATGCAAGGGTAACAACTCTCCTCCAGCAGGGTATGGTATCCCCAGGGAAATGCTACAGTTCTGCTCAGCTTCCTGAAATGCAACAATTCTACTTCAGCAAGGAAAAGTTTTCCCAACCAAAGTGTTACAGTTGTGTGCCCTGCTCCTTTTCTGCTCGGCAAGAGCTGTTAGAGTTCTGCCCTGCTCAGACCAAAGTTGTTACTGTAAGCCCTACAGCTTAGATGGAAAGATATCCTGGCACCCAGGAATCAAGGAATACCATAAAGTCACATCGCACGCACAACAGACCTCACACAAGAGATTTATTGGGAGGGGGAAAACAGGAGGTGGCTGCCTCTTCTTAGACAAGAAATAGCAACAAACTGAACAGGATACAGGGCTTAGAGGGTTTCTTGGAAAGGGGGTGGAATTTTTCAGGGTGGAGCTTTCCACAGTGGAGATTGGTGATGTTTCATGTCCAGGATCTGGGCTTTTTTCTCTGTAGGGTTGGGGGCAGTGTCTAGCAGTTATTCTGTGGGTGAAACCTGGCAGTTGGAGGTCCTCAGGGGAGGGGCCTGGCCACTTATGTGGCTCAAGGGTCTAACAGTTAAAGCTCTGCTTTGCTAAGGGGTTTTCTCACAGAGATGTAGCTCTGCTCTGGTGAAAGTAAGTCTTTAAAACAAATGTCACTTAAGAGATTTATTAGGAGGGAGGAATCCAAGAAAGTGGCTACCTCTGCCGGGGTGGAAAATAGCAGCCCCAAACTGGTATCTGACTTATATAGGGTTTCTTAGGGATGGAGCTGTCCAAGGTGGAGATTTTCAGAGTGGGGATTGGTAGGATCTCCCTTCCTGAGTTTGAGACAAGCTCAGAGTGTAGGGTAAAAGGGCCAGCCAAAGAAACACACCTTGGCCTTGAAACCAGAGCCACATCTGCCCCTGACCAGCTGAGCATGAAACCAACCAATTCCTGAGCATGAAATCTAGCCAGTCAAACTTGTCCAAGCTTAAGGGGATTGAAATGTGACCAATTCCCATCCTGAAAATCTCCACCCTGGAAAAACTCCACTCCTAAGAAGCCCTACATAAACCCTGTATCTGTTCAGTTTGCTGCTGCCTTTTTCCACTCTGGCAGCCATTCTCCCAATAAATTTCTTGAATGAGGTTTAGGTGAGACTTTCCTTCGCTGGAATGCAGCAGAGCAGAGAAGTAACATCTTTGGCTGGAGCAGAACTGAGCAGAACTGTAACACTCTCTGGGGAAACCTTCCCCAAGCAGCACAGAGTTGTTATACTCTGAGGGATGTGAGCAGAGTTGTAACAACTTCACTAGGGTAACCTTCCCTTGCTGGAACAGAGTTGTTACATTGAGGAGCCCTGGAGCAGGGCTATAATTTACTGTTTTTATGGTGACTTTGTGGTACTCTTTGGCTCCCGACTGCCAGGATCACTTTCCATTGGAGCTGTAATGCTTACACAGATAGTAGTTGGATCTATGGGATTGGTTAGTTTTCGTGCTCAGGAATTGGTTTGATTTCAGTTCCTGAGTTAGGGGCAGGGTGTCTGACTCTTGTCTCGGGGTCAGGGTGTTCTTCCAATGGTACTTTTCATCCCAGAATAAGTAGTTTCTCTCTCACACGGGAAGGCAGTGTGCACTGATCCCAGCTTCTCTCACACATGGGCAAGGGCAGCATGCTGTGGCCAACTCTGCTCTCTCTCACTCTGACAAAGTGCTTCCTTTCATGTCCACCATTTAAACACATTTCAAATATGGAACTCAGTTCTGTTTTCCCTTCTGCATCTACTCTAGCTACTCTTCTCTACATGTTAATGGAATATTTTAGTTGTTTTCTTTCTAAATAGGTTCTCACTTTGTAGTTTTGTCTTGCCTGAAACTCAGTGTGTAACCCAGGCTGGCCTTGATCTTTTTCTTTTATAGGAAATTATGCCTAAAATGTTGACTTTACCAACAATCAGAACATATCTATTTGTTTACTATACTATTATGTCCAAACACTTAAAAATTACTTCCTGAAATCCTAGAATTTCTTAACAACCTTTAGATTTTAGAGTCACTAGATAATTTTCTTGATGAAATTTACCAAAGCAGGTCTTGTTTAGGAGGAAATCAGCTTTTTCTTGCTTAAGAAGGTACATGGAGGGTAATGTTAATATCAGCCATTTGGGTCAAACCTTTGTTTCTTATGGAAAGACTGTGAAGGCAGGGAAACAGAGGCCCTTTAGGATTCAATGCCTTCTGTTCTTAGTAGGAATGAGCATGATATGTTTCATGAAATGAGTCAGGATTTTATGACTGGCTTTGAGCTTTTTCCCGTTCAGAAATTAGTTTACTGGGCTGGAGAGATAGCTCAGAGGTTAAGAGCACTGACTGCTCTTCCAGAGGTCTTGAGTTCAATTCCCAGCAACCACATGGTGGCTCACAGCCATCTATGATGAGATCTGGTGCCCTCTTCTGGTCTGCAGCATATATGTAGGGAAAATGCTGTATACATAATTAATAAATAAATCTTTAAAAAAAATTAGTTTACTAATTCAGAATGATTATGAGGAAAGTCTTTGTCACTGATTCCAGTAGTTAGCTGAATCACGTTTGAGATTACAAAATGCCATCTTGTATAAAGAGAAAATCACATTACTCCACTTCCTCTTTAAGGGTTGGCCCCTCCCTCGATGTCCTCCTAACACTTAGTTCTCCTCTTTGAGCTCTTACACCCACCCGTGTACACTCCCACTCAATCCTGACTGAAAGCAGAGCCTTGCAGTATAGCTCAGACCATCTGCAGATTACATATGTGTGCCTGGCTAAACAAGGTCATTCATAAAAATGGCATTTCCCCCAAAGAAGTGAAAATTGGTTGTGAAGAGTGGGAAAGCCTTGCAGTGCTTTTTAATTTACAGAGTAAAGCTTGTTTGAAATTACATATGGGCAGGGCAGTTAGAGGGGACAAACTAGTCTGTATTGATTTTTCTTTTCTCTTTTTTTCTTTCTGGATAAATTTCCTTAATTCTTTTATTCTACTGAATGAAATTCTTTTATTCTGAATCTTTGATGATCCAATTGCAGTTAACAGAAAGTCACCTTTTCCTCTCTGATTCCTCCTCCATGCCACCCTGGTAACATCCTGCTTTTGTACTGGAGTTACTTTAAGAGTTAGTTTTTGGTTTGGTTTTGTATTTTCTGTTGATCCAAAGTTTTATTTACTGTTGAATTTCATGGAAAAGGTGGGGCATTTTCATCAAGGACTCTCAATAGGAAAGTCTCTCGTGCCAGCCCAAGCCTGGCTACTGTCTGGGTGGACTAAAAGAGTTTATAAGCCTGACTAAACCACCAACACTTGAACCTTTAAGAGTTCAGGTTTTCAAAAACTATTACCTATTATATTATAAAACAGCCATTTATTCACTAGAGAGGTGGTTAAGGGGTTGAGCACTTCCTGCTCTTCTAGTCCCCAGCACGCAACCATTTTAGCTCCAGCTTCATGGGATTCAGTGCCCCTTCTGACCTCAAGGGCACTGCACACATGGGCTACGAATATATATACATAAATAGGCAAAACACTCAAACACTTTAAGTTTTAACTGGAACTTAATGAACTGGTTATTCCTTCCCTCTCCCCAGGTAAATCAGATTTTTGTCAAGATCGAGACCCCTTAAGGGTCTCAGTAAGCAGAGAACAAAGTTTCCTGGGGAGTCCACTGGCATGTGACCCATTTGGTCGTCACCAACCACCTGCCCAGAACAGCAGAAGCCATGACTGTGATGAAGCAGGTAAGTTGAAGTGTTACATTACACACAGACCATGCGGATAAAAAGTGGTTGCTGGGGTCTGTATAGTAGTGGTCATTGTGGTGCACCCATGCTCTCTTGATTTATGTAGTCACTAACAGTCATGAGGGTGAGACTGAGATGTATGGAGACCAGACTGTTTGGGAGCTCATTCTTCTGCTTCTGTCTCCCAGGTGACAGAAAATCTTTATTGTAAAGTCAGTCAGTTCCACCACCCAGTGGCAACCAAAGCTAATTTTCTTGCTTTTTTTTTTTTTTTTTTTTTTTTTTTTTTTTTTTT
>NC_022012.1:9954461-9955133 GCF_000317375.1 Microtus ochrogaster | reverse complement strand
CCAGGCTGGTCTCGAACTCACAGAGATCCGCCTGCCTCTGCCTCCCGAGTGCTGGGATTAAAGGCGTGCGCCACCACCGCCCGGCTTCTTGCTTTTGAATTTATGGATACATATAGACATGAAGCTATAGATAAGAAGCTATGATATTGCTTGCTGGCCTAAAAAAAGATCCAATACCATTTTAATAGTTGTAACATTTTTTTTAGTAGTTATTTTTCTGCAATTTCTTCCTATTTTAGCTTCATTTAAACACAAATAGTTGATATGTGAATTGTAGCTTCTGGAGGGTTTCTGAGAGAGGAACTGACTCCAGCATCTGCATTTTGTGTTACAGTGAAACTACAGTATAGGACATTGTCATTTTTGACATTTTGATATACTTTTTCCTTTGACTTTCTCAACTCTTAATATTTAAATATTTTAAGAGTTTTACCTCTAGACTAGCAGTGACTAATTTTTTTAAAGTATTTTTTTTTAAAGTAATGACTAATGAGTATTATAGACAATAAATAAATTGGTTGTTTTTCCCCCAGTGGCCAGAGATAAGGCAACAATTTAAGAAGAAAAATGTAGCCGGGCAGTGGTGGCGCACGCCTTTAATCCCAGCACTCGGGAGGCAGAGGCAGGCGGATCTCTGAGTTCGAGACCAGCCTGGTCTACAGAGCTAGTTCC
>NC_022012.1:9937136-9953936 GCF_000317375.1 Microtus ochrogaster | reverse complement strand
GAGAGAGAGAGAGAGAGAGAGAGAGAGAGAGAGAGAGAGAGAGAGAGGAGAGAGAGAGAAGTCATTTCTGAGCAATGATGAAAAGGCGTTAACACTGAACCTTGTCACTATGAAGGTTTCTACACTTGACCTGAGCTCAGAATTAACAACTAGCACTGTTGATCATTTGTAGTTTTTCTTGTTGTCCTGGTACATTATGATCCAATATTGTCTTTGAAATTTTAGGCTGAAACACAAGAGATGTCTCAGGAGCTGTTATCTTCAGTAACTGTTTCTACTGGAAGCTTCTTAAGCTATGAAGTCACAGATTTGAGCCTAACAGATCCAGGTACTATCAAACTTTGCAAATGCAGTGAAGGAGTGGCACTGGCTGCGTGCCAATGTGGTGATGGAGGAAGCACTGCTTCTCCATGCTGTGTCCTGGTGGTGTGTTTGGGGGAAAGCTGTCTCAAGCCTACAAAGGAAAACATCAGTGTTGAATAGAATACTATAAACAGTCACTCATGCACTTTGGCACATCATCCCATTTAGTGGAAATCTCTCCGAACAGATTTCTTGCTTGCATCAGTCTCAGCAATATATACTGCTATGACATGTTTGTGAGGAAGTAGCCAGCCATTAAATTAATGTGTTACAAATGTTAATTAAATGTTTTGATTAAACTCAAATTTTAGAGTCATTTTCGGAACAGACGGAGCTTCAAGAACAAGACTCTACCACTAAACAAGAAGAGACTTCTCCTTTTAGTTGTGCAGTGCCTTCAACGCCAGTCATTTATCAGCAGCTGTACCCCTTGGGTGCTAGTGAGTCTCTATTGCCCAAGGAGGAAGAAAAGGCATCCGATCATACACATGTTCAACAGATCATAGACAAGGATTTACATGAAGCAAATTTGATACCTGAAAAAAGAGACTTGCAGGGTAAAATTTTAAAAGAATATTTTCCTAGCTTTCACCTTTCATCATCTTTAGTTTTAAGTATTGTTTGAGCTTCGTATTCTTTATCACCTGCACGTCATTTGCCATAGATATTGAGGGCGTTTATGAGACAAGGCATCTGGAGAATAGTAGGGGCCAGCCAGATGGCTTGACATTAAAGGTACTTGCTGTCAACCCATGACCCACCTTATGTTCAGTCCCCAGAATCCACATGGTTGAGAGATCTGACTTCTGAAAGTTATCGCTGTCCTATAACACAAGCATTGTGGCAGGTGCACCATGGCATGCACATGTACATCAAACACATAAATAAATGAAGATAATTTTTAACAAAAAAAGTGTGAAGAGATTAATGGAGACATCTCCCTACAACTAAGGCAGAGATTTGAGTGAGATTCCTGCCATGAAACCCTTGAAGAATTTGAAATTAAATGAGATTTGCACATAAGATCCAGTACGTGCACCCCAGTAACAAGATAGTGAACATTTCCCATTTTACATTATTAATCATGAAGTGAGCTAAGCAAGAACTCAAAGCTTATAGTTAAGCTTTCCCAGATAGTCTTATGTGGCTTTCATTTCTAATTAACCATAGAAGCCTCTGAAGCTGGTAAAGTGGAGATTTGAATTTGAGTTTCTAGACTCACTAGAAGATTCCATTTATACCCAGTAACAATCATGACTGAGCATGGAAAACAAATGGAAGTAATCCTGCTATATCAGAAATGTCTGAACCCTTTCCCAAGTCTCACTATAAACCTTCCCTTTCTTTCCCTCCAAGTTTCAGGTGTGGACCTTGACTTTCCAGAACTGGAACATGTATTTCCACACTTGCATCACCAGCTCTTTAAACCCTTGAAGCCATATCTAGATTTTGACTTATCACCATTCTCCTCTGGGATTTCTCTAGACAACAGAGACTTTCATGAGGTAAATTAAAGTTTACATAAGTGATCTTTTTTTGTAGTCCAAGCTTAAGTTGCCAAGACAGGCTGACCCATGTGGTGGTGCACACCATCACGCCCAGCCTGTCTTTCCGGGGGGTTGGGACTGAATAGAACATAAGTCCTTGCACTCAGTCTCCAACACCAAGGGAGGAAATACTTTTCATACTGACATCATTAAGCATGCTGACAGTTCACTAAGACCATTTGACAACACAAATTATAGGATTAGTACTGTTTTTCTAAAGGCTGTTTTTGTGGACTTTGTAGCTCCACGTGGTGCTGTTCCCCTTCCCCATCCCAGCTCCCACACTCAGCATTAAGTAGGTTTACAGAAATCAGAGGAAGTGGTTAATTAGCTCACGGCAATTAGATCATTCTGGGCAGGGTATGGGTTGTTATAATACAGAGTCAGTATTTCAACCTTTGTTTTCAGCAGAGCTCAGAATCTTCATCTAAGAAACCTGATGTTAAGGTTTCCTCCAGAAGCACAGCTTGTTTCACAGCACTTAGGGCCAATTCAGAGCAGCCTGATGTTAGCCTAGCTCATGCTGCAACACAGAATTTTGGTGCTGAAGGTATGTGAAAGCCCAAGACTTTCCTCTTTTTGAGGATCTGTTCATTAAATAATGTAATTATTTAAGCATGTTATTCAGAACCCTGGTGATTTATTGTGCTTATATATCAACTTTCCCATCTAAAACTGTAGGTCATAAAACCCTGTTTGCATTCTACTTAAAATGTGACTTTCTCTATCCAGTATTTATGCTTTGTTAACTTTTTTTTACTGCAGGACCTGAACAATCTTTCAAGCAGCTTCTACTAGAATTTTCTTCACAGGAAAGCCAACATGCTGATCTACCAAGTATTTACAGCATCGAAGCAAGAGGTGCCTCCCAAGGCAGGGAAAACCATGACTATTCTGAACAGACAGAAATACAAAATAAGAAAAAAAGTGTTCATTTTCAGTCCTCAACAGAGAACCAGAGTCCAGTGTGCAGTTCTCCCGATGGTTCCACTGTATTTAATCAGTTACACCTCCTGCGGAGCTCTCCAGACTCTTCTACCTCTATGCTGGGCTTTGAGGAGCTGTCAAGAAAAGCGGTTACACTGCCACAAAGCCAAAGGCTCACTCAAGATAAGAATGAAGCTATTATAAATCCACCTGTAGAAAACTCCGAGGGGTCTCATTCATTGAGTGTTCAAAATGAAATGTCTATTCAGAACAGATTTAAAACTGAAACCACAAACCCATCTCAGGTATCAGAAGCAGAGCACATTACAAATTCATTTCCGAGCTCTATTCCTGTCTGGGTAAGTATGTTTTGTAAAACAGCACCCTCTTCCTAAGAAATCTTTCCAGAAGAATTGAAAACAGCCATGCAAGTTTGGTTCAGTTCATTAGGCTACTTTTTTCCAACGTTTTAGTCAACAAGCTGTGGTCTTACTTTATGCTAGGAAGGCAGAGATGGGCAAGTGGTGACCAGCCGAAAGATTCAAAAAGGGTCTGAATTCAAAGCCAGACCAAGGACACCCAGTTCTTTCACACTGCTCCTCCCCGGGAGCCTGTCCTGGAACTCGCTCTGTAGACCAGGCTGGTCTCGAACTCACAGAGATCCACCTGCCTCTGCCTCCCGAGTGCTGGGATTAAAGGCGTGCGCCACCATCGCCCGGCAGGTCCTGAGTTTTTATGCAAAGTTTTAGACTAACCAGGTGGTGCACCTTTATCTCACCACTTGGGGAGGCAGGTAGATTACAGAGCAAGTTCCAAGACAGAGGGCTTTTACAAATACTGTATCAACCCAAACATAAGACATGTTAAATTTGAATTGTTAAACAGGAAACAGAATCTGGCTATGGTATAATGGAGGAACCAGATCTCACGCTAGTAAGCACCAGTGACATCAGCATTGCTGAAACAGATCTTGCTAACTTAACCCTTGAAGAGAGAGACAGTAAAGCACAGAGCTGTTCTCAGGTAAATGCCATTAGCCCTATGGAGGACTTGCTCAACCCCTTACTCAGGCAGCAAGTTTTGTGCCTTAAACAGGTTAAGTTATGCAGGAGTTGGTGCCAGCAGCAACTTTTGCCTAATGGTACCTTGTCTGCAAGGTTAAATGGGGGCCCAAGATTTGGTTGTTTTCTAACAAAGCCTAGAAAACACAGCAAAACAAAGTTACTTTCTCAAAATCAGGCAGGTGCATCTTCAGCAGAAACCTCTGTTTATGGAGCTGCATTAGAGTCTTGTATGGATCAACCCCAAGTGGCACCTTCAGGTAAGTCCAGGCCTGCCTCTGCTTCAAAGCACCACTACTGCCTAGCCAAATGTTTAACTGAAATAAGGATTACTGTAAAGACTTTTAAAAATTTGCAGTCACAATGAAAAGAAAAAAGACATTTATGGAACGATCCTACCAGAGACAGAGAGAGATGCGGATGCGGAATAAAACTCAGCTCACAACAGGTATGTTTCCTTATTTTTTTTTAACAAAATATGAGATTAAGAACCTAAAGAAATCCTTTAACCCATCCCTTAATTTTAGGTTTGTCCCTGAGCCGCCGGAAGGGTGTTAGTAAAGTCAGAGCACCTCTCCCTGAAGAGAGAAGGACCACACAATCCCTCATACACCAGAGGGCACTAAGGTATGGGCATTGTTATTTACTTGTAGTATTTAGCCATTAATGCCCATTAATCCCATGCACATTTCTTACAGATTATACAGGCAGTTAGCTGAAGTAAAACAGCAAAGAGAAGAAAAAACAAAGCAAGAAGTCTGTGCCCAAAATATAGCAAGGGCAAAAGAATTTCATAAGGTGAGCAGAAGCCAATTTTTCCCTCTAAAAAGCAAACAAAATTCAAACAAAACTAAATTAATTTTCATTCCTTCTACAGAAAACACTAGAGAAACTTCGAGCCAAAAATACATGCTGACTTCCTATAAACTGTGTAAAGGGTTTTCTTTTAGTTTCATGTATAAAACTAGACAAAATTATTTATTGTAAATAAATTTTTATTTAAGGGATTTGATTCCATTGCTCTCCATCCTGAGTCACATGGTTTCCAGATTTCTGAAGGGAGTTAAAAAAAGAATTAAGTTAAGCTCTCACAGCTTCTGACTTGGGGAATGCATGTTATCTTCTCAGAAAAACACAACACTATCAAGTGCCTGCTTTCTTCTGTGAAGAACATCAATCTTTGGTCACAGCGTAAAGAGCTTTTGGTTTCAGTCCAACAAGCCCTCTTTGAAATGACCCTCTTTGAAGTGTTTCTTGCATACGCACCTTTCATTCTGTCTGATTGTACTCTTTAGCCCTGTAACAAGAACAAGGTAGAGGTCAGCACCTGAGCATTCTAACATAATCATAGGAATTTACTCATCAGGAATAAAATGTCCCCAACAGGTTAACTGCTAACCAAGCAGCACATAGAAAACCTATTGGGAATTTTTTTATGGTCATGTCCACAGCAAATAAGAAACTGAATTCTCAAAGCCTTGGTAATGACCATTACAATAAGAACATTAAATGACTACTACTACTTGCCTTCTGTTCTCATCTCTCCTTGAAGTTAAGCCAGAACACTCACGACTAATTCAGTTTTTCACCTGTGGAAAAAAAATGTATAATAAAGATTGAGGTTACTCATTTAGTATCCTAAAATCCACTGCCCAAAATTATCTGTGTTGAAAGTTCTCATCTCAAATTGCTCTGTGCACTAAATATTGTCTGAAACCATGGCCCTTCGGAGAAGGAAGGACTGTTAGTTCATAGCCAGATGGGCTATGAAGCCAGATTGTCTTGCTCACATATGTAAGCTACATTCCAACACTGTTCACCAGATTCAAAGATCCTTTGTGTTTATATTTGCATATATGGAATCTGGAGACACCCACCAATAGATGATGTTCAGAAAGGCTATTTCACTCAGCCCATTCAGAGCAGTTGAACATTGTCTATCATCACAACATCATCTCTTACTGGTAGTGTCTTTCCACCAGAGCAGCAAATTTCAGTTTATCATCTCAAGCTAGCATCTTACCGTAACAATTCTGGTGCCTTCTTCAAACCAATTTACTTTAGGAACCTAAAAGATTGAACACAGAAAGTATTATGAATGTATACAGTATTCTCAGTATTCCCGTCTGTACGTATGCCTATAGGCCAGAAGAGGGCACTAGATCTCATTACAGATGGTTGTGAGCCACCATGTGGTTGCTGGGAACTGAGAGTGCTCTTAACCACTGAGCCATGTCTTCAAACCAGAGATTATAGTGGGCAAATGTCACAGGCCTCATTGTCACCACTGTAATGCATCTACTGTGATGGAAGCATGACCTGTGTCTCAATTTAGCCACATTCACCAGTTCTAGACACTGACTGACAGTGCCCATCTTAAGTAGAATGAGGCTCAGTCTCATGCACTATGCATCAAATAAAACCATCTAGAAGCAAACAGAAATGAGGCCTTACCATTTTAAACCAGGCCTCTCACTTGTTGACACCCTAGGAATAAAAAGAGTGAGTAGTTTCATCAAGCAGGTGATAATGCCACCAAGCTTAGACCAATTACTCCCTAGAACCCATATTTCAATCAAATTTGCTCTGACCTCCACAGGACACCCATATCCAGTATAAAATAACTGTATCATTAGAAATACCAGGTTATCTTGCACAAAGCCAAGACACCAACGATGCCAGATAGTGAATTTCTGTTGCACTGTCTTTTGAACACACCAGCAGGAAAGGAATGCTGAGTGCAGATACCATGCAGTGCCAATTCCTAAACCCTCAGCCTGGTGTTCCTAATCATTATCTCCTCTAAATCAGACAAACATTCCACATGTTAAGGAGGCTGGATGGGCTTTCAGCTGTTCAGTTTATGCAGCATTCCATCTCAGAGCCTTCATTCCACTCCCACTGGAAAACTGCCCAAATCAAACCATTAACTGTATCTGCATTATGTAAACTGCAACACACACTGCTGGTTGAGTGTTTCTCACTGAAGCAAGAGATCCCAGGTTTGGCTATCAAGACTGCCTGGCTGCAATGGTTCTGAATTGTGGTTCTCTGGGACAGATGGCTCTTTATCTAGTGAGTTACCTACTCAGCAAGTTTCCCTGTTCCCCAGGCTGGCTCCCAACTCCTAGGATTACAGGAGTTGAATACTATCATTAAAGAACTCAAACATCATTTCTAGACACTTAGCATGACATGAAAGCACAAAGAAACGTTTTTTCTAGTCTATACATAAAGCAATTGCTTTTGCTGAGAACACAATAAAAACCAAAGATTCAGTTTCACTTACCAGTGTGTTTGAACAGTTCTGCTTACTCATTCCTAGAATAGTACATAAGATTTTAAGATTGGATTTCCAGTCATGAAAACTAAGTTCTCTGTCCAGAGTTAATAGCTGTAGTCAGTTCTATCAGAATTAAGTTTTAGTTCATGTCTGTATCATTCAGCAGCTGAACAGTTTTAATTCATCATTTGAACTGTAACTATACTTCCCCAAGATACAGTGCCAGACTTACCTAACATCATACTAATCATTGTGAAGGCATACCAGGGCCTGAAGTTTAAAAGAAAAGGTGATATATTATTGCTTCAAACATTTTAGATGTCTTGTAGTTTCTTTCACAGACCTAACCACGAGCAGCCCTGTGAGTCAAGCAACCACAAGTTACTATATGAGGCGTTTCCAACGATGTGTGGCTACTGAGGAAGCCCCATCGGGATAGACCTCAAAAAGCAATCAGTGTGAAGCCTACATATGAACATCTACAAATAGGAGCTGAAGGAAATCACAAAGTCATCACAGAACAGAGTTAGGCTCTTAGAGGGCTGTATTCTCAAATACTAATCAGCTTACCACATGGTAAGAATTCTTTACCAAACTGTTCTAATCACCAGTACACATATACTATTACTTTATTTGCTAATTTATTTTGGTTTGTTTTTAGGACAGGGTTTTCTCTGTCCAACACTGGCTGTCCTGGAAACTAGCTCTTATATACCAGGCTAGCCTTGAACTCATAGAAATCTGCCCGCCTCTGTCTCCAGAGTGCTGGGTTTAAAGGTTTGTGCTACCACCTGTATTTGAGATTATACGTTTCAGAACGTTTATAGGTAATATTTTAACTTCAGTATGAGGCCTTATAGCCTTCACCTGTTAAACTTCTCATTTCAAATTATTTCTAAATATTCATGCTTGACCACGCTCCAGGATTTACTGAAGGCTGGAGCACTCCCCTTTCACACAACTCTGAAGATATAAATTGACAATATGTCACTTACTACATTGAAACAAACATCCCTTCATGGGTATCTTCAATTCTGACTTCATAAAGCCTTTAAAAAAGAAACATTCATCATATTAGATACCTATGCCTCAAAAGTCCAGGATAGTGAAGAACTAACCTTATCAATACCATAAGCCCTTGATACTGAATTATATATATATTCCTTCTTGTATGTATCAAAACTCATATTGAACAATGAGTTCTGGGTTGCAAAAGAGGATTTATTTTTGCACCTGTCTAACCTGCCTTTGTCCACCAGCTGAACAAAAACATATACAAGTGCTGCCCAAGGCCATAGAAATCTGACACAAAAGCCAGCTTTACAATGTGACCACAGGATATATGAAGCATCCTAGGGGAAGACACTTTTTGACTAAAGAACTACACACCTAGTCAGAAGCTAGCACACAGGGGTTGTAGCATCCTGGAGCTGTGTTTGGGAGAAAGAGTGTATGAAAAGTTTGTTCAGAGAAGAGCGTAAGAGGTTGTGATTTAGCTTACATCCCTCACCTCACAAGACGGCTGGTTAATACCATCTGGTAAACTCCATTTCCAAGAGCCCTGATACTAGGATGTATACACACATTCATGCAAGCTAAACACTCACAAAGATATGATTCTGTTTTAAAAACTTTGTTTGGAATCAGTCACTGGGCTGGGGTTCCTGAAACCAGAAAGACGTGTAGGATTTCCTATTAGCATTTTTCTTCCAGGATCAATACCACAATTGTTTTTAATGTTCCAGTATCCAAGCTCTAAAAAGAAATTCCTACGTATTTGCTTTCCCAGTCCTCTGTGCTTCTTTCGCAAGCTGGCTCAGGTCCTTTCTTCATGTACTTGCCAAATGAAACACCTGTAGTCATGTCTTTCTATTAAGTCACTGTTTCTGAGTGTTCTTTACCTTCTTTGATAAGTCAGATGTACATCTCCTTTCCAGGCCGTTCAGCGTACTCTCTAGTGCAGTTATGTTTATCCTTAGTTTTTTTTAGAGAATGCAGATTCTTTCTTGGTCTTCTTTTGTTCTAAATTTCTCTTTGGAAATTCTGAGTTTATTATGAAGCAACTATTTTGCTACATTTAAAGAAAAAAAATCACTGTTAGCAACTAAGCTCACCACTGACAGGTGGATGAGGGCTACATCTATTTATTCAAAGTCCAAATTATCAGCTACAGTATTTTCTCATGTCAGCCCACATATCTATCAGACTACTTAAATGTTAATTACAAAGCATTTTAGTAAGTGCAAAGAAAGAACACTGGCTTTTCTTCCTAACAGAAGACTAATATTCAATTCCAAGCACCAACGTGTTTAACTTCAGTTCCAAGGGAAATATGACCTCTTCTTGACCTCCCCAGATTATCAGACATGGACACGTATGCAGGCAAAACACTAATATGTAATAATTTATTAAGCAAAAAAAACCTTAAGAATAGAGTCATGCCTATAGCAGGAAGAAAAGTGCTAGGATGTTAATCCACTGGTCTGTGATCTCAGTGTTCATTGATATCTGACAAAATTAAGAAAGGATACTGACTTCCAGCCTCCACACATGATTGCAGGAACACACCCTGAGTATGAGTGCCTTGTCATAATGTAAATGCATAGCCCTGAGCTTTGAATCTTAACATGGGGGATAAGCATTAAGAGCAGCAATAGAAAAAAAAAGCTCAATATCAAATATCCTTGGGTATTTCCATTCTTATGTCTCCTATGTTAAGCTTAAACAAAATTTTTATAGAAGCAACTGTATACAACTTCTACATTCCTGTGTCTGAGACCCTAAGGAAGTGACTGCTGCAGAGGGCAAACACGTGAGAAACTGGAGAGGGTTCAGATATAACAGGGGAGTCTGGACTGGTGTGTACTTGAAAGTCTGTCCCTATTTCATACCTGCTGGCCCAGCGTTTCTACAATAAAGCTGCCTCTTCTGTCCCTGGCAAAAAAATAAAGCAACTTCTACATTCCATAAATAATAAAGATCACTTACAACCAATTTGATATCGCATTCAGACTCAGGACTTGTTGCCTCCTCGTCTTCTGTTCTGTAACATTAAAAACATGTATCACATATCTTACCTTATATTTTGATGCTACAAAGACTTATACTCTAAGGAATACATAATATCCTGTCTCCAAACCAATACCCTGTGCATCTACTTAACAAACAATCCTAAATGTGGTGGGAATTATTGTTACTGCTTCAGCATTTGATCAGTGGATGGTTAGTCTAGCAAGGTCACATGTCTTTACCACTAGCACTTGGAAAAGAGGTAATGAGTTCAAGCCCAGCCAAAGCTATATAGCTACATGTGGAATTGCAAATTAAGTTACCTTAAAAAATAAAAACACAAACCACCAAGCCTAGCCTAGGAACAAATTATTCTTTAAGATCCAACTTACAATGGCTCGTCAATGGGAGAAAGAGGACCATCATCATCCATGTACTTGTGTCTCCGGCTGTCAAAGTCTTCCTTTTCTAAATCTTCCCCAGCATGCATTTGTTCCAAGCATTCCTTAAGATGGTGCTCATACTTGAGTTTTTCAATGTGGTGAAAAAATCCTCTTGCAACAGCTTGCTTCAAGTTAGAAAACACAATTCCTTAAATTAATTACAATAAAGCCTGAAATTCTACAAGAGGCTGGGAGATGGCTCACTGTGCATCAAATGGACCAGATTTGGAAACAGAAACCATGTAAATGCTGAGTGTACAAGGTGGTTCTACTATAATTCCAGACTTGGAAGGTGTAGACAGTACCAAGAACAAGCTGAATAGAAAGACAACCTAAATTGGCAAGCTATGCTAAGGCTGTACATGCATATGCATGAAAAGAATGACATTAATCCTTTCTGTTTACAAATTCCAAAGGCCTATGTGCATTTCTACATTTAATACTCAAATATTTTAAAAACTTAATATCTGGGGCTGGAGAGATGGCTCAGAGGTTAAGAGCATTGCCTGCTCAAAGGTCCTGATTTCAATTCCCAGCAACCACATGGTGGCTCACAACCATCTGTAATGAGGTCTGGTGCCCTCTTCTGGCCTGCAAGCCTATACAGACAGAATATTGTATACATAATATTTTTTAAAAAAAACTTAATATCTGGGCACTCAAATTTTCCTAATTTCATGTATATGGGTGTTCTGACTGCCTACATGTGCACTGCATGCATGCCTGGTGCCCTCAGAGAACAGAAGGGAGCATCACTGGGGTTAGAGATGGCTGTGACCCTATGTTCTTAAATGTTCTTCAGCTATGTAATTCTCTCCATACATCCCTTGTCCTAGTTAGCTTTAACTCAATTTGACACAGGTCAGAATCACCTTAGAAGTGGTCCCAAACTGATGGGACTGCTCCTATTATAGTGTTGATTGCTTAGATTGTGGGCGGTACCATTCTCTGGGCAAGGGCTGCTGGGTTAACAATGCATGACCAGCTAGCAAGCAGCATCCTCTATGTTCCTATTCTCCAGCCCTTTGGGCACTTCTAAAAATGGACTTGAGGAAGTGATGCCTCCTTATTATGAAAAGAAAGATTTGACTTGGGCTACTGAAATGAAAGTTGGGCATGGTATACTTGAGAGTATTTGAGACAAGATAAAGGACTTTTCTGCATAGAACACTTGGAACATCATTCTCTGAAACTGTATGCACGCTAAAAAAAATGCCAGTGCAGACTTCACTCAGAAATACTCGAACTTAAGACAGAAACAGACTTTACATAGAAGCCACTGTTTAGTGTCAAAGTAACCAAGTGTGTTCCAGGTACACCTTACTAAGAATGGCTAACCATGTCATCTAGTCTACAAAGTTCGGGGATAGTCAGAGCTGTTACAGAGAATCCCTGACTGGAAGAAGGGGGGGGGGGATAACAACCCCATTTAATTTTACCACATACATGAAAATGACTCACCTCATATGTTAAAATTTTCTTCCAAGGTAAGGGTTTTCTTCCATTTTCAGATTCTAAGAATGGAAGCACAGCTCCTTTATCTTTAATTTGTTTCACATCTATTTGTGACCTCCTAGGGTTTCTAGTGTTCTTTATTCCAGATGGTCTTTCCCTTGGTCTCGACTTTGGCTTGTATTTCCTCTTTTTCCGTTTCTTTTTCTTAAATCTTTCAAAAATGGCCTTTAAAGTCAATGGCCTTGGTTCTATAGAGGAGTCACTTGAAGAGTCAGTTTCAACGTTCGCAGGTGAAATGACACATTTTACAGCAGGCTTTCTTTGCTTTTGCTTTTGTGTGGGTAAAGGAATGTACTGTGTTTTAAATAAGCTTTCAGATGAGTCATCACTAAAATAGATAAATAAATAAACTGCATTACTGACTTATCACTAGAAACAGTTCCCATTCATGAGTGGTGAGGCTGCTCAGGCAGCATTTACAACTCCAGCTTTAAGGAGCTCAAAGACCTCTCCTATTTGGAGAACCAAGAACTCCTATGATACAGACTGTAGACAAAGTACACTTAAGACAAATTGGATGAAAATGTTCAAAGTTTAAATGTACATTCCTTCAAAAGCCAGCCCCCCCAAATTATACCCAACATTTTAGAATGGACCAAGTACAGTTAGTCAGTATAGCCATCATATTTAAAGCACCAGCTTGTTAAATGTCCAATTTTATCTTTCAAGAGAAAAGCTCCACAAATCATCTGCTTAACCAGTAAAGCACTACCTATGGGACAAAAGTCAATTTCGTCAGAAAAAATGCAGTTTTCCTAAGATAAGAATATGTCCCGTTTTTAGGTCAGAGAGTTTTCTGTAGTACAATTAGCAGGGCGTCTTAATATGCCTTTAATCCCAGCTCTTGGGGGCACAGGCATTGTCATTTGAATGAGCCCACCAGTGGTCACCTGAGTCCTTGTCTCAAAATAAATTGAACTGTGCACTGAATCTAGAAGTTTACCCACCATCTGCCTTACCTGTGGTTTCCAGTGTTGTCAGCTCCATCAGGTGTCATGCAGTCAGAGTTCCCTTCCGACTGAGCCATCACTTTCTCTCTGCCTTACCCAGTTTTCTGCAATTACAAATTTCAGTGTTATGCACCTTCCCGAACATCCAAGAGTCTTCATTAAAGTTAAGCATACACCATACCACCACGTGAATTCAGATAAAAATCGATCTGAGGATAGTCCACTTTAGATCACATTCGGTGGCACACAATTCTCTTAACTCCAGCTACATGAGATGGTATGTTTTTTTGGCTTCCCGGACACCGCCAGGAATCCAGGCATAAGAAACCACATTCCAATGCAGTTTGTTTTCTATTTAAATCTACCTAACAAAAGCACCTCAGTGACTTTACCACCAGACAAGACACACAGTAATTAATATAGTATTACTACTTCCAATGAGTACCCATGGAAGGCTGAAACAAGAGCATCATTACTGAGATTGTGGCGCAAAATTAAACTACTGGTCAAAACGCCCACAGGCCTGTAATCCCTAAGAAAGAACACACAGGAACCTCTGGGGTGAGTCTGGACAGATGGCTTAGCATTGAGAATACTGGGCTGCACTTCAGTGGACCAGAAATTAAATTCCCAGCACCCACATGGCTGCTTAACAAGGGCTGTAACTGGGCAGGTGGCGGCGGCGCATGCCTTTAATCCCAGATCTCGGGAGGCAGATGCAGACGGCATTTGGTTCACGTACAGCCTGATCTACAAAGCAGATCCCAGGGCACCAGACCTGTTAAATAGAGAAACCCTGTCTCCAAAAACAACCAAGGGGAGTTGACAGCTGCAACCAGTTTTAGGGAATTCGATGTCCTCTTCCCTGGGCACTGCACGCACGTGATGCACATAAAAGGCAGGCAAAACACCAGCACATACCCAAAAAAAAAAAAAAAAAACTTCAACACTATGCTAGGCTACACAAATTCTAAATCTAAACTAATCAGAACCTTGAAGGATAAGAAAACCAGGTGACTAAGACTTTAGACATCAATTGTTTAAATTAATCCATCAAAACAATGTAGCCTGGCTGGTGGTGGTGCACGCTGCTGGAGGCTAAGGAAGGTGGATCTCTGTGAGTTCGAGGGCAGCCTGGTCTACACGTGCTAGTTCCAGGACAGGTCCAAAAACCAAAATGTAACATACTTAGGCCGTTTGTACCAACAATATAGCTGTGTGTAAATTCTAAGGTAATTGCAAACTACACTGCAGCAACCTATCTCGAAATCAATCATACCTGTATGGCGGTTTCCAATTATGAGACTCCAAGTTTGGAGGCCACGTGGTGTCAAGCCACCGGTGCGAACACACGCCGTGGGCAGACCGACAAGAGCCTCTAAACGCTCTTAAGAGATGTAGGCAGGGAGCACAAGGCACCTAGAGGACCTTCCTGGCGGGATTCTCCTCGGGACCTCCCGAGAGCGACCGGGAGCCCGCGCGGCCTGCAAAGGCTCCGAGCAGGGCCCAAGGCCCCAACCGCCGCGACCCCCCGACCTCAGTGCTGACTCCGTGCGGACAGTCGACAAAGAGCCCCGGCCTGCCCTACCCGCGGCCCCCACCGTTCGGTCGCGCCAGACAGAGTTCCCAACGCAAACACTGGCGTCTTCCTCCTCCACCACGCCGAAAAGACCGTTCCCGCCCGCTGCAGACAGACTAGGACAGCCGAAATCTCGCGTGAACTCGCAGCGGCGGGTGGGTACGAGAGCGCGGCTACGCGGTGGGCGTGGCCATGTGGGTGGACTGTGGTGGGCGGGCCTCCGGGAGGGGCGGTACCCGGCTCCTCCTCAGGCGCTGAGCTGGCCGAGGAGAGCGAGCGGCGGGACAGGGAAGCTGCGTTCCCGAGTAGTGGAAAGAAGACATTCCTGCAAGCGTGAAGACACTGCTGGTCAGGTGAGCGTCCTTTGTTGTGGGGGCCGAGTTCCCCCTCAGACACAGGGTGCCGGCTGCTCTGGGCACGCTACCTACCCTCCAGGAGTTCGCTTGCAGCAAGCATGGGCTGCTTCCCTCAGATCCTCAGCTGACTGAACAGTGTAAACCAAGGTTTAGTACTTTCTCTTCAGTAATGAGCTGGTTTGAGTTATTTTCCATGCTGCACCTCTGTATTGTATGACAAGCCAGCCAGCAGGGCTACCTGCCCTTAGTCAGTGCTTGTTACCGTTTTATGATTGGATACATAAGGTATTGGTCTACTTGCGATCAGCCAGTGCAATCGCTGTAAACTCCAAGACAGGCATCGCAAACTGTCACATTCAGAGCCCGTGTGTTGCGAAAGGACCAGTGCAAAGTCAAAATGCAGGGTCCTGTTCAAAACAAAAGAGACAACTAGCTGGGCACGAGTCTGAGCAAGGAGGATTGCCAGGCCAGCCTAGGCTACATGGTGAGACCCTGACTCAAAAAATGTTATTCCCCTAAATAAATAAAAAATAGAATTATTAGCACAAGTTTTACCATCTTTCCTTATGTGTGTGCTGCCAGTGCATGAGAACTTAATTAGCCGGGCGGTGGTGGTGCAAGCCTTTAATCCCAGCGCTTGGGAGGCAGAGGCAGGCTGATCTCTGTGGGTTTGAGGCCAGCCTGGTCTACAAGAGCTAGCTCCAGGACAGGCTCCAAAGCTACGGAGAAACCCTGTCTCGAAAAAAAAAAAAAAGAAAGAAAAGAAAAAGAAAAAAGAATGTAATGAGCAGCTGGGTGGTAGTGGTGGAGAACGCCTTTAATCCCAGCACTCAGGAGGCAGACTCTATGAGGCCAGGCCAAGCTGGTCTACAGAGTAAGTTCCACGGTGCCAGGGCTACACAGAGAGACCCTGTCATGAAAAACCAAAAAAGAAAAAAAAAAGAACTTAATGAGCAGAATTGTTGGGACGTTCACCAGAGAAGACTGCTCAGACATGGGTGTAAACCAATAGAAAGCCTTTATTAGCTGACTGGCAGCCACACTGGGTGTTCAGGATCCCAGTGTAAAACTGAGCCAGGGTGAGCTTTTAAGCACAAACATCATATCTTGGTTGGCATACTTAGATAATATGAACAGTTAGCCAAGCAGAAAACTGAGCCAGAATGAGATTTTAAGCACAAAAATTTATGTCCTGGTTGACATACTTAGGTAACATGAACAGTTAGCCAAGCGGAACTACGGAAGCTAAAGAGCAAGGTTAGTACATTTAGAAGCTGTCCCAGAACTATGGACTTTGATCCACAGTTTTGATGGATTAGGCCTTTGTTTTAGTCTTGGCAGGTGGTGCTGTCTATATTCTGAGTTTTACAGCCTGAATGGCACTTCCATCATGGAGTAAGTTGTGCTCAGGTCTTAGGGCCTACTAAGGTCAAGGGACCCTAGTAAAGAATCACTGCAGTTTGAGGGGTTAGAGAGATGGCTCAGTGGTTACGAACACTGGTTGCTCTTCCAGAGGACCCTGGTTCGATTCTCAGAAGCCATGTGGCAGCTCACAACCATCTGTAACTCAGTTATAGGAAATCCAATGCCCCCTTCTAGCCTCTGCAGGTACCAGGCATGTACATGGTGTGCAGGTGTACATGCAAACAAAATATCCATAGTCATAAAGGTAAAGAAAAAGAATCACTGCAGTTTGGATTTCTTTTTTTTTTTTATTGTTTTTTTTTTATTGAGAAAAAAAAATTCCGCCTCCTCCCAGCCTCCCAC
>NC_022012.1:9928830-9935636 GCF_000317375.1 Microtus ochrogaster | reverse complement strand
AGGAAGGTTGGATAGGGGAGCAGGGAAGCACATATCTTAATTAAGGGAGCCATCGTAGGGTTGGGAAGAGACTTGGACCTAGAGGGGCTTCCAGGTGCAGTTTGGATTTCTGCTTCATAACTTGTACCAGTTATGAATTGTTACCGTAGCTGTGGAACGATGTACCAAACTACCTCACTTGCCTTCCTTTTACTTCCTGATCCCTAAACATTTTGCCTGTAGTCTGGAATTTGTAGAATTGACTATCTGTGGACTCCCAACCATGGCAATCTACCAGGATTAAGTTCTAATGGGACATTAAAAACACGTTATTAGGCCAGGTGACGGTGGTGGTGGCACACACCTTTATTCCTAGCACTCCAGAGGCAGAGTCAGGCCGGCCTCTGAGTTCGAGGCCAGCCTGATGCACAGAACAAGTTCCAAGACAGCAAGGGTTACACAGAGAAACACTGTCTTGAAAAAAATAAAACAAAACAAACCCCCTACCTTATCCAGTGGGTGGCCAGGAGTGGCAAGCATACCTTGGCCCTGCTCATGCTTTACTAGCCTGTGAGTTTCCAAACACAGTTCGGATGTTAAGTTGTTGGCCTAGAGACAGAGCTGTTATAGGGAGCTTGCCTAGCATGCATGGTCCTGAGTTCAATCCCTGGCACCATCAAAAACAAACAAACAAAACAAAAAATCAAAACAAGACAGAAAACACAAGCCACCTGTATGTGTAGTTTTTGATATGCATAGATCTATATGAATACGGGGTTCTGTGTGACTGACTGTACAATTTGCACAGCTGTGAAGCCAGACATGTGCTTGAATCTTGCCAGTCTGGTATATCATAAATGCTTACTGGTGAACTAATAAAGCACCCATTGTGTGCAAGATACTTGGAAGAGAGAAGAAATCCAGTCTGGGAGGAAGATGAAGCTTAAGTGTGACCAGTTCTAGTAGGTGCTGCAGGGTCACTCTAAACACTTACTTCCTTTTGTCGGATGAAGGGACCACTTCTTCGCTGCTGATTCAGCTTGGGATTGGAGTGCACACTGGATTCATGGGGCTGCTTTTGAGTTCACAGTCCTCTCTATGTAGCCCTGACTGTCCTTTGCATATTTGTGTCTGTTTACTGTGAAGTGCTCTTGCTGTGCATTCTTGGAAATATAAGATTATATTGGTTAGGTTATTTGTAAACTAAAGTAAAAATTTGACTTTCAGAATCTAATCATTCTATAGGTTTCCATTTCAATTGGTAACTAAAATTGTCTCTTATTAAAATGATATGGAATAATTCAAATGTAAAAAGAAATGAAATTTGACAGCATATCCTATAATAATTTTGTAGCTTCAAGGGAAAAAATAAACGAACTCCTGTTTGTTGATACTGAGATCTACTTTAGAATAAAATTTATTCTCCATTTAGAAATACTAATAAGGGTAGTCAGACCAACAAGCTGGCGGGTGGGTAAAGGAACTTACCATCAGGACTGACTGTCCGACTTCAGTCCCCAGCATCCACGTGCTGGAGAGGGAACCAAGTCCTATAAGTTGTCCTGTGGTGTCCACAGGTGTACTGTGGTGTGCACGTACACACACACATACACACACACACACACAAATAAACAAGTGTAATATTAAAACAACTTAGGTCTAAGACAACTAACTTGTAGTTTAAACGTCAAATAAGAGAGTAGGAAACATGATCTATTGTGTGTTCTATACAGATATAACAGTGTAGACTCCTGTAAACTGTATGTACATACGCACATGCACACATACAGTAAACCATTTGTTTATAATCCTTCTACATATCTTTAGTTTCAAGACCATGTTCTTAGACCCTGCATTAGAAAAGCCCAGGTTTGAGCTGAGTATAGCACTCGGGGGGAGAGCGTTTTCCTGGTATGCCTGAGGCCCTGCTTCCATCTCAGTACTGAACACAGAAACGAAAGAGAACAGATTCAAGTAGTTGGGTTGGGATACAGCACTTAGCTGAGACTCTGGGTTCTACATAAAACACCGCCAGGAAGGAAGAAGGGAGGGAAGAAAATAGAAAAACTAAAAGGAAGAAGAGGGAAAGGACAGTAGAAAAGAGGCCCCCTGTTCCTGCTCACATGGAATGGGCACGACGGTGTTTGGGGCTCTGAGGGGAGCTTGGGGCACTTTGCCCTCCTTACGTAAGTGAACCTCGCTGGCCTTTGCCTTCATCTAGTAATTGAACTCTGCTACTCGTTTCCAGAACCCCGGGGACTCTTCCTGCTGCTGCCCTGTGCACTCTTGTGATAGTTAACAATAGCTGCTGTGTTTGAGCGACCTTGCTGAGAAGAAAGGAAATGGCTTGTACTGAGTTTTCTTTTCATGTGCCAAGTCTGGAGGAGCTTGCTGAAGGTAAAAATGATGTTAACCTTGGGATTTTAAGGACTGTTTTGGACAGAACCAAAAGATCCCTGATATATATATATATATATATATATATGTAGCTAATTACCTATCTGTATCTTAGTAAAATGGTACTTTTGATACAGAAATTTTCATTTTAGTATCTGTTCAGTATTCATTTCTTTAAAAG
The DNA here is from genome assembly GCF_000317375.1 of Microtus ochrogaster. Taxonomy (NCBI): domain Eukaryota; kingdom Metazoa; phylum Chordata; class Mammalia; order Rodentia; family Cricetidae; genus Microtus; species Microtus ochrogaster. Next base: position 9,933,079 of record NC_022012.1, on the reverse strand, counting down.
TTCCAAATTCTGTCTCTCAAAAATTAAAAGAAACTTTTGTAAGTTTTTATGCTGTGTTATTTGTAAGCATTTATACTTTCTAGCACATCTTGATCTTAAAATAGAAGTTGTTTAATTTCAAGAGCCTTAGCAGCACATAAAACTGCACATAGGGGCTGGAGAGATGGCTCAGAGGGTAAGAGCACTGGCTGCTCTTTCAGAGGTCCTGAATTCAATTCCCAGCAACTACATGGTGGCTCACACCATCTGTAATGAGGCATGGTGCCTTCCATGCCAGTAGTACATTGTATGCTTAATAAATAAATACATCTTTTTAAAAAATGCACATAGTACCTTAAAGGCCAGTCCTCTCTGCATATTAACATGTATGCATGGAGTTTTAAATTTTTTGAAAGATAATTATACATAAATTTAAAATTCATTTTGTTCCCAACCCTAGTGCTAGTTCCTTTTCTGTTTATTCTCCTAGAAGTAATCATCATATCACATTTATAGCGATCCTGTGGCTATCTACTTTGTGCAGTGAAAATTAGCAGAGGGGCCGTACAATGGTGGCACACACCTTTAATCCCAGCACCTGGGACACAGAGGCAGGCAGATCTCTGTGAGTTTGAGGCCAGCCTGGTCTACAAGAGCTAGCTCCAGGACAGGCTCCAAAGCTACAGAGAAACCCTGTCTCGAAAAACAACAACAACAACAAAAAGATAGCAGAGAGTGGTGCAATACTAACAATATTCTTTAAATATATCATCTGGGCCTGGAGAGATGGATCAGAGGGTAAAAGCACTGGCTGCTCTCCCAGAGGTTCTGAGTTCAATTCCCAGCAACCACATGGTGGCTCATAACCATCTGTAGTGAGATCTGGTGCCCTCTTCTGGCATGCAGGCATACATGCAGGTAGAACAGTGTATACATAATAAATAAATATTTAAAAAAATAAAAAAAATAAATGTATCATCTGCTAAGGTTAAGAGCACTGGCTCACTATTGTCTATAATCGCCAGTTCTGTGGGATTCAGTGCCCTCTGCTGGCCTTCTTCAGCCGCAGACACAGAGATGGTACACACACATACACAAGCAGGCAAAGCACTCCTACAATAAAAATAAATAAACCATGAAAACAAAATATATGGTCTACTATTGAGTATTGCTCATAGTCCCGAATATACTTCACCTGCCTCCTGATTCACAGGTTAATTCACTTCCTTAAATTAGCCTATGGCTGTTTCTTATGCTTTATCTTGTTCCAAGAAGAATTTAAGGAAGTTCCTCCAATATAAACTAGAGAAGAAAAAAAGATGGATGAGTGCACAAAATGAAGCCTCAAACCTTTGGTGTTTCAGCATCTGCCCTTTCTCTGATGTGTTAGGTTCCGTTCCGTGGTAGCTTCTGTCTCTGTAACCCTTACTTCTCTTAGCATGCTGTCTGGTAGTTAGCATGTGTTCTTGAAGAGACTGAACCAAACATGTAACTGCTTTTTGCTTTTTTTATTGCTTTTTTCTGATAATATATTTTTGATCCTTAAAAATATATCGCTCATGGGATGGATGAGGTGGCTCAGTGGGTAAAGGCGTTTGCAGCTCAGTGTGACAGCCTGAATTCCACCCCTGGGACCAGCTCAGTGGAAGAAGAGAACCAGCTCCCACAGGTTGTCCTCTAATCCCTGCATGCACCTCAGCACACATGAGCGTGCTTGTTTGTGTGCATGCATGCGAGTGCATGTGCACATGTCCTATAAGTAAACAAAACACATGTGTTTCTGTTAAATAGACCTGCACTGGAGCGGTCCTCCTTCCTAGCCACCGAAGAACCTGTTCTGGTCCGCAAAACTGTAGCTGTTGTTTGGTTTGGTTTTATCTTTTCTTTCCTTCTTATTCCATGTCTGACTGCAACTGGCCCCTTCTTTTCTTGCTCTTTCATCCCTCTCGCTCCTAGATCTTCTATTTATTCTCTCTGCCTGCCAGCCACGCCTGTCCTTTCTCCTGCCCTGCTATTGGCCGTTCAGCTCTTTATTAGACTATCAGGGGTTTTAGACAGGCAGAGTTAAACAATGCAACATAAAAGAACGTGACACATCTTTGCATCATTAAAACAAATTTTCCACAGCATAAACAAACATAACTCATCTTAAAATAATATTCCACACACAGAACTCTCGCTCATTTAATTGGTATCAGAGTCTGACTTTCACAAGTATCATTCTTCACTGGTAAGGTGCTGTGGGATGCCAGTTATTAGACATACTTTTATAAATTATTATTAAAATATCTCGAGCAGAGTCAGGAAGATCTCTGAGTTTAAGGCCAGCCTGGTCTATGTAATGAGTTCCAGGACAGCCAGGGCTATGTAGTAAGACCCCTATCTCAAAAAAACAAGTAAAATAAAATAAAGTTCTAGAAGAAAAAAGCCCTGGAATGTTAAGACACTGTGCTTTTCTACACTGTATTATGGCATAATGCACCTACAATAAAGAATAGTGTTTGCAGAATGTGAGCACATGTTCTTAGGTATGGTGGTTTGAGTATGTATGGCCCCCATAGACTGCTGTGTTTGGATGCTTGGCACTATTAGGAGGTGTGGCCTTGCTGGAGGAAGTGTGTCACCATTGGGGCGGGCTTTGAGGTCTCAGAAGCTCAAGCCAGTTCTCAAGCCTGGTGCCTGCGGATTCATATGTAGAACTCTCAGCTCCTTCTCCAGCACCATGTCTATCTGCACGCTGCCATTAAATGTTTTATAAGAGTTGCTGTGGTCATGGTGTCTCTTCACAGAAACAAAACCCTAACTACATAACTGCCATTCAAGTCGAAATCTATATTTGGCACCCTAATGGGCACCCTCACGGACCTTCCGGTCAGCCCTTCTGCCCAGAGGTGACTGTTGTTCATCACCCTTGAAGCCTGCGTTTGAAACAAACTGAAGTCATGCAGTCTCTACTCTTGTCTGGCTTCTTTGGCTTGAGGTCTTGTGTGTTGTTTTTATCTGTGGCACAGTGGCAGTACCTGATCCATTGCTGCCTCAGCTGCCCACTGTGCCTCCACAGCTGCCCATGCCTCCCTGCTGCTAGCGTGGCCCCCAGGCCCGAGGTAGCCTCTGCATCCCGCTGCTGCCTCTCAACCATCTCCACACTGGGAGGCAAATGTTGTTTTAACTAAGTCTCTATTTTTTTTTCCAATAAAGACTCAGGAGCCAGATGCTGGGGTGCAGACCTGCTCACTCAGAGGGGCACAGAAATCAGCCGGCTGACCTTCCTCCATCAGAAAGAGACTTTTCTCCTGGCCTGTCTGAAACAGAACTTCTCCAACCAGTTGTTTTTCCCTGCTACCTCCTGACTTCCCCTCACTCTCAGTGACTCCAGTCATCCGGTTGCTTGCTTTGCCTCTTGACCTATTGATGTGGGAGTGTCATATATCAATCTGTTGATTTCATTGGTTAAGTAATAAACAAACTGCTTGGGCTCATAGCTTAGAACATAGGTGGGTGGAGTAAACAGAACAGAATGCTGGGAGGAAGAGGAAGTGAGGTAAGACACCTCAGACAGAGACTCAACAGCTCTGCTCTCTGGAGCAGAGACGAAATGCTCCCCTCTCCCGGAGACGCGATTCAGCTCTGACCCAGGATGGACGTAGGCTAGAATCTTCCCGGTAAGACTGGTGCTCACAGATTATTAGAGATGGGTTGATCGGGATATCAGAATTAGCCAGTAAGGGCTAGAACTAAAGGGCCAAGCAGTGTTTAAATGAATACAATTTGTGTGTTGTTATTTCGGGGCATAAGCTAGCAGGCGGCCCGGGTGCTGAGGATGCAGCCCCACCGCCCCTATTACTACAACCTATGGTTTTCTTTAAATAATGCAATCTTGGGGTTCACAGTGTGATAAATACCCCCACAACACCTGTCTGTAACTCCACTAAATATGTCGCTTGAGATTTCATTAGATTTTTTTGAGGTTTCCTCCTTGAGGGAAGCTAGCCCTTGCCTTGTGCAGTCTGTTTCCTTTCTGCCATCTTAGTTTCTGCTCTGTGGCTGTGAAAAGACACCATGACAAGACATGAAAACCTGTCCTTCACATTACAAAAAAGAGGGGCAGACCCAGGGCTTGGTGAAGGCACCAAGGCAACTCCTACAAAGGAGAACATTTAACTGGGACTTGCTTACAGTTTTAGAGTTAGTCCATGATCTCCCTAAAGGGAAGCCAACAGGCATGGTGCTGGGGCAGTGGTGGAGAGCTTAAATCCTGATGCCCAGGCAT
>NC_022012.1:9918166-9928730 GCF_000317375.1 Microtus ochrogaster | reverse complement strand
GAGAGAGAGAGAGAGAGAGAGAGAGAAGGGAGAGAGAGAGAGAGAGAGGGAGAGAGAGAGAGAGAGAGAGACTCTGGGCCTGACGAGGACTTTTGAAACCTCAAAGCCCACTCCCAGTGACACACCTCCTCCTGCAAGGCCACACCTTCTAATCCTTCTCAAACAGCTCCACTCCCTGGTAACTAAGCATTCAAATTTATAAGCCTCTGGGGGCTATAAAGCACCACAGCAAGATTAGTGAATGTGGGTGTTTGTATGTCATAGAGTCCATTATATCATCTGATCATGTCAGAGTCTGATTTTCTTCTTCAGTAAGGCCATTCCTCTGCTGGGGGTACAGGTTAGCGGTAAGCCATGTAGTTTCCATTGAAGCCCTGGGTCCATCCCTCTTTTGGTTTTTGTTTGTTTTGTTTTGTTTTTGGTTATTTATGACAGGTTTCTCTGTGTAGCTCTGGCTGTCCAGAACTCACTCTGTAGACCAAGCTAACAGAGATCTGCCTGCCTCCTCTGTTGAAATAAGAGCTGCGGGGCTGCGTCCCCAGCAACCTGCCGCCCACATGGCTAGTTTAGCTTATGTCCCGAAATAATTACACGGAAACTGTATTCTTTTAAACACTGCCTGGCCCCAATACTTCCAGCCTCTTATTGGCTAGCTCTTACATATTAATCTAACCCATTTCTATTAATCTTTGTAGCACACAAGCTGGCTTACCAGGAATGATCTTAACCTGCGTCTGTCTGGAGTGCGGGAACCATGGCGACTCACTGACTCAACTTCTTTCTCCCAGCATCCTGTTCTGTTTTCTCCACCTACCTAAGGGTTGGCCTATGAAATGGGCCTAGGCAGTTTCTTTATTAATAAGAAATCATTCCCACATCACTCCGCCTCCCTAGTACTGGGACTAAATATGTGTGCCACCCCTCCAGTCCATCCCTCTTTTTTATAGTATAAGTTCGGACTGTGAGTCTAAAAAAGAAACTTTGGAGGAAGATTTAGTATACAGTGGCCAAATTTTTGCCTAACGCTAAATAACACCTTTGCGTGTCTTTTATTAGTTTTGCAGAAGGGGCTGAAGGACAACTTTGCTGATGTCCAGGTCTCCGTGGTTGACTGCCCAGATTTAACAAAGGAGCCATTTGCCTTTCCTGTAAAAGGTGCGTAGTCTTAAGAATACGGTTTTGGTTGTCATACTCTTTTTTCAGAAGCCTATTTTCCTCTAAGCTGTTATTACAACTTTCACTCTCATTTTGGTTTAATTTTCGTGGGTCAGATTTCACTGTGTGCTCTCGTGGAGAGAGTAGGCTTTAGGTGTGTTCATTAGTTATGGAACATGCTCAGTAGGGCAAGATTTGAGAGCACAAGAATTTTGTTTTTAACTTCCCAAATGACTTACAAAAATTTCCTTTAGGGGACTAGAGAGATGGCTCAGAGGTTAAGAGCATTGGCTGCTTGCTCTTCCAGAGGTCCTGAGTTCAATTCCCAGCAACCACAGGGTCACTCACAACCATAATGAGATCTAGTGTGCAGCATACATGCAGGAAGAACACTGTATACATAATGAATAAATCCTAACAACAAAAAAAAACTCCCTTTAATTTGTGGTTATTTTATTTATTTAAGCTCAGAAAATATCTGAGGCAAGAGGCCTATATTTGGGGACTGACTGGAAAGATGGCTCAGCAGTTAAAAGTGCTTTCTTTTGTTTTTTTTTTTATATTTATTTATTATGTATACAATATTCTGTGTGTGTGTATGCCTGCTGGCCAGAAGAGGGCACCAGACCTCATTACAGATGGTTGTAAGCCACCATGTGGTTGCTGGGAATTGAACTCAGGACCTTTGGAAGAGCAGACAATGCTCTTAACCTCTGAGCCATCTCTCCAGCCCAAGTGCTTTCTTTTGTTTTGACTTTTTGAGACAGGGTTTCCCTGTATAGCTTTGGAGCCTATCCCGGTACTCATTTTGTAGACCAGGCTGGCCTTATCTGCCTCTGCCTCCCGAGTGCTGGGATTAAAGGCATGCGCCACAGCGCCCGGCAGTTAAAAGCACTTTTGCTCTTTTAGAGGACTCACTTGGTTCCCAGCACCCACATCAGATGACTCACAGCTGCCTCTAACTCCCGCTCCAGAGGACCTAAGGCCCTCTTCTAGACTCCGAAGGGGTTTGTATCCCCGCTCCAGAGGATCTCAGGCCCTCTTCTAGACTCCGAAGGGGTTTGTATTCTTTAGCCAGTATCCCCATATATGCACAGATCATATTCATAATTTAAAATTAAATAAGCCTCTTTTTAGGGCTTATGTTTGGTTCATCATTTAAATGCCTAGACCCCTTCAAGAAGTTTGCCAGGTTTGAAGTGAGAAGACAAAGGAGAGAATATGGGCTAAGTAAACCAGTCTCAGTGTGACAGACTGCATAGACTGTGGCAGCCAGCAGCACTCCAAGGGAAGTGCCGGCTCCAGCTTATCAGTGAGGAACTGGAGAGGCTCAGGAAACTCAGAATCAATCATAATGGAGACCAAACGCAAGTGTGTTTCCAAAGTCTAACCTCCCTCATTATGCCCTCTGGTGACGAGGAAATTAAGGTTAGTACATTTTCTATTTCTTTTATTATGTTAATTGACATACTTGGTTAAAAAGTAATCTGCTTGGAATTCTTAGATGCTGGTCCTGCCTATGAATTCTCTTTCCTGGACTTAGCCCCATAATGTAGCCTTAGATACATTGAATAGGAAAGGTCAGTTTCATGTTGAGAGGAGTCTGCCAGGTAAAACAGTTTTTGATTGTGAATAGAACAGATGGCAGTCTCTCTGAGCACCTTGAAACCGTTAGATACCATCTTTAAAACATGTATGTGTGTTAGCACTGTGTCTGCAGATATGACTGTGCACCTCATGCTTACCTGGTGCCTATGGAGGCCAGAATAGGACACTGGATCCTCTGAGACTGGACTTCCAGACTGGAGGTGGTTGTGAGTGCTGGGCACCGAGCCCAGGTCTTCTGGAAGAATATCTGTGCTCTTGACTGCTGAGCCATCCCTCCAGCCCCAGTGAAGTCTTGTGAACAAACAAGCTAAAAGCACCTCTCTTCCTCGCCCATGTAATCGCCCGCAGTTTCTGATTTTCATTTTCAATAGAGTAGTTGTTTCTGCAGCTACCCTTCTCTGTCTAGCCATCTCTTTACGATGCTTTTTCCAGGATCTTTTCCCAGCCTTCACCTATTTTGTATACTTTTTCTGAGTTTTTCATCTAATCTTGTCATTTTAACCAGGATCTAGCATCTTTGAAATCTGTCTCAACTAGCTCTCTAGGACTTTTCGGTTGTGTGTGGTGCATCCCTGCCGCAGTCCTGCAGCCATCACCGTCTCTCTCACTCAGTGCACAGTCAGTGAGTGATGTCTGCTCTCCACAGACACAGACTTTTTGCATCTCATATACCAGTATTACATGTACTTCAATTAACGATAACCTTGCTATCTCTCCTCCATGTAGCAGGTGATTACATGGACTTCAATGAACAATACCCTTGCAAGACTTCTCAAGTAAAAGATAATTTCTAATCTGCTTTGAAAAAGTGCCTTTTCCAAAATTGTGTCTCATTTCACTGTTATAACAGTTACTAAAAATGTTGGTCGAGGGGCTGGCAAGATGGTTCAGCACTAAAGGCTCTTGCTGTCGACCCTGTTGAACCGAGTCCAGTCCCCAGAATCCACATGGTGGAAGGGGAAGACTCCCACAGTTGTGCTCTGATCGCCACCACCACACACATGCAAAATAAATTAATAAAGAAAAAATGGAAGTGGAGGGACTGGAGAGATGGCTCAGTGGGTAACAGCTCTTGCCGCTTAAGCATGAAAACCCAAGTTCAGATCCCAGCACCCACATAAAAACCTGAAGTAGCCATGTGTACCTATGACCCTAGCACTCTGGAGCAGACCCAGAAGTTTGCTGGGACTTCCTCCAGGTTCAGTGAAAGACTCTCAAGGAATAACGTAGAGGGCGATAGAGCAGCATCCTTCTCTGGTTTCTACTTGTGGCATACATGTGCAGTGTATGCACATAAACATTTGCGTGTACCATAGACACATACAGCACACGGTATATACACATACAATCAATCAATAAGTAGATAAAATGTAAGTAGAGAACCCAGGGAGGGGCAGTTTAGTGGCAGGGTATGATTTTAGCCCTGGGTTTAAACAACAAAATACACAACTACAGATATAGACACTAGAAACTCCTAGCATCCAAAGGTTGTCTATCATACCTGTTATTTGTAAAAACAACTTACAGAAAGATTTCTCAGCATGGATCTAAAAAAATTCTACCAGAGAAAAATGTTTTAAAAATTTAAAAATACGGGGCTGGAAAGATGGCTCAGAGGTTAAGAGTACTGATTGCTCTTCCAGAGGTCCCGAGTTCAATTCCTAGCAACCACATGGTAGTTCACAGCCATCTATAATGAGATTTGGTACCCTCTTCTGGCATGCAGGCATACACGGAAGGAGTGTTGTATACATAATAAATAAATCTTTTAAAAAAAATTTAAAAATACAAATATGCCAAAAAAATTCTTTTAAAATAAAAATGCCCTTAATGGGGGGAGTTTTTTTGTTTTTGTTTTTCAAGACAGGGTTTCTCTGTAGTTTTGGAGCCTGTCCTGGAACTAATTCTTGTAGAACAGACTGGGCTTGAACTCACAGAGATCCGCCTACCTCTGCCTCCTGAGTTCTGAGATTAAAAGCATGCACCACCACCGTCCAGCAATGGTGATGGATTTTTTAAGGGGTTAGTCAAATGAATTCTAGAAACTGCCCACAAGCTGGCCCCTGCCCTCTCAATAACCAATTGTCGATGTGACACCAGCTGCCCAGCCATGCTCAGTGCTGCTGTCAGTGGCATTTGAATCAGGTCCGAGCAGGGACCACATGCATCTTCTCATGCCGGTTAGTTCCAGCACCGAGCTTCTCTTACATCTGTTCCTTAGCGTCTTCTGGAATCTTCTGCTTGAATGATATGCTTGCCTGCTTTTAAGATGGCTTGTGTTTTCTAGGCATCTGTGGGCAAACTAGAATTGCAGAAGTAGGAGGTGTGCCTTACTTAATGCCTCTTGTCAACAAGGAAAAAGTAAGTATGCGTTGATCCTCTGTATTCACAGACTGCAGGAACTGGGTTGGCTCCTGTTTGTCACTAAGGCCACTGGCGAGTGTGACAGGCAGGCAAGGAAGCAGTGGATTGTTGTAAAACATAAATCAGGAGAACGTTATAGTACAACTTCAATAACTTCTTCCTTTTTATAGGTTTATGACCTAAATGAGATTGCAAAAGAAATAAAGCTGCCTGGTGCTTTTATCCTTGGAGCAGGGGCAGGCCCATTTCAGACGCTGGGGTTCAATTCTGAGGTCAGTATGTGAATAGCATTGTTAGTTTGTTCATCGGCCATTTGAGTTATTCAGTGGCCTGTCAAAAGCTACTTTTAGCTGGGAGTTCTAGCACTTCAGAGGCTGAGGCAGGAGGACTGTGGAAGTTCAAGGCTGTCATAGGCTACATAGTGGATTCCAAGCCAGTCTGGGTTACAGTGGAAGAATCTGTCTCAAAGGAAAGTGGTTGATGACTCTCCAGGTTTGGGCCAGGTGGACACTCCAGTTGATCTGGTGCCAATGAGGCACCTATCTTTACTTCCGATTTTTTTAGAGAACAGGTTAACCCCCAAAGAGGGGTGTGTGTGTGTGTGTGTGTCTATTTATTTATCTGGCCAAATCAGGCTATGGAGTCCAAACTGGCCTCAAACTCACAGGCCTCATTCACCTGTGCAGTTCTGGGACTGCCATGTCCACTGAACACCTAGTGATTTTTATTCTTCCATATATTACGATACTCACTTCTTTGTCCAGTTCTGGGACTGCCTGTGCACTGCACACCTAGTGATTTTATTCTTCCATATATTAGGATCCTCACTTCTCTGCAAATCCTTGTTGTCATATAAAAGCAGCTCTGGATTCAAAGAGAAATAATGGGGGATAGCTCCACGTTAAAAATCAAATACTAAGAAACTATCAGAATGAACAAAGACTATTTAGAAAAGCTAGTGGCTAGTACTGGTGGTATGACACTAGTGTGTGCCATGCATATACATATGGTGTATCATAACATGCTTTGCGCCATTTGTACTAAACTCAGTACTGCTACATATGCCTTATGATAGCAAGCTACCACTGTTTGTTTATATCTCATGATGATGAGAACAGACTGCCATTCCCTTTGAACCTCATCACATAGAGTGATTGTTCTAAATCACAGAACCTCTTGTGCAGAAGCAGTGATATAATTTTCCCCAGTGTTCAAGATAGAAAAAAAAAAAGAAGTTAAAGCCTATAATTAGACATCTTGAACCATGCTTCATGGCTCAAACCTGTAATCCTAATATTTGAGAGGCTGAGCAAGATTACTACAAATTTGAGATCAACCCGATCTGCATAGCCAGCCAGGGCCATAGAACATGGCCCTATCTCAAAATTTAAATATTTAATAAATAAAAAGGCATTTTCCCAGATGTTATGCCAGACACAGTAATACTAGAATTGAGGCCCGAGGATTGTTCCTAAGTTTGTGCCTTCCATGCCAGCTTAGCCTTCATAGCAAGTTACTGGGTATGTAGCAAGAGTTGTCTCCCAAAAAGAAATCTGGTAAACATTTTATAAAACTGGGCATGGAGAAGTGGCTCGGAAGTTAGAGGACCCAAGTTCAGTTCCAAGCCCCCACATGGCAGCTCACAGCCATCTGTAAGTCCAGTTCCAGGGGTCCAGTGCTGCCTTCTGACCTCTGTGAGCACCAGATATGACACATGTATGTGCAGCCAAAACATTTATACACATAAAATAAATGAAAATTCAAGCTGGGCTGTGGTGATGCATGCTTTAATCCCAGCACTTGGGAGGCAGAGGCAGGCGGATCTCTGTGAGTTCAAGGCCAGCCTGGTCTACAAAGCGAGTTCCAGGACAGGATCTAAGGCTACAGAGAAACTCTGTTTCAAAAAACCAAAATAAATAAATAAATAAATAATTAAAAAAAACAAAAACAAAGTGAGTTATGGGACAGCCAGGACTGTTATACAGAGAAATCTTGTCTCAGGAAAAATAAAATAAAAAAAAATTTATAAGATGTTTGTGTTAGATTTCCACAGCCATGACAAAATAAGGATCACTAAAAGGAAAAACATTTGTTTGGGTTCATGGTTTCAGAAGTTTCCATCTGTGGCTGATTTTCCCAACTGCTCTGACCCTTTTGGGAGCTAGCGTAGCATAGGGAGGAAGACATAGTGAAACAAAATACTCTCTGTATTGTCGCTGGACAGCAGAGTGGGGGAGGGGGCAAAGCTTCCCCAACCATGAATCCCACAGAGGGATTAGTCTGTTCCTGTGGTACAAGGGAATGATTGTGCTGTTGTATGATTATAATTTGAAATAAGGGCAGGGAATATAGGCCAGTGGTAGAGCCCTGTTCTAGCACAAACAAAGCCTGGCTTCAATCTCCATCACCTCAAAAATATGTGAATATGTTGAGAAAGAGACCTGGAATAGAATTTGTTAGAATCTGAAAGAAAACATTTCATTCATTAATACAGTAAAATTGACTTTTTTTTCCCCAGTTCATGCCAGTAGTTCACACAGCAAGTGAACAGAACCACCCTGTGAACGGAAGTTACTTTGCCCGCGTTAACCCTGCAGACGGAAAGTGCCTGCTGGAGAAGTACAGCCAAAAACATCACGATTTTGGATGTGCACTACTGGCTAATCTTTTTGCCAGTGAGGGCAAACCTGGCAAGGTGATTATGCCCATCATAACACTATTCTTTTTCTTGTCAGCTAAAAATTTGAGTTTTTATTGCCCCCAGTATAATTCTCCCCAGAAAATCAGATGTGCCAATGCCAAAACTTTTATACAGCTTAATTAATTAAATAAAAATTTCAGGACAGTACAGGGAAAGACAAAATCTTTTTTAAAACCAAAGTTCAGAATATTACTTAGTGACGAGGACGCTTTTCTGAGTAGTAGAATAAGATACTAGCCCAGTGCGTTGTACCTGTGTGAAACATTGAGAGCACACCTACGTAAGGTATTCTGAAGCAAATAGGTATTTGTTTCAGAAGAGCCCACATTGTACTCGAAGTGGTAGTAACAAAACAAGAAAAGGATGGGAATGAATGCCTGCTTGATCTCAGTATTAACCTCTGTGAGGACTTAGATCTTGAAAGAGGAGCCACTTCAGCTACTTGAGAAATGAAATAGAATCTAAAAGGATATGGAAAAACCTCCTCCAGAATTTTACAGGGAGTGAGGCCTTGTAAACATGTCTACATGTCTTCAGCCCCCATTACCAGAGATGAATCCGGGTAAGCGCAGTAATCTTCCCCAGGTCTCCAGAGTTCAGCACAGGACTCAGCTCAGGGACTCATGAGTAAGATTATCACACATAGTCATACATGGCTGGGTGTGATTTAATTAAGACTCACAGCACTGAGACACCTCGCCTCTAATCTGTGCTGGGCAGAGGAATACTGACCTGGCGGCAGTGGCTGTCATAGTGGTACACTGAGGTAGTTATCTACAAAGAATTTTACAGTTTGTGCAGTGATGTGCACTATTTCACCCTCTGCAGGTCATCAAGGTGCAAGCCAAGAGAAGAACAGGAGAGCTTAACTTTGTGACTTGCATGAGGCAGACTCTGGAGAGCCACTACGGAAACAAGCCCGTGGGGATGGGAGGCACCTTCATCGTGCAGAAGGGGAAAGTCAAGGCCCACATCATGGTGAGGACTCTGCGCCTGCCTGCCTAGACACACAGCTTCTCACGGTTTCAGGGGAGGGGAGAGTATCACTGTATAATTCAGGCTAGTCTCAAACTTACAAAATAGATTATATAGGCTTTACCTCAGCCTCCAGAGTGTGAGGATTACAGATAGATGTCACCATTCATGGTAAAGTTTTTAATTTTCTTTTTCTTTCTTTTTATTTTTCTTTTTGGTTTTTTGAGACAGGGTTTCTCTGTAGCTTTGGAACCTGTTCTGGAACTAGCTCTTGTAGCCCAGGCTGGCCTCGAACTCCCAGAGATCCGCCTGCCTCTGCCTCCCGGGTGCTGGGATTAAAGTCATGTGCCACCACCACCCAGAAAAATTTTTAATTTTCACATGGCCCAATAAACCATGATCAACCCAAATCATAGGAATTTTCCCCTGTGGTCTTTGCTCCATTGAAGGTAATTTACATATGGTGCAGAGATCACCTTCATCCTTTTGCTTGTGTGTCCAGTTTTCCCATTGTCTGAAGCTTGTCACTCATGTTCAAAAATTATTCACCCTAGACGGGAAATGACTTGGTAGTTAAGAGCACTTGCTGCTCTTCAAGAGGACCTGGGTTCAGTTCCCATCCCCCACATAGTGGCTCACAACCTTTATTAACCCTAGTTCCAGGGGATCCTATGCCATCTTTGGGATCCTTGGGCACCAGGCATGCGCATGACACACTCACATCATGCAGGCAGAACATGAAAACACATAAAAAGAAAAATAAATACCTTTTTAAAATGAAAAAATCATTTGCCCCCACTCTACCCCACCCCATGCAAGACTTTGTTTCTGGCTTCTCCATCCTGCTGCGTTGGTCTCCATGTGTTCTGATTGGTTTTTTTGTCAGTTTGACATAGGTTAGTTACCCAGGAAGAGAGAACCTCAACTGAGGAACTGCTTCCATTAGACTGGCCTGTGAGCAGCTCTGTGGGGTATTTTCTCAAGTAATGCTTGATATGGGAGGGTCCGGCTCACTATGGGCAGGGTGGTATAAAAGAGTAGGCCTTAGCCAAGTGGTGGGGGCGCACGCCTTTAATCCAGCACTCAGGAGGCAGAGGCAGGAGGATCTCTGTGAGTTTGAGGCCAGCCTGGTCCTACAGAGCGAGTTCCAGGACAGACTCCAAAGCTACACAGAGAAACCCTGTCTCGAACTCCCCCACCCCACCCCGAAAACAAACAATATAAAAACCAAGTCTAGCAGGCCCTGGAGGGCAAGCCAGTAAGCAGCATTCCTCCATGGTCTCTGCTTCAGTTCCTGCTCCCAGGTTCCTGCCTGGAATTCTGCCCTGACTTGCCGTTATGATGAACTTTAACCTGTAAGATGAAATAATCCTTTCTTGTCAAGGTCTTTAGTTGTGGGTTTTTTTTTTCCCCACAGCATTGGAAAGTAACAGGTAGAACATGCCTATCTGTGCACCTGGCACCCTGTTAACTGCAGTAGCCTTGTACATTTAAAAGCTAAGAAGTGAAAACTTCTCACTTCTTTATAGAATTATTTTTAAAATTTCACTGATATTGAAAATTTAGGTGGATTTTTCCACTTAAAAAGAAATAAATCATTTAAGTAGCACTTGTTTGGTGGTACACATTTTTTTAAAAATATTTATTTATGGCCGGGCGGTGGTGGCGCACGCCTTTTATCCCAGCACTTGGGAGGCAGAGGCAGGCAGATCTCTGTGAGTTCGAGACCAGCCTGGTCTACAAGAGCTAGTTCCAGGACAG
>NC_022012.1:9915059-9918066 GCF_000317375.1 Microtus ochrogaster | reverse complement strand
TATGTCTGCAGGCCAGAAGAGGGCACCAGACCTCATTACAGATGGTTGTGAGCCACCATGTGGTTGCTGGGAATTGAACTCAGGACCTTTGGAAGGGCAGGCAATGCTCTTAACCACTGAGCCATCTCTCCAGCCCTGGTGGTACACATTTTTAATCCCAGGACTTGGGCAGGTGGACCTTTGTGAGTTCCAGGTCAGCCAGAGATACATTGTGAGACCAGCATTTTTCTAAAAGATGTATTTATTTATTATGTACACCTTCATGTATACCTGCGGGCCAGAAGAGGGCATCAGATCTCATTACAGATGGCTGTGAGTCACCATGCGGTTGCTGGGAATTGAACTCAGGACCTCTGGAAGAGCAGTCAGTGCTCTTAACCTCTGAGCCATCTCTCTAGCCCAAGAGACCAACATTTAAATAGGAATTACATTGATTTTCTCTACTTTGTTTTTTGCCTCACAGTCATCCCTAGCAATGATGAGTTTTGTTCCTGGGTTTTGCTTTTATAGATTGGGGTGGAGTTCTAGGGATAAAGCCAAGGTCTTACACCCATGAGGCAAGGACTGTAGTGCTAAGGCACTCTCAACCCTGGACCAAGTTCTTAGTCTTCGTGAGTACTGACAGCTCTGTCTTCAGTCATCTCTACCTTCCCTAAACACAGTGCATTCTTCCATTCCCAGTTCTCTGTGTTTATCACTGTGTGTGATGTATGTGTGAATGCAGGGGCCCACGTGTGGAGATCAGAGGACAGCTTACAGAGGCTTGTTCTTAGGGTGAGCCACCTGCTCTGGAGGCCTGGTGACAGAAGGAGAAACAAGCTCTGTGTAGCTGTCATCGACCTCCACGCTGACTCCGTGACACACCCCCATCATGTGCACATACATTAAGTGTTATGGGTTTTGTCTCTTTAAGAGGCAAGCCACGCCCACTCCCAGCTACCCCTGCTCCCCTCTCCCCGCCATCTTGGATCTCTTACTGTCCCTTCCTGGGGTGCGCTCACTTCCCTCTCTCTGCTTCCCCTCTTCTTTGTCTCTTTCTCCTCTTCTTTTCTTTCTCTCTCCTCTAAGTAATAAATATCCAATTCTAGTCTGTGTGATGTGTCTATGTGCCTTCTACCCGCCACCTGCTTGCACCCACCAGCCGCTGGGGACTGGCTGCTCTGTGGGCCTGCCTACTGCCGCCAGGGACCTGCCAGCATTTCCCACTGCCAGCTGCTCAGGACTCGCCAGCATTTTTAAAATTAACAATCTCTTCTTAAATAGAAAATGGGTTTTTTTTTTCTTCCATCATAAGTTTCAGGGATCATGTTCAGGTCACCATGCTTCCAAGGCAAGGACTTTACCTACTGAAGCAAACTGCTGGCCTCACTAACTTCTTTCAGCGGTTTGGATAGTTTCCTCTGTGTTCTCTCACCTTGTTCAAGCATACTATGAGGTATCTTATTCTCTTTAAGGCCTCTGCCGACTTGTAGCGCCTGATTCTCCATCCACCCACTTGCTGTTCCTGGCAGCAGTTATGAGGCTGTAGCTCAGTGGAGAGGCCTTGACTAGTATGTGCAAGGCTCTAGGTTTGATCCCTACCACTGGAAAAAAAACAAAAACAAAAACAAACCCAAGACTAGGTTGGAAGGATTGGAAAGGGAGAGCCAAATAGCTCCGTGATAGAATGCTTGCCTACAAGGCAGGAGGTCCTGGTTTCAACCCCAGAACTGTAGAAGAAAAATATTAGAATGGAGAGGCTGGGGCCATGGCCCGGCAGTACAGTACTCGCATAAAGTATCAACAAGTCTCCAGGTTCAATTCCCAGTATCACAAAAAATAAAATGAAATTAAAATCAAAAACATATACAACTGAAGAAAAGTAAAAGGAGATAGTAATTGCCTCATTCCTTCATTAACTTAGGAATAAGTTTTTGCTTGTACAAATTGGTTGGCCATCCATAAAACTGGGGTATGTAATTAATGCCAAAACCAGTCAGTGAAATGTATAAATTTACAATGAGATCATACTTTAAACATTTTTAATTCTCATTTAATATTCAGTGTGTTTTCCTGTTTAACCATTTTTTGTTTTGCAGCCAGCAGAGTTTTCTTCCTGCCCACTGAACTCCGATGAAGCAGTCAATAAATGGCTACATTTTTTTGAGATGACGGCCCCTTTGGTTTGCCTGCCAGTTTTTGTCTCCAAAGATCCGGTGAGCTTCACCTGCCATTTATTGCTTCGTTTGTTTGTTTTTGTTATTGTTTTACTTGCCATTTGTTTGTTGTGTGTGTGAACAGGCATTTTAAATTACACAGAAATTGTTCTATTAAATAATAAAAGATCTGGGTGTGGTAGAACATGGCTTTAATCCCAGTACTTCCTAGGCTCTCTGTGAGATCCAGGCCATCCCAGGCTATAAACTGAGACCCTGTCTCAAAAGCAAATAAATAATAATAATAAAAGCACAAGATTTGGGTCTCTTACCATTGTGTTTGGTGCTCATCATATGCTAATGCTACAGGCTGGAAAGAAGTGCTATCAGCTAATTCAAAGAAAGTGTCTGCCAAAGTGGTGATGGGTAGTCCTTTGGAGCCAGTGACTTTAGTTAAGATTTTATCTATACAATACTGTAAAATGATCAGTTAAAAGATGACCAATGACAACATTTTGTAGTAGCAGAAACATCATCACTGTGTCTGTTGACACATTGAGTCCCTGAGCAGAATGCCACATAGGTATGAATGAAAGCCAGAGCATTTAAGCTCTCAGAGGCAGCGATCTTAAGCTATATTGTAATTTTGTAAAGAAAAAAAAAACCTAAAACTAAGCCGGGCAGTGGTTGCACACACCTTTAATCCCAGCACTCAGGAGGTGGAGGCAGGTGGATCTCTGTGAGTTCAAGGCCAGCCTGGTCTAAAAGAGCTAGTTCCAGGACAGGCTCCAAAAGCTACAGAGAGGAGCTGGAGAGATGGCTCAGAGGTTAAGAGCATTGCCTGCTCTTCCAAAGGTCCTGAGTTCAATTCC
>NC_022012.1:9910587-9914959 GCF_000317375.1 Microtus ochrogaster | reverse complement strand
ACAACCATCTGTAATGAGGTCTGGTGCCCTCTTCTGGCCTGCAGACATACACACAGACAGAATATTGTATACATAATAAATAAAAAAAATTAAAAAAAAAAGCTACGAGAAACCCTGACTCGAAAAAAGAAAAAGAAAAAAACTAAACTTTATTACTTTTATGTGTATGGATGTTTTGCCTACAAGTATGTCTGTGTATTACATGTGTGCTTGATATCCCTGGAAGCCATAAGAGATTCAGATTCCCTGGAACTGGAGTTGCCGTGTGTGTGCTGAGAACTGCACCTGGTCCTCTGGAAGAGCAGCCAGTGTTCTTACTGTTGAGTCATCTTCCCAGTCCCCTGATTGTTAATTTTTAAATAAGCATTTTGCAGAACAGTGTAGAAAGCTACAGTCTGAATAAAAACATTAAAGTCTTCCCAGAACATACAGGAAGTTGCTTATATCTGCTGCCTTGAGGAAAGAAAAGGCAGAAAAAGAGAGAAGTTACATTTCAGTGACTGTTACTGGCTGTACCCTCTTGCATCCTTGCCTCCTTGGGTTTTCTTGTCATGCGATTCCATTGCTTACTTAAACACTAGTCAGCTGGAGATGTAGCTCAGTGATAGAGTCCTCACCCGGCACGCATGAGGCTCTGGATTCAAGCACCAGCACTACAAAAAATGTAATTGCAGTCTTAGTGATAGATCCTATGATCTGTCCTTCAGGAGACAGCAGGTAGGAGCATTGGGAGTTCAAAGCTAGTCTCAGCTGTGTAGTAAGTTCCTGACTCAAGGAAACAAAAATAATTTTAAGAAACTTGTAAAAAGTAACAAAAGGCTTCTCCTCCTTAAAGACATTGTAATCAAAATAATTTGACTCCATACTAACAGACTGTCTGTTGTCCTAGGGGCTTGATTTGCGACTGGAGCACACCCACTTCTTCAGCCATCATGGAGAAGGCGGACATTACCACTATGACACTACCCCGGACACGGTGGAGTATCTTGGCTACTTCTCACCTGCCCAGCTCCTCTACCGCATTGACCAGCCCAAAGAGACCCACACGTTTGGGAGAGACTAAAGCAACTGATGCTTATTTAGATGGAGAAATGATTATCTAAATTTAAATCACTAACTCCTAACTCAGGAACTGATACTAATCCAATAAATCCAGTAGAGGGTCTGGAGGAGAGTTTTTCCCTAGCAAGCAAAGCTCCAGCTTAATCCCTAGCACAGAAGAAAAACCATAAGTGATTTCACTATGTCAACACTATTTCTATGGCATCTGAACTGCAAGGATATGGATACATGATACTTATGCTGCTTTGAATCTCCATGTGAAGGAGATTATTGGGAACAAAGGTACATAATTAGGCATACCTCTTGCCTTTTCCTTAAACTGGAACCTTATGCCAGGCCCCCAACATGGACTTAACAGGATGGTTTGGGGGGATATAGGAATCCAGAGATCTGTTTGTTCCTCTTCACAGTGTGATTACATTCAAGAAATCTTTTTATGCTTTTCAAAACAATGACATTATTATTTTGTGATAGTCGTTAATGTGTGCTGATGGAGCCTAGAAAGCTCCTTGCTGTTCTGTATTATAGAACCTGTCATCATTAGCCAGAAATCCACTCTCCAGCCTTGAAAATTTCGACACCCAGTGTGGGTGGAGGAACTCTTTAGAATCAAGCCATAAATGTTCTGATTGTTTACTTTGTAATGCACATGCCTTGTGAGTATAAATCTCCAAATTATTTAATAGACATGATTTTAAGGCAAAACTAAATAAAATCATTTAATATATTGTTTCTTCTTACTATCTTACCTCTACAAAAACAATACTACAGTTCTTTTTAAAATGCGTATGTGTATGCTACATGTGTGCATGTCCTTGTGTATGGGTGCATGGGAATGCATGTGCGTGTGGAGGTCAGAGGTTATGCCCAGTGTCTTTGATTGCTCTCTGCCTTAATTATTGAGGCTGGCTGAACCCAAAGGTTGTTGACTGAGCTAGACAAATTAGTCAGAGCAATCCTGTCTTCCTCCAGAGCACCGGGATTACAATGAGCTGCCACATCTGCCTGGCTTTTTAATGTGGGTTCTGGGGATCCAAAGTCCAGTCTTCACACTCATGCAGCAAGGGCTTTGTCCACTTTATCTCCACTGCCCAGCGTTAATTTTCTTTCATTTTGCTTCCCCTGCCCTCTGGAGCTGAGTGGGGTGTTAATTCACCATTGTAGCACAGGGCCAAAGTGAACATATAGTAAATATTTGTTCACTAGGTGGATTATGCCAGACATGTCACTAGATCCTGCAAAAATGTTTAGTTGAAAAAAACCAAACAAATGTGATGTGATTAATATATGATCAATATGTGAAGAAAATACAGCAGGGCTGGAATGTAAAGATATTTCCTTGTGGGGTCCGATGCTGAGAGAATGAATTCACTTCCTTAATTTAGTTCAAATAATCAAGACTAATGAAATCACACACCAATGAAGTGTAATCCTGATGGAATGAAGGTTTCTAGCCAGATGAGGCCTGTCTGGAAAAAAAAAAAAAAAAAAAAAAAAAGACCTCACAGAACAGGGCAAGACTGGCTTTACTGGCTCCTGCATGAGCTTTTGAGTTTCTCACAGGTATCAAAGGAGCATGGGTGCTCTTGTCAAAACGCAGGGCAGAAGGGAAAGTGGAGACAGTACGACTTAAAGGCTGTCAGCAGTTGTCGCGAAGAGACAAACCATGCAGCTCTTATATAGGAAACATTTAACTGGGGCTAAATGTTCATTATTGTCAATGGCTGGAAGCATGGCGGAGTGCACACTAGACGTGGTGCTGGAGAGGGGTTGAGAGTTCTGTATCTGAATCCTCGGGCAGCTGCAGGAAGAAAGAGGGAGCCACTGGGCGTGGCTTGAGCTTCTGAAATCTCAAAATCCACTCCCTGTGACATACTTCCTCCAGCAAGGCCACACATCCAATCATGGCTCTCCCTGCCTTGCACTGCACATGTGGAGGCTTAAATACCCTGCAGTCAATGGCCAACAGGTGAAAAATCCCATCCTCTGATCCTCTAGGCTAGGCACAGCTTCTAGTAACTTCAATTAGAAGGCTCTAGCAGGGAAGAGCAACTGAAGGCCAGGACTCATTAGTCCCAACATCTCCCCATGTGTCTGGAGATCATTTTCATTCAAAGCACACAGCAGTCAAGCATCAAAAGTAGAACTGGGAGCTGGAAAGATGGTTCAGAAGTGCTTGCTGCTCTTCCAGAGGACCTGAGTTCATTCCCTACCACCCACATCAGGCAGCCCACAACTGACTAGCTCCAGCTCCAGGAATTCCAGTGCCATCTTTTGATCTCCATGGACACCCGTACGTGCACTCAGGGACACACACACACACACACACACACACACACACACACACACACACACACACACACACCTCTGCTGCAACTGGATTGCCACAGAGTTCAGTTTAACCAGGAAGAACTGATACTCGTCAGCATTCCCCTGGCTGAGTGCTCTCTGCTCTGCCTGCATGGGAACCCAGGGTAGGCAGGCTTGTTACCCACTGGTGTCCAGCAGCCTGCATTCACCTCGGTGTGACAGCAGTGAGTGCTGGCAGTGGGGGGGGGGGGGAGCACTGTCAAATGGCACTCTCTAGGGATTCCACTTTCCCTTTTCTTTATGAATGCCCTGACCACTCTAGGAACTTGACAGCATCTTCAGGTGTCAGTGCCACAGTCACATCCAAACTTGACCGAGCTTGTGCACGTATATCCAAAAATGCTAAGACTAAACTTCAATTACAAATATAATAATACAATTGCTGTTTGTTGAACCAGTAGTATTTGAGATGACCTAACTGTCCCTGAAACTCCCCTTTGCTGTGCTTAAAAGGACCCTGCATACTCCTTCCTGTCCTTGCCATCTTTTGCAGACGAACGACCCCGCATATGCTGTAATATTAATAAACGCTCTTTGCTCTTAAATACTATTTGAGTCTGGGATCTTCCTTCAGCATTTCTCGGACCCTACAAAGTCACCTAGAGGAGACACCTTTTGGGTGTGTCTGTAAGGGTGTTCCCAGAGAGGTTGAATTTGGAAGTGAAAACCTACCGGGCTGGGAGGTGGTGGCGCACGCCTTTAATCCCGGCACTCAGATTAAATCCGAGGCAGGCGGATTTCTGTGAGTTTGAGGCCAGCCTGGTATACAAGAGCTAGTTCTAGGACAGGCTCCAAAAGCTACAGAGAAACCCTGTCTCGAAAAACCAAAAAGAAAAAAAAAAAGAAAAGAAAGATGGGCGGATCCATGGACTAGTGATCTAGACTGAATCAATGGAAGGGAGGAGGGAAATAAGCTCGTGTTTCAAAAAAAAAAAAAAAA
>NC_022012.1:9900256-9910487 GCF_000317375.1 Microtus ochrogaster | reverse complement strand
AGGCAGAGGCAGGAGGATCTCTGAGAGTTCGAGACCAGCCTGGTCTACAAGAGCTAGTTCCAGAACAGGCTCCAAAACCACAGAGAAACCCTGTCTCGAAAAACAAAAACAGGGGCTGGAGAGATGGCTCAGTGGTTAAGAGCATCGGCTGCTCTTCCAAAGGTCCTGAGTTCAATTCCCAGCAACCACATGGTGGCACACAACCATCTGTAAAGAGGTCTGGCGCCCTCTTCTGGCCTACAGACATACACACAAGACAGAATATTGTATACATAATAAATAAAAAAAATGTTAAAAAAAAAACAAAATCAAACAACTAATCAAATAATTAGCCAAATAACAAGGGAGCTGTGCGATTCCCTAACAAATTAGGCAAGAAGTTATTTTAAAACCAAGCAGCCAACCAACCAGTTAACCAACTGATAAACTTCCTGCGGGCGGTATCCGATGACCAGCCCAGCCGGCCCTGCCTTCCCCGCCGCGGCTCCGTCAACCGGAAGCTCCCGGCTCCGCCGTGAGCCACACCGGAAGTATCCGGACATCTGTCCCTCCAGGCCTGCTGAGAGTGTTCCGCCCGACGCGGCGCGGAGTATTGTGGGCGCTGGTGAGCGGCTGGTTTCGGTCCGGGCGGCAGCGACCGGCTTTCGGGGAGCTTGGCGTCTGGGCTCCGCCGTGGGGCCCGCAGGCCGCTGCCAGCATGTCGGGCGTGCGAGCCGTGCGCATCAGCATCGAGTCGGCCTGCGAGAAGCAGGTGCAGGAGGTGGGCCTCGATGGCACCGAGACCTACCTGCAGCCGCTGTCCATGTCGCAGAACCTGGCGCGCCTGGCGCAGCGCATCGACTTCAGCCAGGGCTCGGGCTCCGAGGAGGAGGAGGCGGCGGGGCCCGACGGCGACGCGCAGGACTGGGCGGGCGCTGGGGCCGAGCAGGACGACGAGGAGGGTGAGGCTCTGCTTGCTTTTCTCTCTCTGCCCGAGGGTCTTCCCAAGGGGTAAAAATGCAACTTTAATAAAGTGCGTGTCACTTTGCTCCCCTGTGCTTGTGGATATGAGTAGCAGCCGTCTCTGTAAAGACGTGTGTTGACTGCAGTGGAAGGCCGACCTCGGCGGGACTCGGGTAGTGTACCAGCCTAGCAGGCCAGGAGAAGCATTCGGCTTTTTTATTAGAACAGCTGAAAGCTTTAGGGAGATTTTAGGTGGAGACGGGTGATTCTCGGAAGCTTTCAGGTGAATGAATTACAAGGAAACAAAACCGATTTGGAGAAGCAATCAGACTGGATTTTAGACTCTTCTCATTATCAGAGGATTAAGGGGAAAAAACCCACCCACAGTTTTTGATTGAATAATGTGACAGGATCGGTAACAGTGGGGATGTTCGTGTCGAGTGTGGTAGCACAGGCTTGTATTCCTAGAACTCGCTAGGCAGGCAGGTTTCTAAATGGTCACAACAGCCTGAGCTAATAGTGAGACACCGTCTCAATGAGTAAATAAAGATGTGGGAAAATTAAAACATTGCTATTATTCTGTATTGGAAAAGTATATCAGCTCAGCAGTTTTGTATCTCCTCTGTATCTTATGGTTGGGGTCAGCACATGAGGGATGGTATTAAAGGTCAGAGCATTAGGAAGGTTGAGAAGCACTGTCCTATGTTGTGTGAAGGACTAAGTGGATCTGCTGTGCTGGTATGAGGTGTCTTTAGGACACAGCAGTGAAGGAAAGGACAAGTGACAGGAGAATAGAAGTGTGTGTGTGAGTTAGCGGGAAAACCTTTGCAAGGGTTTATTCCAGCTGTTAAGAGTGGTATGTCTCGGCCGGGCGGTGGTGGTGCACGCCTTTAATCCCAGCACTCGGGAGGCAGAGGCAGGCGGATCTCTGTGAGTTCCAGCCTGGTCTACAAGAGCTAGTTCCAGGACAGGAACCAAAAGCTACAGAGAAACCCTGTCTCGAAAAATCAAAAAAAAAAAAAAAAAAAGAGTGTATGTCTCAGAAGGGAGGAGAGTCAGGCCTAGGAATAAAGGGAAACTTTGACTTTCACTCCCTGATGCTTTTAGCTTGAATTCTGTAAAACAAGCATGTAATTGATTAAAAGGAAACTATGCTCTTGCAGCCAGTAGGAGTGCTGGTGTTGTAGACCATTCGGGGCTTTGCCTGTTTTTTTTGCTGTTTAGAAACCCACTACCGTTATTCAAGCTCTAATGCTGGAAGGAAGCAGGTTGTTTTAAAAGTGCTGGGGATATAGTTCAGTGTTTGTCTGTCATGAGTGAAGCCCTAGGTTTAAAAAGATTTGAGTGCCTACCTAAGCTATAAGGACAGATCTGGCCTGTGGAAGTTAGACTGTGTTTATTGTTCCCTAGAAGGGGTGCTGTGTTAAATGCTAACAGCTCAAGACAGGGTGGTGAGGAGATGAAATGGGCACTTGGGAAGAAAACTTTCCTTCTGCTTTTCATACTTTTTTAAAATAATTATTTAAATTCATTTTATGTGCATTGATGTGAAGGTGTCAGAGCTTTTGGAACTGGAGTTCTTGACAGTTGTGAGCTGCCATGCGGGTGCTGGGAATTGAATCTGGGTCCTCTAGAAGAGCAGCCAGTGCTCTTAATTGTTGAGCCATCTCTCCAGCGCTCCTTTTCCTATGTTTAAACCTCCAAATGAGCTTCTCTCTTTTATTCTGTGTAACCAGTACACACGTGTTTCTGTTTTTCAGGGCTGGTGAAATTCCAACCTTCTCTGTGGCCTTGGGACTCAGTGAGGAACAATTTACGAAGTGCCCTCACGGAGATGTGTGTTCTCTATGATGTCCTCAGTATTGTCAGGGACAAAAAGTTCATGACGCTGGACCCCGTCTCTCAGGATGCGCTTCCTCCCAAACAGGTAGGTGTGGCCTCCGGCCAGACAGCCTCTCTTCGGGTTCAGCAACAGCAGCTGGTTGTGTGCATTGTCTCCCTTTTCTTCTCTTGAAAAATTAAATGTGTGAGTTAGAGAGCTGACTGAAGGATGCAGAGCGCATATTATTGCAGATGGGGGAGTTCAGTGCTTAGCACCCATGTCGGGCAGCTCACAGCCGCCCTCTGACCTCTTTATAAGCTCAGACTTACATGCTCACATAATAAAGTAATGGTAAGAAAGAGAAAAACTAAGTCCAGGTGAAGATGTAAGGATCAAACCAGCACTTCCCAGATGAGAGCATCTTTGAGTCAGGCTCCTTGAAGAAGGAACAGAATGATGTGGCTTCTCCCATCCAAATACTAGGCCAGCCTGACCCAGCTTAGCAGACTACTGAGCTCAGTTGAGATTGGGACTATTCAGAGCATTATGGTCGTAGAAGACTGGCCTTTTTATGAAATGTCCGCGTTTTTCACTTTGTTTTCTGATGTGCTTCTACGGTCAGAAAACTTGCACCTACTAGACTTGCCATTTGGAAGTGTAGCTCTTCCATAAAGCACACAGCTGGTCATTGTGGCAAACACAGTCTGAGGTCAGTGGGTGTAGTCGGCGTGTGCTGTGGGCCTGACACCAGTCACAATTCCACAAGCATGTTAGTAGGCTGTGGTGAATTTAAAGTGTGTTCACGGGAGGCGCCTGATTGGTCATATGCTGACTACTGTAAGCTGGCGTTGATGTGTGCCATGTAGGTCGTGGTTTCTATGCATAGATTATATCTAGGCGGGGGTTTGGGACTTAATGTGCCATAGAATGTTATGAACTGGGCAAGAGCTAGGGTGGTGAAGAAGCACAGCACCCTGGCCTAGGTGTGCCCCGGCTGTGTATTGCTAAGTGCTAGTTTCTAGCATTTCTAGCATTTCACCACTTAGGGGGTGGTTTGACTTAGGTCTTTTTGTAAGTTTGTCAAGAAGCAGGTTACTTCTGTTTTAAAAAAGGTTTTGCAAGGGAAAAGTTTTTCTCAAAGGTTTGGTATATGTCACTTCCCCACCCACCTGTTTTCTCCTGTGTGTGTATCTGTGTGTTCACACACGTGTGGAAGGGTTAGAGGACAGGCTGTGTGTGTGTGTGTGTGTGTGTGTGTGTGTGCGCGCACACACGTGTGGAAGGGTTATAGAGGACAGACTTGACTTCGGGCGTCTTCCTCAGCTGCTCTCAGAATCATAGTTTTGAGTCAGGTCTTCTTTCTAAAGGTAAAGGTTCATAGGTTGGCTAGATGGACTGGCAAGCATACCTCCCAAATTGTCCTCCTCCTGGGGCTTCCTGGGTGCAGGTGTGTGTGGCTGTGCTGGGGTTTAGTGGGTGTTGGGGCTTGCATGGCGGGCCCCTGTGACTGTCGTCCTCCTTCCTCGCTGTGTTTGTTTGCTGTAGTTGCACATTTCCTGGTTGAGAGGACAGGCAGTTTTATGGTTATCTGAACTAGTGCACTCCAGCTTTGGGTAGGAACCATGGCGGGTTGTTTTGTTTTGGCAGAGTCCGCAGACCCTGCAGCTGATCTCTAAGAAGAAGTCCCTGGCCGGAGCAGCTCAAATCCTCCTCAAGGGGGCAGAAAGACTGACCAAGTCCGTGACCGAGAACCAGGAAAACAAGCTCCAGCGAGACTTCAACTCTGAGCTCTTGAGGCTACGGCAGCACTGGAAACTGAGGAAAGTTGGAGACAAGATCCTGGGCGACCTGAGCTACAGGAGCGCAGGTACAGACACATCTGACCGTAGAAACTGCTTTGTGTGAGCAGAGGGTTGGTGAACTGTGATGTCTCCCAGTCTCCTGTCGTGATCATTGCTGAGCTCCATGTTGTACAGTGCTATTTAATTTCTTTACCTGTGACCCGAAACTTGCTTGCCAGGACCTGCTGTGGAACTCCTGGAGTCCCAACACTTGAAGACTGAGGTGGGAGGGAGTTCGAGGCTAGCTTTGCCTACATGAGACTCTATCTTAAAAACCCCACACAGACCATTCTTACAGTCCTATAATAAACAACCTCCCATCAGTTTGAAAACCTTTTAGATATATTTAAGAGAGAGTTCAGAGCTCACTGGAGATGGCCAAGCGTCCCTGCTGGGCTGCTTGAGAACAGTGATGGAAATGCACGAGGCCCCTGTGCCAGAGTCAGGCACAGCTGTTAGCAACACACAGTGAGTCAGGTCAGTGCCCCGCACTGAAATGAGTTCCGCTACAAGATGAGTCGGTGCTTTCTGGTTTTAGACATTGTAAGTTCTTTCTCCTAAAGCAGTTATGGACAAATATGTAATTTCTCCTTGGGGTGGTCCTTTGATGTTATGGAAGAATATAGTTGCATTCTTTCACTGCAAGAAGATCCTGAATGCGCTCCCTTGTAGACAGGCATTGGACCCAAGCATGCACGCATGATGTAGCAATTACTTAGACTTCTGACCTGCACAGAAAGAGGTGTGTCAGCAGTAGAGGAACTGGCTGGAAATAGTACTGTAAGTGCTGTTGATCTGTCCTTCACTGCTGAGTTCAGATCTAAGGATGGAGCTCAGAGGGTCATGTTCTTAGAACACAGTGTGCGGCCTGGGAAGGTCAGAAGACAGCGCTGCCTTTGGGACAGGTGCAGGATGGTGCCCGTGCTTGCCTAGCATCGTTTGTTGTTGCTTTTACCTGACACACAGACTCATTGTATGGCTCTGACTGGCCCAGACTTCACTGTGTGGGCCAGGCTGGCCTGACCTGAAACTGCCTCCACCTCTCTTCTTCCTTTTTTGGTTTGGCTCACTAGGGCCTCCTTTCTGTCCACATGTACATGTCCAGTGGAAGGAATTCATGCTTTAGCGATGTGTTATACTTGACATTTTCTGTTAAGTTAATGTGCTGTGTTAATTATTTTAATCTTTAATACCCAATTAGGGTCTCTCTTTCCCCATCATGGCACCTTTGAAGTGATTAAGAACACAGACATTGATTTGGATAAGAAGATTCCAGAAGATTACTGTCCCCTGGACGTCCAGATTCCTAGTGATTTGGAGGGGTCTGCGTACATCAAGGTACCGATCAAGGCTTTTTCCAGTCATTTCTTGCCAATTGCCCTGAGGCAACTTTGCTAATGTTTTTCATGTTGTCTAGGTTTCTATTCAAAAACAGGCTCCAGACATTGGTGATCTTGGCACAGTGAACCTGTTCAAGAGACCATTGCCCAAGTCCAAACCAGGTATGTCATGGCCTCTAACCTCCTTCTGTACTTTCATAGTCAGTAAGCCAAAGAGAGCGAGAGGGAAAGAGACGTTCGGTGTGAAAACAGTAGGAAGGACGGTTTAAAGGCAGAGTTGGCCTCACGAGTGATATTTTAGCACTGAGGGCTGAAAGAAGGAGGGGTTCTCAGAAAGAAACCCCAGAGCACGGATACGGGTTTCTCAAAGAACTGTCATCGGTTTTGGCTTTTTAAGATCATCTCCGCCTCTGCACTGGCGGCAGGCATGAGTGCCATGCCTGCTTCTAGAAGTGTACCTGTTATAACTTAGAAACAAACCTCTAGTGAGTGGCTATGTCTTTGCAGGCTGAACTGCCCTAGTTGTCTCTGTGTGACAGAAGTAAGATCTTCCCTCCCATCCAAGGCTCAGGGACTGTCAGGAAAGTGGAGACAAAGATGTAGGAACCAGATGTGGGGAGGGTGCTGTGAAGCAGTGTCGTCGGGGTGGGACACAGCCTCACACATGTGCTCTCTGTGCCTGTGGGTACCTGCTGCAGATTTGTACAAGACTAGGCCCTCACCATTTCACCAAGGATGGTCGATGGGCTTGTGAAGCCCCACACCGTTACTGAGGGACTGTAGGCATCTCGTGATTCCTAGGCAAGATGTATCGTTTTCCTCATTCCTCGGTGGTGTAATACGGGGCAGCAGGGGGAGCTGCAGGCTTTATAGCCAGCAGCAAAACTACTCAAGTGAAGTAAATTTGGTTCAGACTTCTGGAGTCTGACACCGGGTCGTTTATTTTAGCACAGCACAGTTTTGAGAAGGTTTCTGATAACAGTTAACTCGGTGCTGTGAGTACAGCAAAGCTTGAGACGTAAATTGACACCGAAGCTCTTTATAGAGTATGTCTGGCTTCTTCTGTAAAGATGGGTGCTGTTGACTGGAAACATGCTCAAGGCTTAGGGTCTAAGATGGGGTAAATATAAGGCCCATGGAGTCAGGATTTGGCCTGGTCCTAAGATAACGTTGAAGTCACTTAGACTGATCTAAAGTACAAGTGACATTCTCATAAGGACAGGATTAATAGACTCAGAAGCAACGCTTAAGATAGGGAAAGGGTCTGGGATAAACAAAACATAAATTCTGGGGGATGCGGGTGAGGCTCTGCAGACAGCAAAGGATCACAGTATTCTGCAGGAAGACAGGTAAACATCCTTCCTTTGAAGAGATAAGCCTGTGTGTCTGCTTTTTCTGGCTTCTCCGGTGCTTATCCGTGTACGCAGGAACCTCTTGCCCTGTATAACAGCCATTGATTAGTAGCCTGTGTTCCTGTAAATAATGTCATACTCAGCAATCTCAATCTCATTCCTGTAAATAATCTCATCACATACTCACAGCAGTCACAAACTCTCTCTCTCTCTCTCTCTCTCTCTCTCTCTCTCTCTCTCTCACACACACACACACGCTCACACACACACAGAGACAAAGATGGGGACGTTGGAAGAAGATTTAGAGTCGGAAAGGAAGGGATAAGAGAGACAGTGGTGAAAATGAGAAGTCTGTTTGCATCTGTCAAATTGTCAAAAAATTTTAATGCAATTTTATGTTCGAGAAAAGACTGTACCAATATTTTGAGCCTTTGATTATGAAGTCAGGTTATCATTTGTGCTGCTGTGTGCATAATCTGGCTGGACATTGAGATTATACATGCCTCTATCTTTCAGGTTCTCCACATTGGCAGACGAAGTTAGAAGCAGCACAAAATGTTCTTCTTTGTAAAGAAATTTTTGCACAGCTTTCTCGGGAAGCCGTTCAGATTAAGTCTCAGATCCCTCACATTGTGGTGAAAAACCAGATCATCTCTCAGCCCTTCCCAAGTAAGCAGGCAGCCTGCTTAGGCCTGCAAACAGGACCTTGTGGTGCGGATGTGCTGAGCATCATGGCGGCCAGCAAAGCTGTGGGCCTCTGTGCTCTGTCCTGGGGGTGGCACCTTGGGCTTTCACAGGGTGTTAAAACCATGTGGTGCTGCGGCTTCAGACAGCAGTAGCTGCTGTCAGATGGCATTTTCTTTGAAGGGTACTGCCTTTTCTAAATGAGGTACCACTTTGAATCTTCCTAATTTGTAGAAAAGAGTTTTCTGTTCAGAAGCAACCAGGCTTAACCTAAAAATCAGTTGTCATTAGCTATACACTTGGTTTAGGCAGTGGCTCTCATAACCCCTTTGGGGTTACATATCAAGTATTTTTGTTGCAACTCATAACAGTAGCAAAATTACAGTTATGACATAGCAACAAAATAATTGTATGGTTGGGGTCACCACAGCATGAGGAACTGTAGTAAAGAGTCAGAGCATTAGGTAGGTTGAAAACCACTGGTTTCGGGTTAGACATGAACAGTTTTTCTCTATTGCTTTGGGAGCAGGGAAGAGAGCCTGATAAAGCCAGGTACTAACTCCATGTTGAAATAGAACTAGTAAAGTTTGTTCTTAAGATTCTGTGCTTATAAAAACAAGAACTGTGTTTTCTCAGTCTTCAGCTCAGGAGCAGCACCACACTACAGTCTGTGGAACTACAGTTGTCTCAGTCTGTGGGGTTTATCATGTTAAGTAAGGGAGGTCATTGGAGTAGAGGTACTTAGGAGGCAAGTTGACAGGATTGTCCTTTGTGAAACTGGTCTCCAGTTCTTGGCTTGTCTGCATCTATCCTGCCTCTCTGTACACAGGCTTGCAGTTGTCCATTTCCCTGTGTCACTCCTCAAATGATAAGAAGTCCCAGAAGTGTGCCTCAGAGAAGCCGAGTCCAGAGGATCACCTCTATGTCCTGGAGCACAACTTGCACCTGCTGATCAGAGAGGTAACTCCAGTGTGGCTCTGCGGTACACAAGCCTCCCCTACTGAGTCAGTAACGGGCGGCAGTGGTTTGAGAGAACCTGCTATGTGCCAGGGGATCCGGAGATAATCAGTGCATGATCCTTCCTCCCAGGATGTCTTGTAGAGCTAGGGACATGCAGCAAGTTCTTCAGTTACCATGGGAAGCTTATGCCACTGGACAGAGAAAGGGTGGCTCTTGTCTGGGGGCCTGAGCTGTACAGAAATGTCCTGTTTTGAGAATCTTTATAGACGAATACATTCCAGCCTTCCACCCCAACCCCTGTCCCCAAATCCCAGGGTGGTGTTCAGTTGGTAATAATGGTATACAAGTCTTATTTTTTTAAAAGGGTTTTTCAAAGCCGGGCGGTGGTGGCGCACGCCTTTAATCCCAGCATTCAGGAGGCAGAGGCAGGTCAATTTCTACAAGTTCGAGGCCAGTCTGGTCTACAAGAGCAAGTTCCAGGACAGGCTCCAAAGCAACACAGAGAAATCCTGTTTCAAATAATAATAATTAATAAAAAAAAAAAAAAAAGATTTTTTAGACTGAGGATTTCACTCAGGGTTGAACACTTGCTTAACATGGGTGATGCTGTCACTTTAATTCTAGTAATACATCTTTCTGGGGTCTGCCAGACAGTCTAGGACAGTTGATTAACTATCTGTCATGAGATGAGACTTAGTGAAGAATGCTTTTTAATTTAAAACTTTGAAGGTAAAAAGGGCAGCTCAGAGGAGCCCTCCTCTTTACAGACGTGTGTCCTGCCCATGGCCACTCAGTGCTTTACCTCTGTACCAAGAAGATGCTGATGATCTAGTCCTGGCTAGCCTGCACCAACCTAACCTATGTAGACAGGCTGCCCCTGAGTACTGAAATTAAAAGCATTGCTACTATGTCTAGCAAGATCACTTTTTATATTTGATTATTTCCAAAAAGGAGCCTGTCCTGGAACAAGCTCTTATAGACCAGGCTAGCCTAGAACTCACAGAGATCCGCCTGCCTCTGCCTCCCGGCACTAGGAATTAAAGGTGTGCACCCACCACTGCCTGGCTCTATTTCCAAAAACTTGAGCCAAGCTTTGGTTAAACATTTTTGGCCTGCTTATGATCCAGGTGCTGGTTCTTTTTTTTTTTTTTTTTAAATAAGCGTAGTTTTAGTTATGGTGGATTTTTTTTTAAAGTATTTATTTATTAAGTATACAATATTCTGTCTGCATATATGCCTGCAGGCCAGAAGAGGGCACCAGATCTCATTACAGATGGTTGTGAGCCACCA
>NC_022012.1:9887199-9899228 GCF_000317375.1 Microtus ochrogaster | reverse complement strand
GTGAGAGAGAGAGAGAGAGAGAGAGAGAGAGAGAGAGAGAGAGAGAGAGAGAGAGAGCGCGAGCAGTACTTGGTACTAGCTGCATCCAGTTGGTTGATATTTGCTGAACAGAACATCCTCGTATACCTGTCCGCTGCAGACATTTTGTAGCATTGTTCAGGAGAGGAAAGGAAGCTAAGAGCAAATGTTGTGTGTGTGCACATACCTCTTGGGCTAGTCTCTTCAGCGCCTTTCCGTTTCTGAAAAAGTACTAAGGTCAGACAATGAGAACTAAGGGCCTTTAGTGGCTTGTTGGGTGCACAGACTTTATGCTTTGATTTAAGCACTGTGTGTAAGATAAGGATTGCTGCTCAGAATTTTGTTCCTGGGTCCTCAATTATTTATGTATGACCCAGGGCAAATGCTTAACCTGTTTCCAAAGCTGCATGTAGTAAGTAAGTAGTCCTGCCAACTGACCACTTAGAGCTAAAGGCAGGAGGGTTAGGAATTCAAGGCCAGCCCTGGCTACAAGAGACCATACCTTAACCCACCCCTCCTCATTCAGAAAGGAAGGAAGGAAGTTTTCTTAGGTAATGGAGCTTACCTAAAGCCAGACAAGACACACAACTATAATCTTGGCACTCAGGAGGCTGAAGCAAAAGAATGATGTGTTCCAGCCAAGTCGGGACTACAGAGGGACAGACTGCTTCAAAGCAAGATAAAACAGAAAACAAAAGCCAGTGCCTGCCAAACACACTGTTAGGGAGAATAGATGATAATGTTCTTGACCACCTGCACAGTTTAGATACTTCAGTGTAGCAGGCATTGCTGACTTTCTTGGTGGGTGATGTTTGGATTGGGCTCAAGGCTCTGGTTTGCCTTGATTGTGATTTTAATAACAGCAGGTCTGGGTGTATCCCAGTCAACTCGTTGCCAGAGATCAGGCACTAGCATCTGTGAAAGGTGCGTGACAGATTAGTACCTGGGAAGTGTCTTGTCCTGGGGCAGTAAGCTTTCACGAGCAGGACAGGATGAGTGGAGTCGTAAGGAGCCAGCCCAGCAGGATAACGAGAGGTGGGGTGAGTATGTCTCGTGATGCAAACTGAGAACAGCACAGCAGTGTGTATGCAAGGGCTTCCAGAAACCTCACCTTTCCAGTGGGGATCTGATGAAAAAGCAGGCACGCTGTGAAACTTTTTAGGTTTTATAAAATTGGTGCTTTCATTTATATGGTGATTTTTAATTTTTTAATTTTCCTTTTGAAGAACTGCTGCAACCATTGACAGCTTGGCAAGTCGTATTGAAGACCCCCAGATCCAGGCCCACTGGTCAAACATCAGTGACGTTTATGAGTCTAGTGTGAAGGTTTTGATCACGTCTCAAGGTTATGAGCAAATATGCAAGTGAGTGTCACCAGGAAGTCCCGCAGGTGGATGCCAGGCACTGCCGAGCCTTTCCCAAGGACTCTGCAGTGCCAAGTTGTCATATGGTTCCCATAATTATATCATGATAAAGTGTTGGCAGAAACAAGAGGTAAGGGCTGGAGCGATGGCTCAGTGGCTTAAAGTGCTCTTCCAGGGGACCTGAGCTCTTTTCCAAGCCCCACATGAGGTAGCTCACGACTGCCCGGACCTCTAGCTCCAGGGAGACTTATAGTCTCCTCTGACCTTCAGGGTGCTTACACATGCGTTGCATATACACACAAATCTTCATAAAAACACATAAAAGCTTGTTTACAGTTTTGTGTTGGGCCATATTCATAGCTATCCTTAGCCACATGCAACCTTTGGGCTACATGTCGAACGTGCCTAGCTTTTAAAGTAGAAAATGCGTCTCTTACTGAGACTTTCTCCAAGCCTACAGGCTATGCAGGTCTAGGTGTCAGGCATGAGTTTGGCCATCTGAGCTGGCACTCAGCATTGTCTGCTCAGGGCAGTCTGCGTTTGTAGTTCTCTTCTGACTTGGCTGCTCTTGGTTCTGATCCATTAGTTGATGATTGTGCCTCTCAACCAAGTTGACCATGTGTGTCTGCAAAAGAGCGGCACGGTCTTGTCCTGGCATTCTTAGGCAGTGCTTGGGTAAGGTGTATTGCTAGGATGCTTGTTTGGCGTGTACAAGACCCTGGTTTCCATTCCTAGCATTGCAACAAAAAGAAGTGTATTCTCAGTTTGATCCCCGACACATTATGATAAAGCCGGGTGTGGTAGTGTATACCTGTAATCCCAGAGTTTGAGAGGGGGAGGCAGAAAGAGTCCGGTGAGGTCAAGGCCAGCCTGGGCTTTCTTTTAAAACTGCATTTAAAAGGAAGAGCTTTTTAGCCTCTTGTGTTGGTCTGAGCAATTGTACCCTTCCCACATTGGTTTGAGAGACCTGACCCCGCCTCTCTAGGCTCTGCAAGTGCTTAGTTGCTAACTGGCTACTGTGTCCCCTGTGAAAGAGGAGCAGGAGATCTGGTGCAGTACTAATCTTCAGTGTAGCCAGTTTTAATAATAAACAAGCATGAGACCAAGTACAGAAGGTAAAAGCATGTGAAGGAACTGAGGGGAGTGGGTTTACATGTTGTCTTGCATGTGTGCATGGTACATGCATGGAGGTGGAGGACAGTCTGTGGAAATGTGGGTAGCTGGGATTGAACTCAGGTCCTCAGGCTTGGCTGCAAGAACCCTTAGCCACTTCATTCATTCATTCATTCATTCATTCATTTATTTATTTATTATGTATACAATATTCTGTCTGTGTGTCTGCCTGCAGGCCAGAAGAGGACACCAGACCCTATTACAGATGGTTTTGAGCCACCATGTGCACCATGTGGTTGCTGGGAATTGAACTCAGGACCTTTCGAAGAGCAGGCAAAGCTCTTAACTTCTGAGCCATCTCTCCAGCCCCCCTTAGCCACTTCTTGAGTCAGAGCCAGCCCCATGTATCCTGCCACTTGGGGATGTCCTCCAGCTAGCCTCCTATGGAGCTAGTGTCTGGTATAGCCTGAGGAAGGCTGCCTTGGATCTCATTTGGTGGAGGCTACGAAGCCACCCTCCTCTCTGTACCACAAAAGTTAGTTTAGATTGTCAGAACTACTTCTGTCTTTGTCCATGCTGTCAACATGATGTAAAGGTCCTTGGGGCTGTACAAACTAGAGTGTGTGTCTGCAGGTCCATCCAGCTGCAATTGAACATCGGTGTTGAGCAGGTGCGCGTGGTGCACAGAGACGGGCGGGTGATCACGTTGTCTCACCAGGAGCAGGAACTGCAGGATTTCCTTCTGTCTCAGGTATATTGCACACTGTGCATTTGGTTAGAGTTTTTGTTGTTTTATTTCTTTGAGATAGGATCTCAGTGTGACTCAGCCCAGTGGTCCCCCTGCCTCCGCCTCCTGGTTGCTCGGATGGCAGGTGTGCAGCATATGCCTGGCCACACTTGCAGCCTAAATTCCCTTGCTGCATTAACTGCTTGACGAACAAGCTGAGCATGGAGTAGCTGCAATGGTTGCAGAAGGAGAAACCATTGTTTCTGCCCCATCGTTTATTTCTAGTACGCAGTTGGATTCATCTCGTCCTGGTTTTATTTGCACTCCCTTTGTGATACGCTGAAGCATCGGTTCTGTAGCCAGCAATCTCTCACGACTGTTGGGAAATGGATCCTTTCCAGGAGTGGGGAAGCATTAGCCCAAGGAAACCAAGGAGAGGAAGACAGATGCAAACTACAGCAGCCATTATCCATAGAAACAAGTGTGGCGGTTTAGTCTCTGATTTTGGAAGGGGTCTCATGTGGAAGAGCAGTGCAGAAAGTCCTACTGCTGCTGCCTTCACTGCTGCTGGGATGGAAGAACAGGTGGGATGTTGTTTACAGAGGGTCAGCTGACCATGTGAGCGGCATGCGTGTCACCTGAGGTCAGTAGTCTTCTGGCCCTGACGAAGAACAATCCTCTTGACCGAATGAGCAGCTTTTTGTCATGATACCCAACTGATGTAGCCAGCCTCAGAGGGGCGGTACCAGGAAGACAAGACCTGACCCACTCTGCTCCTTACCATTCTGCTGGCTGCATTTAGTAACCCCTGCTTAAATGGCTGCCATTACCTGAAGCCAGAGAACACAGAAAGCTAATGGAGTCTGCACTCTAGGCCAGTGGACACAGAGAGACAGTGCCGTGGAAGGTGGGGCCCTCCTCTCCCCTCTAGCAGTCATGTCACACAGGAGAATTCCCCAGATTTGGGCCAGAGGTTAAGGCAAACTTAGGATTGATTCCATCAGATCATCAGAGTGTGCCCGAGCTTGAGTCATACCTTCTCGTTCACAGATGTCACAGCACCAGGTGCACGCGGTTCAGCAGCTTGCCAAGGTCATGGGCTGGCAGGTCCTCAGTTTCAGTAACCACGTGGGACTCGGGCCCATAGAGAGCATCGGCAATGCCTCTGCCATCACAGTGGCCTCCCCAAGTGGTGATTATGCTATTTCAGGTACTTTCCGCTGCTCGGCATGGGAGGTAACTCTGTAACATTCCGCTTTAATAACTAAACGTGAGTAGAAGCCATCTGACTGTGATGAGCTAATGTGTTTACACTGCTGTTTGCTGATACTATTTGTTACTCAAGTCAGGAGTGAGTGTGTGTATGTGTGTGTGTGTAGGGAAGGGAGGAAAGTGTGCGAGAACTTACTAAGCAAGCTCTGTTCTTAAACTGAGGCTACTGGTAAGTTCACAGGGCCATGTTTTAAATCTCACCTACATCAGTTTAAACTTCATCAAAACCAAGAGTTCTTCCCTTATTTCTTTTTCTGGGAGACCAGGTCTTGTGTGGAGTTTAGGCTGGCTTCAAACTCTGTATAGCTCAGCCTGGCATTGAGTTTGCTTTGTAGCCTAGGCCAGCCTTGGTCCTCCTGTCTAGGCCTTTGAGGGCTTGGATTGCAGGCATAGGTCACAACACCTGACAAATCTTGTATAATTTTTATAGGACAAATAATTCAAAGATACTTAAATCATCTTAGAGTTTGTATAAAAATTTAGCATTTGAAGGTCTGACAAGATGTAGCAGGTAAGGCACTCGCCCCCAAGCCTGATGACCTGAGTTTGGTCCCAAGATCCACATGGTGGTCAGAGGGAACAAATTGGAAGTTGTCTTCTGACTTCCACATGTACATACACACATGTATTCATACATACATATACGTGCATAAATTAATAAATAAATTTAGTATTTTGGAAATGAAGCACTGCCCTTGAACTTACTATGTAGCCAAAACTAGCCTTGAACTCGTGATCCGGCAGACTGTACCTCCTAGGTGCTGGGGTTAGGGGTGTACACCACCATGACCAGCTCCTGAAACCCTTGTTAATGAGATTGTCTAAGCTGTTGGGTAGGTTTCTGTGCTCACAGACTAAGTGTAGGTTTTCCATCACTTCATAAGTTTCAAAGTGTGTGTACTGATTATTGCTTTCGTCAATAGTTCGTAATGGACCTGAGAGTGGCAGCAAGATTATGGTTCAGTTTCCCCGGAACCAATGCAAAGACCTTCCAAAGAGTGACGTTTTACAAGACAACAAGTGGAGTCATCTGCGTGGACCATTCAAGGAGGTTCAGTGGAACAAGATGGAGGGCCGTAATTTCGTTTATAAAATGGAGCTGCTTATGTCTGCACTGAGCCCCTGTCTGTTGTGATTTTCTTCAGAACAAGTTCCAGAAGCATTGACTTGGATGTTTGCAGCTACAAGCACAAGAGAGAGAGAGACGTCTTCCATATAAGTACTGGCGCTCCCATCCTTCACAGGAGCCCGGTGTGAAAGTTAGCAGCTGGCATCCTCTCACTTTATAAGAAGAGAAAAGTTTCTGTACTGTGGTAGTATGCAGTATGGGGAGATGTAAAATACATTTTTTTATACAGCTAACGTGAAAGCATTACTAACTTAAGGGCTTGAATTTGCTTTTTAAAATAAAATAAAAAATCCTATCTTTGATGTTAACATAAGCTTTGTGTTTAAAATCTCCAAGTGCTTTGTGAATTTCTTACAGCCATATAATCTGTGTCTCAACCACTCCTAGTGTTTCTTTAAAACCACCTAAGAACATCTTAGGATGCAGATTCACTGAGCACACAGGCCCTTTCTCTGAAAGGCGCCAAGGTCACCCACAGGAAGCAGCCCCAGCACTGGGGCTCTTGGGTATTTGGGAAGTGGTGACTCCCCTGGGTCAACAAGAGCCGCTAGGAACTTCTCCGAAGGGAATGCAGAAGGAGACATGCGGTCTAGGGCTTGTTTCTCACTAGTCTGTCTGAAGTGGCTACCCACTGCAGAGGTTCCTGTCTGTCCTGCTCTCCATCTTCCTCATTCCTGTTCATCTTTGACTTCCTCTGCAGAGAGAGGTCATCAGATCTTGCTTTTTGGTGTGAGATTTTTTTTTATTTGCTTTGTGATTTGAGACATAATCTTTTTCTGTAGCAAAGGTTGACCTTGAATTTGTGACCATTCTGCTTCAGTCTGAAGTGTGATTCTAGACAAATGACAAGTTTGGGTGTTTTTCACCTTAAAGGTGTTTGGATTCGGTGTCCTGTCCCACTTTGTACAGAAACTGAAACAACCCTGCTAGTGGTGGCTAAGCCCTTGGCTGTAGAAAAACTTCATAGAGCTGTCTACACATGACTTGAGAATTAAGAAGTTTAGTCGGGTAAAAAGTCCTAAGGCAGGCAAAGTATGAGGTTCCTGAAAAAAGACATTTGGAGGCATAGGTGGGCCTTTTACACCAATGAAATTTAGCCTTCCCATATGTACACTGTAAAACCAAATCATCCTACGTTGGCAGTTTCCTCTCTCACCCCAATACTCAGACAAGCTTCCCCTGGGATGCCTCCACTTTATTAAACACTGAATTTCTAGAAGGTGATAGTCAAAGGCATCACCAGTGGGGAGCCAGGTGGGGGAGAGGCATCACCAGTGGGGAGCCAGGAAGGGGAGGGGCATCACCAGTGGGGAGCCAGGTAGGGGAGGGGCATCACCAGTGGGGAGCTAGATGGGAGGTGGCCCCAGGGTAGTACTGCTGTGTTAGAGTAAGGATGGTCTTGGGTCCCAGCACCTAGACAAATGTTAGATGATTCTAACTATCTGCCTATAGTCTCAGTTTCCTGTGGCAGAGCTGGGGTCCCCAGAGCCCTTACCCTATAAATTGGAGGGCCATCAAGGGAGACAGCTGACATCCATCTCATGTTTCCGTGTACACACGCACCACACATGATAAAAATGTGAGTAGAATATTGTGTGCCTGTAATCGGAGATAATAGCAGAAAGTTGGCCTAAGATTTTTATTTTTGCATGGTGTGCTATAAGCCTTTGATCTCAGCGCTTGATAGGCAGAGGCACATGGAGTTCCTGGTCATCCAGGGCTACATAGGGATGTAGTCTCAAACTACAAACTTCAAACCCTGTCTCAAAATTTAAAAAATTAAAAATCTGTCATGAAGTAAAAAGGAAGTTAGTAAAGAGACGTGAGATAATGCCAAGACACACCAGGAAGAGCCATAGGTAATGTGTAGAGCCGGGTTCAGTCTGACTAAACAGGCTGGGGGCTGAGATGCAGCTCGATGCCAGAGTGCTTGCCTAGCACACGAGCGCCTAGGTTCACTCCAGATTTACAGAGAAGATGAGGGTGCAGTTGTTGAAATGTGTACCGTAGTGTATAGATGTATTTAGGTGCATGTGCGTATGGACAGCTGCTGTTCCCTCTGAGAACTGTCACTGTATTTGGGCCTTTTATAGCCCATTGGACTTTGCAAAAGGCATTTATTATTTTGCAATTAAAGATTCTTGAAAGGCAGGAGAAATGACTCCAGCAACAGTGCTCTCATGCAGGATTGGCAGCTGAGATGGCGGTCGTATGGGGAAGCTCACACGCAGGCACCCCACCCTCCTGTGGGTGAAAGAGGATGTGCATTGTGCTTACCGGAGTTCTTTTTTTTTTTTTTTTTGAAGTCTCACCTTCTTTAATCTTGCCTCTCCACTAGGGAAAGCCAGATAGCCACGCTTCTACACCTCACAACGCTGTGGATCATTCACGGGGAATGTCACATAACAGTCCCTGACACAACTCAGATGTGTCCTGAGTTCTCAGTTAGCTCGAGAGGCCTGATTTCTGGAAACATGAAGCCAGCCCTGACACATGAAAGCTGGTGACAGCCGGAGGAGTTTCCACCGTGCCAGCACCCAGTAGGTTGTCAAGGCAACTGCATCTGAGACACATTCCTGGAGGCCACCCCATCACATTCGGTTCCCTGGTCATTCCTTGGCACTCCAGCCACCACTGTCTCTGAGAGGTACGTGCTGTGCCCATGTGGCAGCTCCCTGGTACTAAGGAGCCTAAATAAAACCACAGTTGCTGAGGCCCACAGTGATTGTAACTGCCTGAGACCATCTCAGGCATATCCTGAAGCAAAACCACAGTGAGGAACAGACAGTGATGTAAGGTTGCTGGGACATCTTAGCCAGTAGAGACAAGGCCTGGGGAGGTCACCAGATGCTGAGAAGACAGAGTTGACAAGGGTGTTGTGCAGGGCAAGGTCTGCTCCGTTGAAGTAGGGGCATAGCAGTCTCCTAGTCTCTACCCTTTCCAGAAGGAGCAAGAACTTTAGAATCACAGGTAAATTTTTGGAAGTACACATTTCAAACTGATCTGGCTACAACACAACCGTTTTGTTTTTCAAAGGCGTGAACATACGTTGCCGGTTAGGACCAATGGAAGTTCCCTTGTCATTTAAAACATGGATCTGACCCGGGCTATGCTTGACAGTTCTGTGGTCGTCAGAACCAACTGAAAACATAACCCAGAGCCTTCAACATTTTTTAAAAAATTATTATTATTTTATGTGTATAGGTGTGTTGGCTGTACCACATGCATGCCTGGTGCATGAGGACGCCAGACAACGGCATCAGATCCCGTGGAACTGGAGCTTCAGACAGCTGTGATCTGGGAATCAAACCTGGTTTTCAGGAAGAACTCTGAACCGTCTCTCTGGCCCCAGCACTGGCCTTAACAGGAATGAGCGCACACAAAACAACTCAGTCCTTATTTTCAGAACTATTTATTTTCATTCAATATTTAAAATAATTTTTCACAGTCTCTGAAACAACTTATTATTTAACATTACATTGGTCATTCTCTATAATTTAATATTTTCTTTAGAAAAAAAACAAAAGAAGACAAAACTTTAGACCCTAGAATTTAAAAAGGAAGTGGCTTTGGGAGTGCACAGGAAAGCCCCTTTCCAAATAGGGCAGCAGAGAAAATGGCTCCATGAGATTCTCCCAGGACCATGTGATTTGCAGATGCTTTGCACATGGAAGGCTTCTTGGGATCCACCTCCATTTCTCTCTGGTCATGAGGCTTAAGCCCTGACTCCTAGTCAGGGGTGTTGGACACCACAAGCTCCCACAGCGGAGAAAGGCAGGCTTCTGAGAGGCATGTTTCCTCATGTCTCCTGTTCTCCAGTGGACCGTGTGGAAACTGCCCTGGTCCAGTGTCTTCTTCCTCAGCCTGCTGCTAGGAAACGGGGCACAGGCGTGGGTGTCTGGACATGTGTACAGGAAGTGGCAGGGGTGAGCATCAGGTGCACACCAGCTGCTCCACTGCCACTGCCTGAGCCCCCTCCACAGCACCGGTCCTCTAGCTCTGAGGAGAGGTCTCTCAGTGGCTTCACGGGTAACTCCCATTGTACAGGACTATCCTCCATCTTTAGGAGTTCGGCCTGCTTTCCCTCCCTCAGAGGAGGGGGCAGGAAGCATCTTTATGCAGCTCTGCCCAATGGCATGTGGTCTTGTGGGGAGAGGCGAGAGCATACAGGTAGGGAGAAAAGCTTCATTGAAGCAATCCCGGGAAGTCATCGTTGCCCCCGTGCAGACTGTTGTTCTAAGGCCACCTCTGCCCTCATCCCCTCATCCCCTGCTCTGTAAGACACCTAACACATTCATTGGTTCCTGGGTGAACTTTGGTGGCACTCTACTTTGGTTGTTGGGACTTGAAGAGAGGAAGTCAATGTTTATATCTCCCCAAGGAAAGGAATTTTAGCAACAATTCCTTACCCGCCGCATGGGAAGTTGAACAGATTGTGGGCATTGGAGACCCGAAAGGAGGGAGAATAAAAGGAATGTTGTAGCGCATTTTATCTTTGTATGCATGGCTGCAGCCAAGGGCCTGCACATCATAGCTGAGCGGGAGCTTTAATCTGCTGTGGCTACTGAAGCGAGAAGGGGGCGTTGCCTGCTGCTGTAGCCTGGCAAATGGAGGCTCAGAAGGGGGCGTTGCCTGCTGCTGTAGCCTGGTGAATGAAGGCTCAGAAGAGAC
This sequence comes from Microtus ochrogaster, assembly GCF_000317375.1. NCBI lineage: Eukaryota > Metazoa > Chordata > Mammalia > Rodentia > Cricetidae > Microtus > Microtus ochrogaster. The sequence goes on along the minus strand of NC_022012.1, from coordinate 9,888,934 downwards.
CCGAGGCCAACCAACCAACCCAGAGCTCAGCTGGAGCCGTGATAACCCAGGTCAGTGAAAAAAAAAATTTATTTATTTTTTAAATTTTATTTATGTATATGTGTACACCATGTGCATGCATGGAGACCAGAAGAGAGCATCAGATCCCCTGGAACTGGAGTTACAGATGGTTATGAGCCACCGTGTGGGTGCTCGGAACTGAATCTGGGTCCTCTGTGAGAGCAGCAAGGGTGCTTAGTGCTGAACCTTCTCTCTGGCTCCATCCCAGGGCCTTAGACCGCTGCTACTCACTCAATACAGCACTTTCCAGATGGTCAGGGATTCTGATGCTTTTCTTTCTTTTTAAATTTTTTTTTATTTATTATGTATACAATATTCTACTTGTGTGTATGTCTGCAGGCCAGAAGAGGGCGCCAGACCTTATCACAGATGGTTGTGAGCCACCATGTGGTTGCCGGGAATTGAACTTGGGACCTTTGGAAGAGCAGGCAATACTCTTAACCACTGAGCCATCTCTCCAGCCCTCTCATGCTTTTCTTAATCGCTCTGAGACACGTAGCCTAATGGTGGCTTCTCCTCATGCCCTGTGAGGTAGGCGTGGCCACATCGGCAGCCCAGGATCTGACTGGAGGCCGAGCGGTGGTGACTGGATAGGATGAAACTGAAGGAAGCCTGACCTTACAGTAGTTTCCTGTTGTACCGCCCATCGAGCTGCCTTGGTCAACACAAGTCACACGTTCCTCACACTAAACCCAAGGTTAGGCCACCTGGTTAATTTTGTGTGAGGGAGGATGGGAACGCCATTTTCTGCTTCCCTGGTGTACTCAGTTCGGCTCCCTGAGATGCAGCACTCGACCTCACGAGCTCAGAGCCTCAGGCTTGCTCACTGTCTGCACAGTCGTGTGTATGCAACGGGGGATGGAGACGGAGGCTGCAGCAGTTTGTGGGCAGACACAGAGAGCACGTCCCAACGCTGGCTGCAATGACCCTCTCTGCAGACACTCTGGCCCTGGGGACAGGGACTCCTCCAGCAGGCCAGCATGGGATCAGAGCCAGTACTGCAAGCAGCTTCTGGTGCCTGCCGGTGTCATTGGTTAAGGATCAGCGTGGCCCTGAAGCTGCAATTGAGAAAAGTTCCCGGCCTAAAGCCTCAGTTGGTGTGTTCCTACGTGCAAGTCCTAGAGCGGCTTCCTATAGTGTGTCATCGTCTCAGGCTCCCCCAACAGCTCTCTGATCTTGCAGCTGTCTCTGTCGGAAAAGGATGGCCAGAGGCTGCGGCGAGGATTGCCTCGGTCTGTTCCTCCAACTGGAAAATACTGTTTTTCTCTTGAGGTAGCAGTGTAATTGGGCACAGTCTTGGCTAACACTCAACATCTTTCATTTCAAGCTCCTCGGTGGTGCTTTCTGCGAAGGAAAAGACAAGGGTTGGGGAGATGGTTCAGGTGGTTAAATGCGCAATCGTAAGAACCTGAAGCCAGAGCCCCAGAACCCATGCGCAAACCCCCAATCTGTAATCCCAGTGTCAGGGCATCGGTGGAGACAAAAGAGTCCAGGATTTATTGGGCAGCCAGTGATCTCCAAGTCAGAGAAACTGCCTTAGAAATAAGGGGTGGAAGCCAGGCGGTGGTGGCACACGCCTTTAATCCCAGCACTCGGAAGGCAGAGGCAGGCGGATCTCTGGGAGTTCGAGGCCAGCCTGGTCTACAAGAGCTAGTTCCGGGACAGGCACCAAAGC
>NC_022012.1:9853038-9887099 GCF_000317375.1 Microtus ochrogaster | reverse complement strand
AAAAACAAAGAAATAAGGGGTGGAGTGTGTTTGAGGAAGACCCCCAGTGTTAACCTCTGACATACACACACACACATCAAGAGTTTGAAAGCCTACCACACAATGGTTTCATACAGCAAATGAGGTAACAGGTGCCACCTCTGGCCTCAGACACATGAAAGGATCATCTCAAGGCCCAGAGCGTCACCTCTGAGTTTGTGTCCCCTATGAAGGGATCATCACAAGGCCCAGAGCATCACCTCTGTGTTCGTGTCCCCTATGAAGGGATCATCGCAAGGCCTCGAGCGTCACCTCTGAGCTTGTGTCTCCTCTTCCTCTGGAATTTGTGCACACACTGGTTGCAGACCCACATGAAGCTGATGAGCACCACAGCCACAGCGGCCAGCAGAGCAAAGAAGACAGCGACAAAGTGGAGGTCTTCATAGCGAATCTCTGTGGGACAGGAGGGAAGGTAAGGTCTCCCTCTACTACAAAGTCGCCCGCCTGGGCCTGTAGTTCAGGGAGCTCTGGGCTCTCTTACCAGACACATGCAGCATGATCGTGCCGAACTGTCTGCTCCCCAGGTGCTCCGTGACAGTGATGATGTAGTAGCCAGAGTCCCTCACGCCCACACCAAAGAGCTGGATGGAACCATTGTCGAAGGTGCAGACTCTGTCTGTGTGGCTTTGGGAGACATTGGCTGGGGTCCCCGGCTTCCACTCCACGATCTTCTGCTCACCCCAGTTTGATGTGTACTTCCATTCGATTGTGGGCACTCCATGGCAGGAGTACTCCACCGAGAGCAGGATGTCTTCCTGGACCGTGGCATTGATGGCTGACCGGGGGATGTACAGTGACACCCCATGACCTGTAGGCACACATGAATCTACACTTGAATCAGCTCACCAGTGTCTTGGTGAGCACCTATTGTGTGCCAGCTGAAAAGGCGAAGAGTCCCCCTCCCCCTCAGGTCTGTTACTATATTCAGCAAGGGCTGGAAGACTAGGGACCAGTGATCAGAACAACCTGTTTCTTGTTAATGGCCAGTGCTCTGATGAGAATAAGCAAGGCTAACAGTGAGCAGTAGAGGGGGATACGAAACGGCTTGTGGGGGCTGGAGAGATGGCTCAGTGGTTAAGAGCATTGCCTGCTCTTCCAAAGGTCCTGAGTTCAATTCCCAGCAACCACATGGTAGCTCACAACCATCTGTAATGAGGTCTGGTGCCCTCTTCTGGCCGGCAGGCACACACACAGACAGAATATTGTATATATAATAAATAAATAAATGTTTAAAAAAGAAAAGAAAAGAAAAAAAGAAACGGCTTGGGAAGACCTGCATGAGAGAATGCCATTTGAGCTCAGACCCAGCGGACAAGCAAGATGAGGAAGCCCTGTGACATCTTTGGTAGACGCAAACAGAGATCTGAAGCCTATGTCCAGAGGGTGATCAAGGTGTGTTTGAAGGTAGCCAGATCACTGGAAGGCAAGGAGCCCTGGGCAGAGCTTAGGGTACAAAGCTAGAGACCTAGACAGGAGTCTAGGCATGTCAGGAGCTCAGACATCATGGGAACGACAGGGTACCTTACGCTAAATCTATGATGATGCTAATATTGGCCATGGAGACCAGCTTGGGACCTGGGGGTAAGCGTGGGAAAAAGAGAGGCCACCGGGTGGTTATTACAAAAGAGAGACAAGAAATTAGAAAGGACAGGGTGGGCCTGCAAAGATGGCTCAGCTGCTCTCCTAGAGGATCAGGGTTCAAATCCCAACACCCACATGGCAGCTAACAATTGTCTGTAACTCCAAGATCTGACACACTCACACAGACTTATCTGTAGGCAAAACACCAATGCATATAAAATAAAAGTAAACGAATAAAATAAATAAATAAATAAATAAATAAGGATGGGGTGATTTAGGACCTGCAATAGGAAGTACATGAGACTGAGCTTGATGATCAGCTGGTATGGGTGCAGGGTTGGACAAGGCAGCAGCATCAGCAGAGATTTCTGCTGGCCGTGTGAGGGCACAGCAAGGCCTACATTGAGCACAGGTGTGTTTCACAAGTACTAAATAAGTAATGAGTGGCACAGCGCACACCAGGCAGCAGACCCATGCTATTGAAGCCACCGCATTCATCCAGTTAATCAGCGGTTAAGCCTAGGCTCATCACGATTGAGAAGCCTGGCTGGACTCACTCTGCAGGGCTGAGGTTTACACATGGGCATCTGACTTCAACTAGAAGGCCAGTGACTGGCAGTGAAGGGAACAGAATGTGAGAGGTGCCTCCCACACACAGGAAGGCTAGAGGTAGGAGAGCGAATGGTGCACTGCCTAGTTTTGTGTCAACTTAATATAAATTGGAGTCATCTAGGAAGAGAAAACACCCCACCAGATTGGACGGTGGGCGAGCCTGTGGTGCATGCTCTTGACTGATGATTGGCGTGGGAAGACCAACACAGTGTGGCTAGTGTCACCTCTGGAATGGTCCTGGAGTGTAGACGGAAGCAGACTGAGCCAACCGTGAGCCAGGAAGTTGGTAAGCAGTGTTCCTACCTGGCCCCTGCTTCAGTTCCCGCTTCCAGATTTCTGCTTTGAATTCCTGCCTCCGACTTCCATTAAAGGTAGGCTGAGATGCAGAAGAGGAGGCGGCACACGCTTCCTCCCTAGCTGCTTGTGGCAGTGGTGGTTTTATCACTCAGTTTCCACCTCTTCCTGTTTAGCTTTCTCATCCTCTGGTGCCCACTGCACTGGATCCACGCTGTCGCCTATAAGTAACCCCACATGTAATGCTTCCGGATGCGTTCTAGTGTCTTCCGCCATTGAGAATAGTATCCCACTTGTACCCATTCCCTAAGGCCTGGCTGGGTAACCAACGCAATGCAATGGATTTCATGCTTTAAAAAATGATGGGGGTGGCTGGAGAGATGGCTCAGTGGGCTAAGGGACTTGTCACCAAGCCCGATGGCCTGAGCTCAGTCCCTGAGACCCGTATGGTGGGAGGGAACTCATTCCTTCAAGTTGTCCATTGGGCTCCACACAGCCCCATGGAATGTGTGTGCATCCATGCATTCCTTTTCCACACAAAATTAATAAACAAACTCAGTAAAAATCTTAAAATGGTGATAATTTTAAGTGATTTCAAGTGGTCTAGAGTGATTCTGCCAAGCAGTAGGAAAGAAAGCAGTTACTTCCTCCTTCTATGATACAATAGGGAATAGATATTTGATTTGTCTCCACTTCCTGTCGCCCTGCTCCTAAAACCCTGGACGACTCTTTAGAGTGACCCTGGACTCTTCAGAGTGACCTGAGTGACGGTGAGTCTCTGGGCATGACTGGAGGCTGGCGACCTTCAGATAGTTTCAGGACTGGTCACCTGGAAAGGCAAAGAGTGATTGGAATATTGGAACTTTAAGGCCTCTCCCAGCCTCTGGGGTGGGGAGGTGGCTGCTCCCCAGTGGTCTGCGCCCAGTCACTCACTAAAGTCACTCAGAGAGAAGCACTTAGAAGACCCTAAAGGATAGTGCTCGCAGAGACCTGGATGTCAAACACCCAGAAGCCGCAGGCAGCTCACCCAGAGAGGATAAAACGCTATGTGTGGGCAGCAGACTTCAAAGCTCAAACACTCACAACCAGGCTCAACTAGAAAGCCAGTGGCTGGCAGTAGTGGGGACAGAATGTGACAGGTGCCTCCCACACACAGCGGGACTAGAGAAGCCCTCCCACGGCCCTCTTCCTGAGTCTGTCTTCCTCTGGTGTCCATCTGCAGGATGTGCAAGATCCTCATGAATGGGTAGCTGTGAAGCAAGTGTCTTGATGTGTTTCAGGAGCTGTTCTAGCAAATCAGTGGAGTATAAAGAGTAGGGCGTGGTGACTTGTGACGTGTGGCCAGACAGTTAAAAGCATGGGGACAACCTGAGACTTCTTAAAAACAGAGCTGTTTATTTTCCTTTGTGTGAATACATTGCCTACATATATGTATATGTCTGATGTACATGTACATGTCTGATGCCTGCAGAGGCCACAAGAGCGTGTCAGATCCCTTAGAACTGGAGGTTAGCGATGGGAGCTGCTCTGTGTGCTGACAATGGAACCCCTGTCCTCTGCAAAAGCACCAAAGTGCTCTTGACAGATGCACCACCTCTACTGCCCCAACCTGGGCCTTTTGACTGGCATCTGAAGACCAGGGCAGCCTCGGGGACTGAACCATAAGGAAGTACATCACAGATACCCCGAAACAGCACCTCAGAGCAGGGGTTCTCAGACACCATCATCCACCCCTAAGATTTAGATTTTCTTAGTACATGTTAATTTATTTATGGGTGTGGTTGTGTGTATGTGCCGTGGTGCAGGCATGGAGGGCAGAGGACAACTTATGGGAGTTAGTTCTTTCCAGTGGGTCCTGAGAAGGAAGCAGATTGTCAGTGTTGGTGCTAGCATCTCTCCCCACCGAACCATCTCTCCAGGCCTGTGAATAATACTATGTGCTAATGTACAGTGCATCTCCAGTTCCTTGGCTGTTCACAGAACGACCCCTGGTGTTCTGAATCCACTCACTGCTTTGGGTCCTTACGCTGCGTTAGTCCTCTTTAGTCCAGCGGAGCTTTCCACACCTTAGAGGTGGCGTGAGACTTTCATGACAATATTTTAAAACGGCTTACTCTAGATTTGTTTGGAAACAAGGTAAAGCAACACAAAAATGAGGTTTTCACGTCGCATCAGTCCAGAAAACAAATAATCGAAGTTTGTCCCTGACTGGGGGCGCTAAGTTAGATAAAGCACCTGGGTTGTGTTCTTTTCTCTAAAGAACGTATAACTAACTACCTTGTTAGACAGCATTGGTGCATTTGGAGGTTTTGGCATCATAGGTGTCCCTCACCTCTGTTAGTTATTTCAGAGGTGACTACAGCTGTAAAACATTACTTTTTTTTTTGAGACAGGGTTTCTCTATATAAAAGCCCTGACTATCCTTGAACTCAATTTGTAGACCAGGCTGGCCTCAACTCACAGAGATATGCCTGCCTCTGCCTCCTGAGTGCTGGGATTCAAGGCGTGCGCCACCACCACCCAGTAGTTTTTTTTTTTTTAAATTCTACCATTCTTCTAAATTTATTTGCTGGTTCTATTCTGTTAAAAATAATAATAATAAGGGCTGGAGAGATGGTTCAGTGGCTATGAGCACTGGTTGCTCTTTCGAAGAACCTGGGTTTAATTCCCAGCATCCACATGGCAGCTCACAATTGTCTGAAACTCCAAACTATGGCACCTCACACAGACACATCTAGGCAAAACACCAGCACATGTAGAATAAAAATAAATAAACTATAAAAGAAAAATGTTTAAAAATAATAATAAAAAGCCGTTTCTCAAGAAAGACCTGTCTCAAACAAGACAGAAAGGTCTGATCTCATGCATGCAATGTGGTGTGCACGCACCCCCACCCCAGTATAAAAAGCAAGCTCTTTATTTCTCAGGATGAGCTCAGTGGCCTATAATTCCAGAGTTTCAGAAACTGGTGGCAAAAGCACGGGAAATTTCAGGCCCTCCATCATGAGTCCGAAGCTGATTAGAGCCACATAGTAAAACCCCGTCTTATATTCAGGAAGGTAGGGGTGTTCTTCCTAGTGCTCCTGTAGACTTGTGTTTTTTTTTTTTTTTTCAAATCTACTCTGTCATACTCTGTTAGTACATAACATGTTCTACAAGGGAGTTTACATTTGGCAAATGGGAGCTTCTTCAGGCCTGTCAAATGTCCTCTGAAATGTCCTTGCTCATCTTTTGGCACTTGATTGAACTGATTGCATTTTAACAAGGACCCTAAGGGTTCAGAGCCAAAGAATGATAAATGTAAATGATTCTGGTGCCAAGACAGACTAATGAGGAGCTCTCTGAGGATCAGTGGTGAGGAGACCTCTGAGGGTCGGTGGTGAGATCTCTGAAATAATAGTGTTAAGGAGACCACTTAGGGCCAGTGGTCTTCTTGAATCCCATGCTTCACCGTTTCTGGTGGCCACATGGGCACCTTTGAGACAGAGGTCTGGACTAGCGCTATGCACAGGTGGATTCAGCCTCTCTAGGTACACAGACTTCCTGGCCAACATTCCCTCCGGATGAGAATTCAAAGAGCATAGCTTCCAGCCTCTGCCGGGACTTTCCCTCAAGGACAGTGCGCTCTGCTCAAGCCTGCCATTTCTAGTCACAGGCTCCCTCACCCAGCCTGGAATAGTAATGAGATCACAGGAGCTGTCTGGGGTTGCACTGCTGACCATTCCCCCGAACACCCTCGCCAGGCCAGTGTGGTACCGCTAGTTATCCTTTAATGGAGAACATGGGCCGAGTGCAAGGCTCCCAGAATAAATAAGAAAGCAGGTCAAATTCCAGGTCAGCCTCGGAGGGTCAGACTCCTGCGTGCCTTCATCTTGTGCCTCCTGTAACCAGCACGGTGTGAGCACAGGGTGGCAGATCAATCACTGTCTTCAGTCACCAAATACCCAAATGACAGTGAGAGGTGTCGGTTTTTCCTCCCAGGAAAGCTGCTGCTTTGTGGCTGGAAAGATTAGGATCATCTACCAGCCAGCGTCAGGGAGGACAGGGCCTGGTATTAAGGATTTACTCTTCTTTTTCTTGTGTGTGTGTGTGTGTGTGTGTGTGTGTGTGTGTGTGTGTGTGTCAGAGGATGTAGATTCTGGGATCAAACTCAGGTCCTCCAGTTTGCACAAGTCCTTTTACCTGGTGAGTTGTCTCATCAGTCCAGAATCTAGGCTTTCTGTATTTGGTGTACTTTACAAGCGTCTGTTACTCTATGTGTATATGTATGTGTGTGTGTGTATGTATGTATGTATATATGTATGTATCTATTTACCTATCTACCTATCATCTATCTATGTATCTTCCTATTTATCCATGTACCTACCTATCGATCTACCTAGTACCTATGTGTGTATGTATGTATATAGCTATCTATAATCTATCACTGATTATGATTTTCTGCTTATTACTCATTTATCAACTATTATTATTTATTTCTATCTATTATAATCATTTATATATCATCTCTCTAATCCTATCAATCATCTACTTACAATCATCAAGCCACCTGTAACCTATCATTTGTCTATCATCCATATGTCTATCAACTTATCCCCTATCATCTGTCAATCTAGCCTCTATCTACCATCTATTTGTTTATCTATGTCCATCCTCTATTATCTAATTTTAATTTATCAATTATCTATCCATCTATATCATCTCTCAATTTATTTATCATCTATCTACCCATCATCTCAATCTATCTATCATCCATCAATCAATCTAGCTATCTATTCACTTGTTATGTGAGGTGGAGGTGGTTATGCAGCCCTGGCTGTCCTGGAATTTTCTTTATACACCTGACCTTGAACTTGCAGTGATCCCTTTTCCTCTAAGTGCTGAGGTTACAGGTTTGAAGACCCATGCCAAGCTTTTACAGTGAGTCACTTTTAATTATTTATTTTAGGTTGTTTGGTTAGTTTTGCTTTTTCAAGACAGGGTTTCTTTGTGTGACAGCCCTGGCTGTTCTGGAACTCACTCTGTAACTTGGAACTCACTCTGTAACCTGGAACTCATAGAGATCCATCTGCCCTGTCTCCTGAGTGTTGGGATTAAAGGCGTGTGCCACCACTGCCCAGCACTGTTTGTTTTTTGAGGCAAGATTTCAAGTAGTCCAGGCTGGCCTTAGATTTTTTGATCCTTCTGCCTGGGAGTTACTGATGAGTGCTGCTACACCCAGCTTTTTCTTTTCAAAAAGCTGAGAAACATTTTTTCTTTTTTTCCGTTTAAAATGAGAATCAACAGCACAGCCACACAGCCAGTTGCTGGTAAAGGTGGGGTTTTATTGCAGCTTTGCCTGGCTCATGACTATCTTATCCACCATCTCTTTATCTTCCTTTCCGGTGCCTCTGACCTCAGATGTGAGTAGTGATTACTGCAATATTAGAGAGCTATCTGGTGACAAATTCGCATCCTAACCTCCGCAGCCCGTGTGTTTGGTAGGGTTACTGGCAGGCTAGAGAGTTGGGAGACCATTAGCCCCTTCCGGAGCCTGAGGGCTCATCATTTTGAGCATTTTAGCACCCAGCACCGGGCCGGGCACCTTCCTGGAGCTCGTGCACTCTGAAGACGAGTAAATGGTGGCATGCAGGTCCTGCTGGTCAAACCATTACCCATTTAGGGAGGCCAGGAAGAGAGTGTGAGTTGAGTTGGCAAGAGGACCCCTTCTCATCTCCAGGCCCGCCAACAGACAAACGTCTAGGAGGAGAAATGACAGAGGCTTAAGCAGCAGCTAAAGTCTAATGTTCTGGCCAGAGTCTGCCACTCCTGACCAGGCAAAGCTACAATTTGGAAGACACCTTTGTGTGAAGGCAACCAAATACTGGCTGGTCATTTTAGCTGCCAAGAATTATGGGAATGGCTGACATGCTCACCCAGTTTACGGGTCCTCTTGGTAGTTAGTGTCTGGTTACACAGAAACCAAAGTTGAGCTCACCCTGCAGGAGTCCCCACCAACTCACTGACCTTGAAAAGTCACCCCAAACACTATGGGCAGAGATAGGCTCAGGTGAAGGCTGTTAGGGTGCCCCCCTTCACCACGATTCAGAATTCATACCCTGCCTCACACACAAAATTCACTCTAGAAGAGCGAACCATTATTGCCTATGAATGGCTTCCCAGTGCACCAGACCCAGATCATAGTCCAAGGAAGCTGAGGGCCGGAAGTTCAGTGACTCTGCCAGTATCAGATTGGCAGAGATAAAGACCTTTGATAACATTATGTTGTTAGGGGTGTGTACAGAGGTTCTACCCAAGCGTAGCTGTTGATTGTAAGTGGGTGGAAGCAGGACTCGAAAACCCCTCCCGTCACTGGGCTCCTCTCAGGGCACCTTTCACTGCTACGCTTCTCACAGCCTTTGTGTCCTTACTTGTGTGGCTACTAAACACCTCTCCCCTTTAGATTGTAACTTAGCCTGCTTGGTCTATGTTGCACCCCAGAATCCTGCAGGGCACCTGGAACATGAACGGGAATTCCTGAATCTTCCCTTAATGGGTTATGCAGCTGGCCTGCAGGTATGGGGTACAGAATGCAGAACTAGGTCAAACTGGAACAAGGTTGGAGCTCAGGCCCCATGACTAGCTCTGGTGGGATCCTAGCTCTGGTGGGAACCTAGCTCTGGCGGGAACCTCAGGACCCAGTTTACCTCCCCTGGAGTGTCTAAAATCAGCAATGACTCCTGTGTTTAACATGTGCATGTAGGCCTGCATGCCCCTGCTCCCAAGGCTCCCACAGAGCCCAGAACCTTACAGGGTTCTTAACAGTTCTTGCAGATGGCAGCCATAAATGGAGACAAACCCAAGAAATTCCATTAGCCAATCAAGGCCTTCAAAGAGACGAGTTGTTAGGGGTGGGTTCGGATACAGCCTACTCTTTACTGTTGTGACTCTGGCCTCATGGCTCACCGATGGGCTAGGCCTTTGTTCCTCTTCTGTAATGGTGATTGATGTAGTAGCCATAGCTACTTCATGGGTCTGGAGTATTAGAAGGAATCAAAGCAAAGTTGCAAATGCCAAACCTGGCCCAGGACCCCAGTCTTCCAGTAAGTACAGAGTAATTGGTAGGTGTGGAAGCAGGCAGTCCTACCTAGAAGGATGCCAGCAGGAAGACACTTGCTGTGCCCCTCACATGGCTGCAAACATACCAGGGAATCCACCCCCCTTTTGAGATAGAGTCTCCTTATGCTGCTCCAGCTGATCTGGAAGCCACAGAGATCCCCCTGCCTCTATTGAGATTAAAGGCACACACCACCATGCCCAGCAAAAACCCCACAATTTTTAAAATAAAGAAAATAGACAAACGTCTGCTCCTGACCCTGATGAGGACGCTCTGTGTCCTCCCTTGCCAGGGACACGACAGGGAGGGAAGCAAGGGAAGAGGACAAAGGGAGCATGACAGCAGCCGAGGAAGACAGGGTTTGCAGACAGCACAGAAGACCCCAGCGTGGGATCTAGCTTGACATGACTGCAACCATCTTGGTTACAACCCCATCCTGCCCATCAGCTTACAATGGCATATGTTTGAAGCCTTACAGAACAAACAAAGTTATTAAGACAGTCAGCTTAAGCACGCATCTCTGGGCTCTGACACCCAGGCAATTCTTGACTGACATCTCAGTTTCAAAGTTTGCTTTTCTTCTTTTGTGAGAAAGCCCATGTAAGTTCAAAGGGCCTTCGGCCTCCTTTGTCTCTTCCCACCCCTGTTTTTTTGAGGCAGGATCTCATGTAGCCCAGGTTATCCTTGGAATCACTGTATAGGCGAAAATGACCCTAAACTCCATTTCCTCCTCCTGTCTCTACCTCTCCACTGCAGGGATTATAGTCAGATACCACCATGTTCTCTTCCTACTGTGTTGGAGGTTGAATTCAGGGCTTTGTATATGCTGGGCAGGCACGCTACCAACTCCACAGCATCAGCTTGTCTTTGTCTAGCTTAGCATATAAACCCCTACCTCCCACCTCTGGGCTCCACTATGTTGAGGGAACCTACACTTCCTGAGACTCAGGAAGTTGTGTTCTGTGCCACAGTTTTGCTTTTAGCTTGGTCTCTAGGTACCTTGCTTCTTTGGCCGCTGGTTCTTGCATACTGCATTTTGGGGAAGTATCCGGTTGTTTTGGCTGCAGGGACCCTAGAGGTGTGAGTTTACACAAATCCCTTTACCTCTCTCAGTTGCTTCCCTCTAGGGATCTTTCTGGGTTGGCAGTCAATAGGTCAAAGGAAACCACCTGCTGGGAAGAGAAGTGGCCCACCAGCAACAATTAACTTCAGGGGCTCTGGGCTCCTTTGCTTTTCATCCAGGTCTTCTCTGATTCTATCCACAACACTCACATGGCATGGGTGTTAAGCTCATTCTCTGGTGGGTTAAAAAAAATATATTCCCAGACTCCTCGGGAACTAGTTTGCTGATGTGGGACAGTAAGTGACCGTAGACCTGACCAGGGCAGGTGGGAGTCACAGCCTGCACTGAAGACGCTTTTCCAGACTTGTGCCCTACTTGGGGCTCCACCTTCTTATCTGCCTGTTAGAGTTTAAATGGTGTCCCCCGTAGATGACAGCATCCCCCTACCCTGTCTTCTACCGCGATCTTTAGAGACTGTGTCTTTACAGCGGTCACTAAGTTAAAACGGGGCCTCTGGGTGAGCTCAGCTGGCCTAGATGCAATTGACTTGGTGTCTTTTTAAAAAGAACTTGGACCCAGGAGAGGCAGCATCATGGGCCAGAAGGTGAAGGCGGAGATGTGGTGGGATGTGCAGAAGCCAAGGAGCCCCAGAGATTGCCAGCAGCCAGAAGAAGCCGGGAGAGGCCCGGAGGAGAATTCTTCATAGCCCGCCTGTACCTCATCTTTGAGTCCATTCAGAGGTTCAGCTGTGGGAAAGCAGTTCCTCTGTGGCTTTCTTCTCCAGGACTCAGGGTCATGGGGGATTTAGTTTGCAAAGTGCAAATGCCTTTACTCTGGAAGGCCTCAATGCTGGTTCCAACTTTCTTTTCTGCCTCCATCTCCCGTGATTCCACTTCATCCCCAACTCTAGTCACCCCAACTATGAGCCACTCCCCAGTGGCCATAATCTTAGTTCATCTCACCCTCTCCCTGGCCTCAGGGACATCATCTCTCTTCAAAGACTGTGTTAATATCATGTGTTGCCTGCCGGGCCTGTTCGCAGGGTTACTGAACTGAACTGAACTTTGGCCCTGTTGTATCGGGAGCGGTGTCTGGCAGATCAGGCCACGCCTGTGGCAGCCTTTTCCAAATACAGGTGTGAGGAGCTGACCTTTCCCCTGCCACCTAGGAATGAAAGCAAGCCAGCCACGCACACAAACTGGGGACTACTTATCAACCATAAAGTATGGGACTGCCCTGCAGACCCCCAAAGCTGTAATTCTGCCAGCTTGCTTTGTCCAATGAGAAAATGAAGCCTCCCTGGTTTCAGGCCCTGGTACTCTCTCTGTGATTTTCAATAACTCCCCTAATATTCCTTATACCCTGAAGGATATGTTCTCTCAGTACCTTCGTCTCGAGCTTCTGTGTCTAACTCACCTAACACGAAGGAAAAAAGTTCTAGCTCAAAAATATCTCTGAACTCTCATCATAAAAGATGTCAAAGGGCTAGATGATGGGGAAAGGCAAGGCGAAGATGGGGATTCTGTTTTAGGCCTTGGCTTGAGCCTAGGGCAGGGATCTTATTAATATAAGGTTTCCGCAGAGGAGAACAGATAAACAGAGCTGCACGTTAGGCCCCCACCAGTGCTTGGTGTCTAGGGCATTATCTCCCTCCTTCTCCAGCACTAGAGTTTATCCCAACATCTTCCACCCGAGATCCATGACTTTCCCAGGCTCCACTTCTTACCTGGAAGGGCATTGAGCAGAAGAGGAAGTGGATGTGGGCTCAGTGGGAACTGGGCTGGTGGCAGGTCTCAGGCTCCCTGGACTTGGCTCCCCCAGGGAAGCAGCATCAAGAAAGGAACGCAGGGGCATTGCTGCTCAGTGACAGCAGCTGTTCTGACAGAGGGCTATCGGCAAGTGACTTTTGGCCATGACGGATTTACTGAGCGGGGAAAGTACCAAACAGCCCTGTAGGTCACAGAAGACTGACACGCAGGACCGTAAAGTTCAGTATAGCTAAAAAATGATCCCCTCTTCACTGGCCTAGGGATAGGAGTCTCCCCTTGAGTCCTGCAGCTCAAGATTTCTCTGTTCATCTACTCATTTAGCCTTCAAGACTCCTACTCCAGGCCTAGCCCCAACCTCATTGCCCAGTGCTAGTGATGTAATTCACCCTCTTGGGATTAGACTTTCCCAGGAGATCCCTCAGAACCTCTAGCCCCTGATGGCCAGTCACCATAAGAATGTCTAAGAGCCAAGTAGCCTTGTTCCCTTCCCTAAGCCCCATAGGAAAGTCTTTGTAAGTCTGTGTGGATAAAACCACACAGGAAGCAAGACTCTAAGATACGATAGTGGGTGTTTTCAGACAGGAAGGGAGGAGACATAGGGACACCTCTAAGCCAGTTCCTCCCCTAGGACCAGGCTAATCGACCTTGTCTATGAGAGACATGATTTGCCTGACAACACTTTAGCCGGAGAAGCTCAAAGGCAGAAAACCACACAGTCTGGTCTCTGCCCTCGGAGGTGCTGGTTTTATTGGTCTGGGGTAGGGGATAGGTATCCGTCTATCTTTTGAAAAATTACTTATTTGTTTCATTGAATCTTGTGTGTGTGAATGTTTTACTTTCATGTATGTATATGCATCCTATGTGTATGTGGTGTCCAGGGAGGTAAGAAGAGGCCATGAGAATTCCTTAAAACTGGAGATACAGGTGGTTACGAGCCACTATGTGGGTGCTGGGAACCGGACCTCTGGAAGAGCAGCCAGTGCTCTTAATTACTGAACCATTCTAGTCCCCCCCCAAGTTTTTTGTTTGTTTGTTTGTTTTTGTTTTTTGGCATTGGCCTTTCTGAGTTCTAATGAACAGCACTGTTTGGAACACTGAGCTTCCTTCCTTCCTCACCGTCTTGCCCTGGGAACTCTGACCTTACGAGGCTGGGACTCCACTAAACCTCTGAGGCCTCTCTCTGCCATCTAGGGATTCTTCAGAGCAGGGATTCTCTGGGTCAGCATGGGGTAGCCTTGAACTACCCCTAGGGTGTCCCTCAGCAGGCAGAAGGCCAGCATGCATTCTCAACAGGCTGAACACGTGGACCAGAAATATTCTTTCTGATCCATTTTGTCATCTCCCATGTTCGGAGAACTGATTGATGTCTAGCAGATGAGGCAAGTGTTTATGAGAAAGCCACTTTGAAACTCTGAACTTGGTAATCTCCCTCTTCCTATTCCTGTTCTAGCTATCTATGTAAGCACAGGCACACACCACAGAACCGTGGGCCACACACATACCTACTTCATGGTGACGTCAGAGACATCTTGGTTTCTGTGAGCACCCCCTAAGATGTTCTCATTACACCCAGATCAGCTGATAATGCAAGTCTCAGGATGTATCCCCATCTTCATGGCATAACTGTGCTCTCCACCCCCAATCCCACTTTCCAGGAGGAAAGCGCAGGACCAGGGTGTCTGTGGTTCTTGGTGAGGAAGGACTCTCACCCTGGCCTTCAGGCTGTCGCCATCTTGCTATGTCCTGAATAGCGAGAAGGCAGATTCTTGTTTTTCCTAAGTTTGTGACAACACATGCAGTCTGCACCTTCCATTTCTGGTCTCCCAGACTGATTCTGGAATTAGTTAACTCTGAAGTGTTACTTAAGTGCTGTCTAAGGAAGATGTAGATGCGCTCCCAGGGACAGCTCATCCTGAGCAAGGTCCTTTCTGCCTGTGCACTGGGAACTACAGAAGCTACATATTCCAAAATGCATTGATGTGACCACCACTGGACAGTGCAGAGATTGTCTTTCCATTAGGAAGAAATCAAAGGGAGGACAGGAGCGGTGGGATTTGAGCTTAGTAAGACACGCTGAAAGACCAGAGAGTTTCTTCGATTAGATGCTCTGCCTTCAGGCATGCTAAGGTGACCCCAGGCATGCTGAGGTGACCCCTGATGTTCCTCCAGGTAACCTGGAAGAACAATGTCCCCTCCTCTCTCATTTGTACCAAGGCAACCTGACAATCTCTTTATCAGTACTGCTTACTTTTCTGTTTGGAAGAACATGTCTACAGCTGCATAGCTCCATGGTCAGCCGAGCTGGACCTAAGACGCCCACATTCTTCCTTTATTCTGTCCTGGCCCCGTCAGTTCAGACTGGGGTGGCTGATGCATGCCTAGGTTCACAGACATACTTACCAAGGCTGCTGGCCACACCCCTGCTGTTCTGTTCCTGATATTCTTTTGTTATCATCATTATGTTTTTATAGTATTGTCAGGTTATGGCCACATCTTTAAGATCTGATTTCTTTTTGTTTGTTTGTTTTTGACATGGTCTCACTATGTAGTCTTAGTTGACCTAGACCAGGCTAGCCTTGAACGCCTGAGTGCTGAGATTAATGGTATGTACCACCACATCCAGCTCAATTCGTTTCCCCCCTGTGGATTTGCTATAAGCAGCCAGGAAGAACCAAGTCCCTTCTCCAACGTTTTGCTTAGAAATCTCCTCAGCTACAGACAACATTGAGAACTAACTTTTAAGCACAGATGGCAAAATTATGGCTTGGAGACAATGAAACTGCTTTCCAAGAAAAATTTTGTTAGATTAGTTTTTACTGTTTCCCAGACACCCACGGCCTTTGTAGATTGGGAAGAGGCCGTACAGGCAGCATTTCTTCACAGAATGGGAAAGTCTGGGCATGAGTAAAAGCAGGGTAGGCTGTCAGTATTAAAGTACAGCTCAGTTGGTAGAAAGCTTTCCTAATACCCACAAGGTAAGGCTCCTGGGTTCCATTGCCAAAAACAACAATGAAACCAAGTGTGATGGTATCCACCTATATAAGCCCAGCACTCAGGCATGGAGGCAGGAGGATGCAGGCTCCAAGTTAATGCCTACAGTGAGGGTATATGTGTGGCCATTCAGCAGTACGCTCTCCAGCAGAGCCAGCTCCCCTTAACCTCTTCTATAGTATATCACCGGAAGAAACTGCTTCTTGTGTTTTCTTTGACTCGAATCAAAAACCACTCCAAAGAACTGGGTGGTGGTGCTACACTCTCAGTCCCAACATTTGGGAGACAGATCAGGTAGATCTCAGTGAGTTCGAGGCCAGCCTGGTCTACAGAGAGTTCCAAGACAGCAAGGGCTACACAGAGAAACCTAAATAAAATAAAAAAAAAAGAAATCTCCTCAGCTAAATAACCAACCGTATCGCTGGCAACTTCTCCTTTCCACAAAGCACTGACACGTGAAGACAACCCAGTCTGGACGTCTGCTGCTTTACACGGATTCTCTCTCTATTGTCCAGCAACACTCCTTATCTCTCGGTGAGACCGTACCAGAACTTCCTGGCCAACCTACAGTACGCGCCTCAAGACATCTCCAGTCTGCACCCAGTAACTGGTGTACGGCAGTAGCTGCCCACTCCTCCATGCAATTGCTCTAGTTTGGGCTGTTGTAAGTCTGGACCGAGTGATCGAGACAACAGTCACTTATTTCCTCCCCTCAGTTTTGGAGGGTGAGAAGCACAAGGTCCAGGGGATTTAATGCAGTTGTATTTTTATCTAAAAACTATTTTGCCTTTCCTTACTTGGGCGTATGTTATCCATATGGGGGCACGTGTGTCACGACGTGTGTGGCCTTCACAGGACAATCTATGAGAGCACTTCTTCCTTTTCACTTTGGGGATCCCAGGGTCAAACTCAGGTCGCCAAGACTGGTGAAGAGTGTCTTTCCCTGCTGAGCATCTCCTTGGTCTAGCAACACCTCCTCTTGGCTTACTAACCTGCTCCCTGTGTCCTCACCAACAGAAGAATTCTGATCTCTCATTGGTAAGAATGTGAACCTCACCACAGGAGAACCAACCTCACCACAAGGGCCCTGCCTCCAAATAACATCACATCAGAACTTTCAACAGGAGGATTCAGGGGTCTGTATTTAGTCCATAACAACACCAGTTACAGAGAAAAGGCTTCAGAATACAGGCATTCTGTGTGTCTGGGGCATGTTTTCACACAGGCTTTGTGGAATGAAGATTCATTCTCTCATTTTTAACACCGTCATTTCTTTCTTTTTTTTCTTTTCGAGCAGTGTTAGGTGCCAAGCACAGGGCCTTGTTCACATTGTAACATTGGGCTCTGTCCCTGCCCTGCACTGAAGGATGCAGGGAACTGGGGAGAAGAGGGTAAGGTCACCCCACATCACTAGTGTTGGCTGCAGCTCAGGGCTCCCCCAAGCAGGCCCCCATCCCCTTATTTGAAAAGAATAGGTCCTGACCAATACTGAAGAGACACTAGGGACTGATCGGAATGGACAGTGACGCTCACAGCTGTGCAGGGTACAGCCACCAGGTGATGCAAGTGTTCACCTGGTCTCCCGGCTTGAATGTCCGGAACATCCTGTGTTCCCTCTGTCAACGCTGTCGTGGTGGCTCCTACCCAGCTGCTAGGTTCAGGTTAAGAGTAGATCCCTTTGCATAGAGAGTTCTGGTTTCCCAAATCTGAGTTCATTGTGTTCCAGGAAGGCAGCACCTACCTCCTCCAAAGGCCACTTCAAAGGAAAAGCTCTTAACCACAATGCTGCCTGTATCTACTGTGCCCTGCTTGCTTCCTGCAGGGAAAAGACAGATCTGGACGCTATCCCCTGAACATCACAGGCATATGCACCAAGAGCAAGAACGGAGCCTGGAAGCGTGTGCTTGAGGCTTGGAAAACAACGGGAAAGGTGGTTGTTAAGAGTCCCCTTTGCTGGCCTTAAAAGCTGCTATGTTCTGCTCCCTAGCTGCAGGAGCAAGAGCCTCATCCCATTCTTGCTGGCTCTTGCAAATACCAGTGCTGTTCTCCAGGAAGAGGCTAGAGGCTCAGTGTGAGCCCTGACTTTACTACACACTAGGTAGGCAGTCCCTTCCCGTGTTCAGTTTCAGCATGCGTAGAACACAGAGAAAAGTGGCTCTGATTTTATATGTTTTTTTGAGGACTAAACCATTAGGAAGCTTGTAGATCCCCAGGATCTTGATAAGGGCCAGCTCTCCCTCCTAGCTCTCTCAACTCCAGTAGCTCCACTCTGGCCCTCTCTAGACCTCTGTTGACTGATTTGTCAACAGATGGGAATGGTAATAATGACAGTCCTGAACAAGAAAGTAAAACTGCAGTGTAATCGGTCGTGTCTATAGATGATGATGGTCGTGTGCAACATTCTGACTCATGGGTGATTCCAGGGATTCTAGCGCTGGCTCACCAGGCACCTTCTCTGGGCTCACGCTCCAGTGAGCCTCCGACCCCTTTTCCTGAGCCCCAGGCTATCTGGAACTTAAGGGAGGCGCATAGACCCAGGAATCTCACAGAGGGTGTCTAATACCAGTCTGGTGGTGAGCGAGCGGGCGACCTGAAGATTTGCAATCTGGTTATTTCCAGGAAGAAAATAGAAATTTCTGGCCAGGAGTATCTCCAGGCCGGCTTCCTGCTCTGATAACCGCAGCGGCAGCGGCCCAGGGCACCAAGGGAGCCTTAGCTCGGCCTAGCACTCTGCAGCCGCGCCCCGCTCGCCCGTCCGGACAAGGCGAGGTGACCCTAGTCCGCATCCCCTAGCCCTCCCGGCCAGCACCAGAAGGATCGCCCCTTCCAACGATGTTGTTCCCACCTGCCAAGGCTCTCCCACCTGCGAGGTACTTACTCTGCAGACAGCGGGCGGCGGCCACCCAGAGCGCGAGCAGCCCCAGCGGGATGCCGTGGGTCCTCCTCCCGCACCACGGCGGCCTCATGAACGAACAGCGGGCTGTACCGGCCCCGCATGGGCCTCCGGGAGGAGGCCGGGCTGACTGCTCGTCCTCGGCGCCCCGCAGTGCGCCAGCCTGGCCTTCCTAGCCTCAGCTCCGCTGCTGCTCAGCACGTCCCAGCTCCTGCAGCTGCTCCAGCGCTAGAGGTAGATGACCAGGTTGTACTCTGGTTGAACCAGTTCCCCGGGAGAGAGGGAAGAAAGGAGGAAGGGGAAAGGGAGGGAGAAGTGAGAGAAGGAAGAAGTATGAATATGGAAAGATATGGGATAATGGGAAGGCACGCACTCCGAGGCACTAATGGCAAATAATGAGCAACTTCCTGAGAGTCACACCCACTGTATCAATTCAAGGTTCAGCGCAGGAGGGTGGTTGGGAGAGGCGCTAGTGCCGTCGCCCAAGGACAAAAGAGACAACCTGACGACTTCACGGGCAAGGGGGAGATTTTTAGGAAAATCAAGTGACAGCCTGGGGTGTGAGGAAGGGGTGACAGCTGGGGAAACGGCTGGCTCTGTGTGGAGCCTATGGACAGCAATGCCAGTCATCCATGCTGCCGTCCAGCCGGAAAAGGGCTCGGAAAGCTGCTGACTGCGCAGGGCCACGCACAGGCTAGCATTTTGGTCCCTCACAGGACAGTGGTGGAATGATACCGAGCACTGAGCTATGCTAGGGAAATAACCACACTGATTTGAAAAGCCCGGAGAGGTGGCCCACACCTGTAACCCCAGCATTCCGGAAGCCTCAGGAGTAACTGGGTACTTTAGGAATCCTAGCAGCGGTAGGATCTGGAAACAATGACCTATTGCGATATAGTCTGGCTGTGCTGGTAAAACGAAGAACGAGCAGGCTGCAGGGCCTCCAAAGGGGATGTGCCGCTCTGTGAAGCTACAGAAGACGGGGAGATACTGACCCAAGCTAGTTGCAGTCAGAACTAGAACTAGATTTCCTCACTTCCCTTGCAGCCACGGGACAGCAGGTCGAACAAGCAGTAGCGATTCTTAGAAGGGCAGTGTGCTTGGGTGTCTCTAGAAAAAGCTTCTGCTTCCCTGGTAGAAGGGATACGGACTGGAGTATTCTTTTCTGAAAGAAGGAAGAGGCTCAGAAAGCACAAGCAACTTATAAGATCCAGGCTGCCAGGGCAGGTACATGGCTCTTGGGTTGTATAGGCAGTCATAATTTCCAGGGGGAGAGAAGACTCTTCCGTGGAGCTACCCCTTGCGCGCGACCCTTGCTAATGGAAGCAATGTTAGTGAACTCCTTGGCTCGCCAACCAGGAATTGGAATCCTTTCTTTTTGATCTGTATAGAAGTATTCTCTCCAGGAAAAGTCACACAGTTTCTGCCTTGAAAAATGTTTTTTTCCTCTAGATATACGGCCCCTGTCATACATACTTCATGATGATTCAAGTGAGGTCAAACCTCTCTAAGTAAGGATAGAGAAACAGAAAGACAAGAAGTACCCAGAAGGCCTCACCCTCTGAGGAGATCGTGGCATGTAGCTCACTCTCCCAGAAGGCCTTGGCATGTAGCTCGCCCTCCCAGGAGACCGTGGCATGTGGCTCGCCCTCCCAGAAGGCCTTGGCATGTAGCTCACCCTCCCAGAAGGCCTTGGCATGTAGCTCACCCTCCCAGAAGGCCTTGACATATAGCCCACCCTCCCGGGAGACCGTGGCATGTGGCTCACCCTCGGGGCTCCTTGTTAATTCCACATCATGCCAGTACCTTTCCTCATTGCTGTGACAAAGGAACGCAATGGAGAAAAGGTTGAGTTGGCTCAGTTTCAGGGTACAGTCCTCTGTGGTGGGGACCATGGTGACAGGAATCTGAGGAGGCCATCGTGCTGCATCTGTAGTTAAGACTCAGAGAGGGACAAATGTCGTAGCTCCCCCTGCTTTCCCCTTTACATCCAGTTCAGCATCCTGGCCCTGGGATGGAGACACTCCAAGTTAAGGCGAGTCTTCCCACCCCCCAATAACTGAATCTGGATGTGTGCCAAATGGCTCTGTCCTAGGCAATCCTAGAACCATATGCTGACAGGTTTAATCATCACACACATGTTCCTTGTGAGAGCAACAGTGGTGACACCCTGTGTACTGTAGTCGGGAACGGCCACATCCCAGGCTAGCCACTCACAGTGTACAGTGTACTTTTCACCAGCTGAAGTGTTGGCTCATGGATGGAAAGATGAAACTGTCAGGAAATGCCCTGGGAGTGACATGTGGCCATTGCTGGGACTGCCAAAGCATAGGACATGAACCTGTAGTATTAGCACACCACGTCCATCCCATGAGAGTCCTGGACTAGAAAAGAAGCCAATTCAGGCAAGGTGACTCACACTTATAATCTCAGCACTCAAGAAGCTGAGGCAAAAAGATTGCAAGTTTAAGGCCAGCCGTCCTAAATAGCAAGATTCTCTTTCAAAAATAATAACTAAGTCATGGTGGCGCAGGCTTTTAATCCCAGCACTCGGGAGGCAGAGGCAGGAGGGTTTCTGAGTTCCTGGCCAGCCTGGTTTCAGGACAACCAGGACTACATAGAGAAACCCAGTTTAAAAAAAACCAAATTGAACCAAACCAAACAAAAATAATAGCTAAATAAAATGCTTTACAAGTGAAAAGCAGAAGCTAAGATGAAGCAAACTGGACTGGGAGCCTGGGAGACGTAGCTGCAGTGTGTGCTCTGGGTTTGACGCTTGGTTTTACTGGGTGGAGCAGGTAAATACTTTTTGTTGTTGCTTTTGTTTTGTTTTTTTTGCTTGACAGGATTTTTGCGACATAAAT
Organism: Microtus ochrogaster; assembly: GCF_000317375.1. Taxonomy (NCBI): domain Eukaryota; kingdom Metazoa; phylum Chordata; class Mammalia; order Rodentia; family Cricetidae; genus Microtus; species Microtus ochrogaster. The sequence goes on along the minus strand of NC_022012.1, from coordinate 9,865,897 downwards.
CTATGTTGGTCGAATGTTTGACATTGCAGTATGTTCAGGGGAATACGTTCAAGACATCTATTGTGCTGCATAGCACAGCAATGGTACTTAACGGTGAAACGTTGTGTTGAATGAGTGCTGAGTGAGTGGATGAACGGTCCCATAATGCAATGGTGACCATGTGAGGTGCATCACTTTAGATTTAACTAGCTCATAGTACACACACACTTGAAAACAGTAGGTTGTGCAAGTAACTACTATTTGTTAATTTAAAATAAAATAAAATGTGTGTGTGTGTGTGTGCATGCACCAGAAGTCAAGATCAATGATCTACATGGGAAGTAGAAAAAGACAAGATCTCTTGAGTAAATTGGGAGCGTGGGGATTATGGTAGAGGGTATAAGGGGAGGGGGAGGAAGGGAGAGGAGTGGAGAAAAATATATAGCTCAATAAAAACAAAAAAAAAAAACAAAGTCAAGGTCAAGATCTCTGTGGTTTCTCTCTACTGTATTTGTTTGTTTCGAGACAAAATTCCTCCCAGAACTGAGAGTCCACTGATTCCACTATGGCCAGCAATCCTCCTGTTTCTATTTCTTTGCTGCCCTGATTACTGCTCAGATTTTCCTTATGTGGGTGCTGGGGATCTGGATCCAGGTCTTCCTGGATTTTACTGTCCAAGTCACCTCCCAAGTCTTCCCAGTTTACAATCCCAGCTGATAGTCAGCAGCTGAAGTGTCCTCCTTGGGGTTGCGTTTGGAAAGCTCATTCTTTGTCCAGTGGTGCTTTTTGGGTGTGCTCTGGGACCTCTAGGCAATGGACCCTAAAGTAGTTCCAGAGGTTCAGACACTGGATAGTTGCCTCGTCCAGTTTCCTATCTTATTCTGCCTGATCTGCTGTGATATGGACAGTGTCTTCCACGCAGGCTCACTGGCGGGAACGGAGCCCTTTCTTCCCCCCTTTGACAGACTGGAGGCTTCTGCGCTGTGAGCCTGAGTAAATCCCGGTCCACCATGGTGTTTCTCTCAGATAGGGCGCTCACGCTGTATAAAATGAATGAATATGCTCACAGTCAGCAATCTATAGAGCCAAAGAGCCGATCATCTTCAATTTCGAATCTTATCAAAATTTGGATAAAGAGAGGGGCTAGAGGTGGGATGCAATGGTAGACCCCTTGGCTAGCATCTTGGAGGTGAGCTTGATCTCAAGCACAGGAAATAAAACACCTTAAAATGTTAGGAGCAGTTTTTAAGAGTCTCCTGACTGAAACAAGGGGTTTTCTAAATGTTTCCGTCTTCCATATCCTTTGTATTTATTTGTTAGTTCATTAAACATTTACCCAGAAGGCCCTGGGTCTGGCACTATGGGCACTCCAAAGATGAATGACCATGGATCTTAGTCCCAAGGGACTCACACACTGATGGAGCGTCAATGACCGCGATTACAAAGGCCTCTAGGCCCATAGTCCCTTCCTGTGAAGACCAAGGACAAAGGAAAAACTTGGTTTGGCTCGCTGCCATTGACTTGGTATCTGACATGTGGTAAACACTTAATGACTGTTTGTCAAATGACTATATGAACCAGGAAGGCTGAAGCCCGAGAAGCCACAGAAGGAAGACTCTCGAGATTAGAAAGTTGGTAGACGATTCAGTGATACTCGGGATTCCTCCTCTGACTGCCGCCCCTGTCTCTCTAGTCACGAAGGAGAGATGTGGACCCCCAGTGGGTTTAGACTGCATTTGGCAAGGGGTTAGAAAATGCACCGCAGGCCACACCCCACTCCAGGCAGACGTCCTGGGAGTGGGGTTGCACTAGTTACTTGCCTTGTCCCTGAGACAAAACACCTGCCAAAGCAACCTAAGGAAGGAAGGTTCTCCTTGGCTAACACCTCAAGGGTATCATTCTACCACTGTGTGAACATGGCTCAAAATGGAAAACTCCAAGAAACTAAGACAAGAGTCTTGTGACCCCAGATTCTTCAAAACCACGGAATTCTTCTTGGATTAGGCTTCCATGCCCCTCCCAGGTGTATCAGATAGGAACGGGTTTACTTATGGTTATTCATCATGGCTGGCTATTGTTATGTGTTCATCTGTCTCTGTGAAGAAACATGTTTCTGTCACAGGCAGCCTGTCTACCATGTGCAGCTCACCTTCGTGATTATTCACCTCCCTTATGTGACATTTAACGGAGCCATACTTGGGGAAGGCACTGTGGGAGAGGTTGGGGGGGGGCATCTGGGAGGTACTGGGGGAATAAGGAAGAGGAGAAGTGTTGTAATACTACTTCCAAGTAGATTTAAAGCTGGGTGGTGGTGGGTGGTGGTGCACTCCTTTAGTCCCAGCACTAGGAAGGCAGAGGTGGGCCAATCGTTGCCTACAGAGCTAGTTCCAGAACAACCACAGTTACACAGAAAAATCCCGTCTTGAAAAACAAACAAACAAAAAATATATTAAAAAATAAAACTTAAATTAAGAAAGTAGACTGGGAGAATTACTGAGCGAGTACAGCTCAGGAGTCAGGAACCCGAAAAGCAGGCTGTTTCTTCAAGACCTTTAGCAGACTCGGCTCTGGGAATTCTTTCCAGTCAGGAAAGACAACCAGGGTTTATTTTCTTGAAGCCATAGAGGCCTTTTCCACCTTCATCAGAATAAAGTGTATTGTTCCTCTTACTTCCCTTTTTGTGACAGCCTCATTTCTGAGGACAGACCATATTGTGAATAAGTTCTTTTGTCGTTCCAAAAAAAACCATGTGAACTTGTGTGACCTTATATCTGGGTATTCTGCAAACTTTTTTTTTTTTTTTGTTTTGTTTTGTTTTTCGAGACAGGGTTTCTCTGTGGCTTTGGAGCCTGTCCTGGAACTCACTCTGTAGACCAGGCTGGTCTCGAACTCACAGAGATCCGCCTGCCTCAGCCTCCCGAGTGCTGGGATTAAAGGCGTGCGCCACCATCGCCCGGCCGGTATTCTGCAAACTTATCATCATGTGTAGAGGCCTGCAAATGCTTCTTTATTTCTCTGGTTTTCTGTATATACTTGTTTTTTGTTTTGTTTTTTGTTTTTTTTTTATTTCGTTTTTTGAGATTGGGTCTCACTCCGTAGTCTTGCTATCCTGGAATTCACTGTGTAGACCAGGCTGGCGTGGAGGAAATCCTCCTGCCTCTACCTCCCGAGTGCTGAGGTTAAAGTAACTGTGCCCCACTGTGCCCCAGCACCTGTTTCTTGGTATATGATGTAATGTTATGGTGACAGGTGGGTGGCTGAATTAGGAGGCCAATGTGGTCAATGCTAGAATTTAGAATACCTATATAAACCTTTATTAGGGCTGGTTCCTTTAACCTGGGCATCTGTGTGCCATTTGAGACTGTAAGAGTGTCTTAGTCACTGTTCTATTGCTGTGAAGAGACATGAGGACCATGGCAATTCTTATAAAGGAAAACATTTAATTGGGGCTGGCTTATAGATTCAGAAGTTTAGTCCATTATCATCATGGCGGCAAGCATGGCAGGGTGTAGGCAGACATGGTGCTGGAGAAGGAGCTGAGAGTTCTATATCTGTATCAGCAGGCAACAGGAAGAGAGAGATACTGGGCCTGGCTTGAGCATTTGAAGCCTTAGAGCCCACCCTAAATGACACTTCTTCCAAGGCCACACCCACTCCAACAAAAGCCACACCTCCTAATAGTGCTACTTTCTAGGGGCCAAGCATTCAAACACACGAGTCTATGAAGGTCATTCTTCTTTGAGCCACCACAGAGAGTTAAGATGAGCTTAAGTTAAGTTTAAGATGAGCGAGTTTGTCGTGTCCGTGTCACCCTGGCTGAGGGAGAACCATGAGGTTTTGTGTGTTTCTCCCTTGAGCTCTGATGGTCCCAAGTACCTAAACCATGAACTGTTTTCAGTCCTTGCACCCAGAAGGGTGCCTGATGATTGTAAGCCTTAGCTCTGGAGTAGCCTGCAGGTGCCTAAGGAGTGTCCACACGGGGTTGTGTTTGGAGCAGTCCTGAGTTAGAAATGGCTTTGTTTTTTTAGTTTGTTTTGTTTTTTGTGTTTTTTTGTTTTTCATGACAGGGTTTCTCTGTGGTTTTGGAGCCTGTCCTGGAACTAGCTCTTGTAGACCAGGCTGGTCTTGAACTCACAGAGATCCGCCTGCCTCTGCCTCCCAAGTGCTGGGATTAAAGGCATGAGCCACCACTGCCCGGCCATAGAAATGGCTTTGTGAATTAAGCAAATGTCTCTACCTTTGTAAGCTGGGGCCACTCTTTGGACTGAGTGTTATCAGTCTACTAGGCTGTGGCGAGATGTAAGTCAGTCACTAACAGCGGAATGCCAGTGCCGCCCAAGGTTACCTGCCTGTAACAACACATTACATTGACTCCACGAGGAGATACTGCTATCGTAGGTTCCATTTGTTTTTTCATTCAAGTGACCGTGATACTCACAACCCTAGATGGAGTCTGTTGACATTCCTTAAGGAAAACAGGGTGGGGAAGGTTATTTGACTCTTGCTTGAGATCTCTGCTAGTCACTCCAAAACCTCCCTGCCAGCTGCCATGGTGACAGGTGGTGGCTATAGTATGTAATGTATGGAAAGATCACAGAAAGGGGGCTCCATCTATGCCCCTATGGGGATTTCATCGTTCACTGTGATGGTCATTCTTGCCTGTCTGCTTGACTGCATCTAGAATGAACTGAAACTCAAAAATGGAGGGCACACCTGTGAGGGATTGTTGCTTACTTTGAAGTGGAAAGATCCACTACCAAGCCGGATCTTTAAGGTGGGAAGCTATGCCTCTAATCTAGGCCATTCGAGCTGTGAAAACCCACCTCTACTCTGGGACATGGAAGAAGGAAGCTTTTGCTCTTTGCCTGATTGCTCTCTCATCTCACCAGCAAGTCTATTCCTTCACTGGTATTAGAGCCCACTTCTTCAGGAGTCCAGAAGTTATATATAATAAACTCTATATGTGTATGTGTGTGTGATTGATATCCTCTCTCTCTCTCTCTCTCTCTCTCTCTCTCTCTCTCTCTCTCTCTCTCCCTCTCTCCTCTAAGTTCTGTTACTCTAGAGAACCCTAACTAATACATTCGTGCTGAAGTGAGAATTTTTGGTGATGTGGCTGCTTTGGCATCCTCCATGCTCCTATAAGTAACCCCTCATTCGCGCTCTGGAAAGACGTCAGATAAAGGCCTTGGGCAAACCAGACTGTGGTGGACAGCTACTTCGGCCTGCTACTGGGTTCTGCCTGGGATGAGTAGATCCCACGTCTTCCTAGGAAAAGTTCATGTAGCACTACTTGCTCTCTTTGTATAAATATTTACTTCTTACCTTTTTGAGGCACAAAATCACAAAGCATGGTGTCAAATATTCCACAAGTCATCTCCAGCCTGGACCCCATGTATACAGAGTTGCAACAGGCAAAAGTCAATGGGGTCAGATGGTCTCGTTCTTATCTTGGAGCCTCAGTGTCTTGGTTTAGGACATTATTATAAATATTTGGCAGCATGTATTTGTCAAGGAAATAAACTTGATAGACACTTTTCAATCGGTTGATTGTGATCCTTGTTTGTATGCCCAGAAGGGGTCTTCTATACGCTCCCTAAGGCCACCCAGTGTCTGAAAGCAGCCCATAACCAACCAAGGCTGAATGTCAAAGAATCAGTGTTGGAGAAGGTGCCAAACCTCAAGGGTGGCTAGCTGATGTTTTGTTTGTTTGTTTTTGACCTTAAAACACTCTACTGAAAATAAAAAGTCTCTTTGAAATATTCGTAGAGCTATCGCTGTGAACTCTGTTTACAGCCTACTATCTGAATTATAGTCGCAGTCTTGTTAGTATATCATTGCCATGCATAGAGAAAAGACTGGGCCTGCAGAGATGGCTCAGCAGTTACAGAGGACCTGAGTTCAGTTATCAGCACCCACACTGGCAAGTGCTAACAGAGGACCTGAGTTTTGTTCCCAGTACCAACATTGGGCAACTCATACAACGTCCTGTAACTCCTGTTCTAGGGAAAGGTATGCCATCTTTTGGCCTCTGTGGGCACTGCATGTGCTGCATGCATGCACATGCATGCATAAACTCAACAGGCACACACATACACTTAAATTATATATAAATATATGTATTTAAAGACAAGAAATATGTGTCCCACAACAGGGAAATGATCCAGGAGATTGAAGTAGATTTTCACAATGACCTTTAGTAGCTGTTAAAGGAGGAAATGCACAAAAATGATAAGAGGAAAAAGGGAGACAAAGATGAGAAACGTATAAGGATATCAAAGGAATGGAAGTTGGTCCAGGATAAAGGAGGAGGGGGTCAGTGAGAAGGGAGAGGGGAAAGAACTAAAGACAGAGCAAGAAGAGGGGTGGAGGGAGGGTCAGGGACAGCATAGAAAGGATCGTGATGGAGATGAGATGAAGACAAGAGAGAGGCAAGGAGAGGGAAGAAGCCACGGTCCATGTGCTAGGCAACCGCAGCGTGACCAGGACCAGAGGAAGACCCTTGTGACAGCAGTGCTGTCTGTGCTCCGGGTGAGCTGACACTGAGGGCATCTTTCGTTAATAGGAGAGGCTCCAGCCAGCCTTAATGGCCTCTGGGCCTCTGGGATGAAAGGGAACTGGGTAGCTGCCATGTTGGTGGGTGGATGCCAGGCTGTGCTCAGATAAATACCTCATGCCAGACTAATCCAGAGTCCGAGCCAGACCAAGGAGGTCTCAAGGTTGCTGACTGATCTGGATCATTTGTTTGAAGCAATTAGTCCCAGTCTTCCCCTGCCCCCTTCTCTGCAGAACCCAACTAGCAGTCCCACCGTATTACAGTCGGAGGGAAGCAGCCTGCGACGGTGATGTCATTCAGCCCTTTGCATTCTCTTTGCGGGTGTCTGAACCTTGCCTGGAACCATCTGTCTTCAAAAAGCTCACAGCGTGGTTAGGCAGTGATAGTCAAGCATGCTGCTTCTAAGATTAAGCTGTGTTCGTAAGGAAATAAATACTGCATCTCCTTCAGACGTCAGTGACTCAGTGAAGATGAACTGAATGGATGGTGGACAGGTTATGGATGAATGGATGGATGGATGGATGGATGGATGGATGGATGGATGGATGGGTGAATGGGTGGATGGATGGATGGATGGATGGGTGAATGGGTGAATGGGTGGATGGATGGATGGATGGATGGATGGGTGAATGGGTGGATGGGTGGATGGGTGGATGGATGAATGGATGGATGAGTTGATGAATAATAGATATTGTGAAGTTCATGTTCTGCTGTCACAGAGGCCGAAGGGTTAGTCAGGGATCAGCTCAAATACAATTTTCTGCAGTAATGTCTGACTATATGGTACTGTAGAGAAAAGGAAGTGCTCCCCAGGGAAATGACTTTGGCAGCTGCTCGTTCCTGGAAACTTAGTGTGAATGTAGCCATGTCATCTGCTTCCGCTGATGATTTTGAGCCACATTATCCCTCTTGCATCCCTCAGGGAAGTCAGCAGAGTCAGCATGCATGGGTATCTCCATTTGCAGAGGAGGAAGGCCCTGGAGGTAGAGCAGGTTCCTTGTTGTACCATACTGGAGTATTCAGGCCACCTTTGGAATGCAAGACTTCTGGTGGCAACTCTGTTCCCATCTCCTGTCTTTTTGGCTAGGTGACAGCTAACACAGGGTGTTTGAGGCTGTTGATGGCTTCAGAGGTTAAAATGGACGGGTGGTGGCTATGGGAGCTACGTCCCAGCTCTGATGCAGCAGCTATATGTAAGCCATCTCTTCTAGTTATCACAATTACTGTATGAAAGGGACTTCCTTTCCAGTGCTGGGGATTGGACCCAGATCTTCAAGGATGCTGGGTAAGAGCTCTATGCTCGGCCACACTTTCAACCCACATGAGAGGACTGTGTTGTTAAGGAAATAGGCTCAGACAAATCAAATGTGCGTGTCCCCAGTCAGAGCTGCAGACTCCTTGCACTGCCCTAGTCGTCACTTGAGGCCAGGAAGAGAGCACAACAGGGTGTCAGTCTCAGGATTTCTCCAACAAGCTGCAGTTTCTCTGCACCGTGGTCGGAGTGGAAGTATCCCAAGACTCCAGGTTCTTGTGCTCAGAGGGAAAGGAGGCCATTACCACACAGGAGTTTGCACTAGTTAGAGACCCAGATTCCTGCAAAGGATCTGTTTAACAGTCCAGTGAAAAACAAATAATGAAGCTCCAAGAACAGCTCGATGCTCCTGGGTTGGGGGGGGGGGGGCTACAGTCGGGGTCTGGCAGTCTTGAACATAAGTCTAGTGCTTACTTGCGGGGAAGACAGGGGACAGAGCAAAGAGCAGATGCCACGCCCATGTCAGGAGATGGGATGTACTCATCCTGGTTATACCACTACTCAGGAGGCCTAGGGCAGGCTGCTGGTCAATTTGGCTGCCCCCCATTTTCCCCATGGTGCCCTACGAGAGTGATCTGGATCTCATGCTCTCATCTGAGAGCATGGCCCGTGTCCACCCACCCACTCACAGCATGTGGGGCCAGTTAGTGACTCTGAGGGCTCATGACCCACTGAGATCGTGAATTCTACCTATCAAGCGTGTGGTGTCCCACTCTCTGGTCACACATGCCTGTGTCTTCATTTGCCTATGGCTTGTCCAGTTCCTGCTGTGTCTGTGCCTAAAGGAGCTGTGGCAATGACCGCACTGTCCCAGCCCCAGCAGACCTGGAAGACTTGGCCACTGACTCTCTATCACTCTGTTCCTTCTGCCCAGTTGGCCCCTATTACTCTCAAGAACTCATATGCCTTTAAAGTCCTTGCACTGGGACATGGCCAGTGCTGAAGAGGGCATTACAGCTCTATCCATATACACACCAAGATCAGGCACAGCCAGTTTTATAAAAGAAACATTGCTAGATATAAAACTCCAGATTAAACCCAACACGTCAGCACTGGGAAATCTCACCATTCCACTCTCACCAATAGACAGGCAATTCAGATAAAAATGAATAAAAAATGCATGTTATGTATCAAGTGGACCTAACACATCTCTAGAACATTCTATCCAAATACCAAGAACACATATTCTTCTCAGCAGCCCATGGAATCATCTTTAAAACACACCACATATTAGAACTCAAAGCACGCCTCAACAAATATAGGAATTTTAATAATAGCCCATATTCTGCCAGACCACTATCAAAACCTTTAATCCACTAAATTAGAAAATCTAAAAGAAGTGAACAAATTTCTTGACACATATGATTTTAACAAAATTAAAACAAAATGAAATAAACAATTTAAGAAGACCAAGAACTTGGGATGAGATTGAAGCCACCATAATCTTCCAAGAAAAGAAAGTCTGAGTCCAGATGGATGCAGACAGAATTCTCCTCGACAGTCACAGAAACCAACACCAGCGCCAGTCCAATGATCGCACTATAGGAGGGCAGGAAGACTTCCAAACGCTTCGTCTGAAGCCCGTTACCCGGCCTCCAAAACCAGAAGACTCAGGAGCAGCAACAACAAAACTCTCCCCGACGAGTGCCCACGCGGTTTTCCGAGTCACACCGAATTGCCGAATTTAAGATCGCATAAAGTTCCGGCTGTGGTATTTCCGGCAGCCTGGCCATGCTCACTGGGTCTTTCATTCCGTGCTTTGCTCCAGCTTGTTTTCCATAGTTTTCTTCTGTCTCTGCTCACTTAGGTTTTCTATCCTGCGCTGTACTCGTTGTTTCCTTCAGCCATTTGTGTGTGCGTTCTTGGGCTTCAGTCATTGCCCAGGTCCTCTGTAAGTGCATCCGGGCTTTCACTTTCCCCTTCTTTATAGTCTTTGAACACGCTGTCCATGATTATAATCGTTATTTTGAATTCTGTATCTATTTCATGTAAGCTGCTCTCCTTAGGGACATTGCCATAGAGTTGGTGGTTTGGGGGTGGGGGACACATGTCTGTGGTCCATCGCAATGTATTTGCCAGCCAACATTTTTTCTTAATTTACAGATAGTGCAGCTCCCAGACGCCTTAAGAATTTAATACCTCAGTTTCCCACCAGGTGGCGCTCCAAGGCTACCAAGAGCAGGTTCTACTTGCTGAGGCGAGAAAAGGGTTGTGTGTGCTTTTGGTGTAGAGGAGGATGGGCAGAAAAATGTTTATGTATATGTATGCATATATGGGCATATATTTTTAAAATTGAAAATAGATTTTTGTCATACAATATATTCTAGTTATGGTTCCCCTCCCCTAACTCTTTCCAGACCCTCCCCGCCCCTCCCACACCCACAAGCTTTCTTCCTCACTTTCGCTGGAAAGCAAACAGGCAAACTTCCCTGGCAGGGGAGACACCGTGATCATGAAGGTGGTTTTCCCAGGTTTATCCCTTGCCCCCCGGATGTGCTGACCCCTGTGATTTCCCCAAGTTTGGAAAATTCAACTGCATAATTTGTGGTAGTGGAGTCCGTGTTCACGCTCTTCCCTGAAGAGCAAATAGAAGGAAACAGGCGTCTAAAAGATAATTATAATAAAACAGAATAAAATAAAGCAAACAAAACCGATCAGGACAAAACAACACACAGAAGAAAAAGCACAAGAGACACATAGAGACATGTTTACACACACAGAAATCCAGTAAAAACACAAAAACTGAAAACTATAATATTAAAGCAAAAGACCTGTGAGGTTTAATAGAAAAGAGAAGCCCAGCCTAACCATTGTGAGACAAAAATTCCTAAAAACATCATTGAGTTTGCTAGGCAGGGGGCCTGCCTTTTTTTTTTTTTTTTTTTAAGTCATATCCAAATCAAGTCCAAATGGATAGCCAGACTTCTTGGAGAAAACTGGTTTTTCCTTTGCTAGTCGTTATCAGTTGGAGATAGCTTCTGGGTTGGAGATGAGGGCTTGTGCCCACTTCCCCTTCCAGAGCTAGGACCCTGTCTGGCGTAGGGCTGCACAGGCCCTGTGCACGCTGCCAGTTTTGGTGAGCTCACGTGTGTAGAGTCCTGTTGTATCTAGAAGGCCTTGTTCCCTTGGCACCCTCCATCTTCTCTGGCTCTTACAGTCTTTCTACCTCTTCTTCTGCAGGGTTCCCTGAGTCCTGAGAGGACGGATTTGATGAAGGCGTTCAGTTTAGGGCTGAGTGTTCTAAGGCCTCTCTCCACACAGTGTCCAGGCTGTCTGTCTGTATTTAGCCCCATCTGCTGCAGGAGGCAGTTTCTCTGATGATGGCTGAGCTGGATACTTACATGTATGATAGGATGCCATTAGGAGCCATTTTATTGCTATGTGCCTTTTGTAGAATGGCAGTATTTGGTTTTCCTTTAGCTCCATGGCTGATCAAGTTTCAGGTTTTTGGGGCATAGATTCCATCTCATGGAGTAGACCTAAAATTTGAACAGATGATGGTTGGTTACTCCCACAACTCCTGTGCCAATGTTGCGTAAGCATATATTGCAGGTAGGTCACCATTGTCGATAGCGGGGTTGGTGAGTTGGGGTTTACTTTTCTCCTCTGGTACCTTCCAATACCATGAATACTAGGGATGAAGGCTTTCTCTAGGTACCCACTTGACTTCTCCATGTTCAGTGAGTTATGTAGGTGTCTTCAGTAATAGGGACTTAACATCAATTTGTGGAGAACAACCACAGCCTTGGCAATAGCCTGGACTGTTTGGGTGTTTCCATGGGACCCCTTTGGCCAACAGCTTGACTAGATGTAACCGATTTCTGGAACTGGAGGCTTTATTTGTTGGCCATATATGTCCAGCAGATCCACTATCTGGTGGCTGGCATTAGAAATCCTCAATATTTGTTGTGTATCTTAGCTCTTCTAGGACACAGCTTCCGTAGTTTTCTCTGGGCTCCATATAAAGTCCAGGCTGTGCTGGTTTTCATTAGTTCAGTAGCTGCCCCTTACGCAACTGCTGTCCTAATCAGCAGGGACAACTAACTCTGCAGAAGCGGTCTGGCCACACTGGCTGTAGCCAGGCAGGAATTCTGTTCCCTCAGTCACCAAAGGGAACTTTATCTAGATCTTTATCTCTCCAGAGAACTCAGGACTCAAAGGTTGAGGGGAAATCCTGCTTGCTCAGAGAGGCTGAATAGCTAACCTTCTCCCCAGCTCTCATCCCCCCAAAACTGCCCATCCTTCTGCTCAACCTCCACTTAAGAACCCTACAGAAAAAAAGGAAAGAGCCCTACCTACACATGGTTCCTGTTCTTCTTAAAAAAAAAATAATAAATGCAGGGGTGTTCTTCTTGAACACGGGGCACAGGACAGACACACACGGCGGAACAAACACAGACACAACACGGCGGCTCCCACGTGGGTCCACTTTAATGGGGGAGGGAAACACAGAAGGGCAGAGGGACGTGCAGGACACACGAGGAAAGGCAAATGAGAGAGAGCCTCGTGTGGCCCTGCCTTTTAACGGGGAGCGCAAGGGTGTCTGGGGTGCGCACAGGTATCCGTAGTCCAGGAGGAGTATGGGAGTTGTAGTTTCCAAAAGAACAACATACCACCCTTTTTGTTTTGTTAAAAAAATTGGGGGGCCTTAGAGGATAGGGAATAGGGGCGTAGCCCGGTCTTTCATGACTGCTTCCTGCTGGCTTTGGGCGTTGAGGGGTCCAGGGTGTATCCGATGATCTTGGCGGTGTCCTGGTGGTTCTTCCAAGATGGTCGGTTTTTGTTGGTTCTGTCCAATCCGCTGGTGTCCTGAGATGGTTGATTGAAGAAGTCACATTTGTCTGGCTTTTTCTGAGCAGCTGGGTCATCGTTAAGATGCTGGAAGGCAAAAGCAGCGTTAGTAGAGAAAAGGAGAAAAAAAAATTGAAGAGGAGAGGAGGTCTGTAAGAGTTGAGGGGAAATTTGGGAATAGGGGGTGGGGAAAGAGTTTTTAGGAGGTCTGGGGTTAAGAA
>NC_022012.1:9848344-9850178 GCF_000317375.1 Microtus ochrogaster | reverse complement strand
GACAGCTAATATTGGGGTGTTAAAGGGGGAAGAGGTGGGACGGAGCAACCCCTTTCTCAAAAGGTCAGAGATTAAAGGTTTTAACCCTCTGAGGCTTTGGGAAGAGAGGGAGTACTGAGCTTGGGTGATGTACTCGGTGGCAGCCACCTCTCGCAAGGGCAGAACTGTGGCTGGCTTAATTTGACTAGCGGCAGCCCCGCTGTGGCCTGCGACGTGCTCGCTATGGCCAGCGCGTTAGGGGCGGGGTGAATTTTGGGGAAAGACAGCGGATGGGGGTGGAGCTTAAAGGCGCTCTGGAGGGCCGAGGGGGCGGGGTTTGGAGGGAATCAAAGCATGAGGCTTTAGAGATTCCAGGAGTTGACCGAGGGGGGAGTTTGGAGAAATTGGCTTTGAATTTTTAGTTCCCATGGTTAATCAGTAAATCCGCCTGCAGAAAGCGAGTGGGGGCGGCTCGAGTCCAGGCTCCCTGAGCCCCGAGAGGCCGCGCTATAGGCAAAATCGACCCGAGCCTAGCTACCGACAGGAAAATCCTGGCTAGGAGGGGAAGATTAAGCCTTTTGGGGCTGACCGTTCAGCCGAGAAGAGGTGCCCGTCCCGTGACGAGCCCGCACGTGAAAGAGAGAGGAGAAAGGAGGAAAAAAAGGCAGAAGAGGCCAGGAACACCGAATTCCTGGCGGGCCAGGAACACCGAATTCCTGGTGGGAAGTTGGGGACACCGAATCCCCAACTTGCAAGCGGAGCTATGGTCAACCAAGGAAAAGAGGGGGGGTAGACAACTCAACCCAGAACGTGCTAGAGAAAGCTGGCCAGGCGTTTCCTAGGCGGGACGGGGAGAGACCAGCGGGGGTAAACTCACGAATCGTTTGGCTGTGGGCAGGTGGCTGTGGGCAGGTCCCCGGTTGTAGACTTCGTTCCCGGGAAAGAGGTCGTCCGGCACTCCGGGAGGCGCGCCACAGGCCCGAAGGCCGGGCCTCAGGTGGAAGGCCCGGGACAGGAAGTCCCCGAGACGGCACCAATTTGTTCTTCTTAAAAAAAAATAATAAAATGCAGGGGTGTTCTTCTTGAACACGGGGCACAGGACAGACACACACGGCGGAACAAACACAGACACCACACGGCGGCTCCCACGTGGGTCCACTTTAATGGGGGAGGGAAACACAGAAGGGCAGAGGGACGTGCAGGACACACGAGGAAAGGCAAATGAGAGAGAGCCTCGTGTGGCCCTGCCTTTTAACGGGGAGCGCAAGGGTGTATGGGGTGCGCACAGGTATCCGTAGTCCAGGAGGAGTATGGGAGTTGTAGTTTCCAAAAGAACAACAGTTCCTCCCTACCAGTTCTGTCTGCTAGCTGCTGACTCAGCCTCCTGACCCCTGGTTAATTTTATTTAATCAAACAAATGGAGCATGCCTTTGTATCATTAAGCAAATATTCAGCAGCATAAATGACTGTAACACATCTTAAATTAATATTCCACAACAAGTCTGTAGCAACAGCTTAATAAATTGGGGTGGAACTGAGCCCCCAAAGGCATCTTGTAACTAAAGCTTCCTTCTCTTGTTGTCTTTCTTGGCCTATGCTTTCTGCCACATTAAATCCCAAAAGCATTTTTCTGTCTGTCTATCTTTCCAGTCTTTCTGCGTGTCCTTGGTTGGTTTCTGGTTCCTCTTCAGAGAAGAACTTTTGTGAGTATCCCCACCCTCCCCCCCACCACATCGCCAATGCCTTTACCCCCTCCCACCAATGCCCTCATCCTCCCCACGCTAATGCCTTCATCCTCCTCCCCCACCGCCAATGCCTTCATCCTCCTCCCCCACTGCCAATGCCTTCATCCTCC
>NC_022012.1:9845619-9848052 GCF_000317375.1 Microtus ochrogaster | reverse complement strand
GCCAATGCCTTCATCCTCCCCCCACCGCCAATGCCTTCATCCTCCTCCCCCACCGCCAATTCCTTCATTCTCCTCCCCCCTCTGCCAATGCCTTCATCCTCCCCCTCCACCATCAATGCCTTCATCCTCCCTCTTCCCACCCCTTCTTCCTCACTGCCTGTCCTCTGATTGTTCATCTTCACAGATGCTTGACTGGCTTTGGAGTCACCTAGGAGAAAGTCCCCTGGATGTCTGTGAGGGTTTCTCCAGGGGGCTTAACTAGGGAAGGGAGATGTACCCTGGATATGGTGGTACCAACTTGCATGGACATCTTGAATTAAATGAAAAGGAGGGAGGGGAGAAGTTGACAGAACTCCCTGTTCTCTGCTTTCTGCTCAACCAGGACATGATCAAGCCCCTGTCCACAGACAACCATAAGCCTTCCCACAGTGTGGACCAGATACTTCAAATGAAGCCAAAATAAACTCTCTTCCCTCATCTGCTTCATGTTGGGTATGTTGTCAGCCGTGAACAAAGCAGCAATGCCTCTCCCTTTCTTTACGAGGCAACCTGACTGTCACATCACAGGCGAGGTCCAGGTATGGAGGCCTCTTATCTTCCCAACACTGCATTGGGCTGCCTGGGCCCCTGTCTTCTGTTCCTCTCCCGCAGAGCCCTCTGTCCATCATTCACTGTCAGTTCTTCACAGGGGTTTAGAGTGGGAGGGAAGAAGAGCAGTGGAGCCCCAGGCAGACTGAAGCCTGTAGTACTCCCTGCTCTGAGCACGGAGGACCATGCCTCTGCTCATGGACTTGTGTGGAAGCCAGAGCGTCTCAAGGGACCACTCCCAGGACAAGGGGTCCGTCTGCACGTGACTGTGAGCTCCAGACCAACTGCTGCCTCCCTTCTGCCTGCCACAGCCTACAGAGTTTCTCTTGGTGGCCTGCTCCAACTAGAAACACAGAAACTACTTCAGCAGGGCAGAGAGAGGGAGGCACACCTGTGATCCCAGGCTGGATCAAACTCAAAGCCACCCTGGGTCACATAGACCTTGCCTCACAAACAAACAAACAAAGCCACTTTACTACGAAGAATGTCAAACTGAACAGGCACCGTGACACCTACAGCTATGGCACGGGAGCTCTTCAGAAATTAAGGATAACATTCTAGCATGATCTTGCAAGCTGGATATGGACCCAAGGAATTTGAGCAGGGTCTCAAAGACATGCTAGCACAGCATGCTCATTGCAGCTGTGCTCAGGGCAGTCAAAAGGCAGAAGCCACGTGGGTGTCATTAATGCTCATTATGCTTTGGCATGGATAGAGTTTAGCTAAAGCTAAATGCTTCCATACATGGAACACATTAAGGGTCTGAGTGGCTGGGAAACAGTGGCAGGAGGGGAGAGCAGAGAGAAAATCAGTCAATAATGCATGAATCTGGACCCATCAGTTGTCACGGGGAGGGGAGAGACTGAAGCTGGGAGAGCTTGTGAGAAAGAGAGGATGCTCTCGCTCCACACAAGAGATCAGCAATGTCAGCCAGCGAAGGGGACCAAGGAAAGGCTCAGGGGAAGGAAGGACCAGGGATGCCTAGGTTGATACCTACCTTTAGAGGCCTGGCGGCAGTATGAAGGCTGGGGTGGCTGGGTGCAGGGAGGGTCAGAGTGGAGCAGAAAATTCTGGAGACGCCTGGGCTTTGTGTGCAGTGTTTAGGGGAGTCCCGAGGGGTCCTCTCAGAGTGGCGCATTCCCTCTTGGGAGCGCTCTGGGGCCTGTTGTGTTTAGATCATGAGAGCAAAGGGGCCAGAGCTGAGGCTCTCACGGGCGTGGGGGTGGGGTAGTGATGGGTGGACCCACAGTGGGCAGAGGCGGAGGACAGTGAGGTTCCGGAGGGATTCCGGGATTAGAAATGCGAAGAACGGCTTGGATACGAGGTGTGAGGGAAATTGAGAGTCCCAAGTGGCTGTGGGCTTGTGGGTTGCATGTGGAAAGACAGAGTTAGCCCTAAGGGAATGGGAACAGGAGGACAGTAGACTTAATTCTCTTCCTTCCTCTCCCCTCCTCACCTCATCTCTTCTCCCACTCCTCTTCCCCTTGATCTCTCCTCCCTCGCCCCTCTTCTCCACTCCCCCTTTCCTTCCTCCTGGCTACCTTTTCTTTTCGCCTTTTATTTACCACCTCCTTCTCCCTCCCCTTTCTTCTTGCCCCTTCCCGCTTCCCCTCTTTCTCTCCTCCTCCTTCTCCCTGCTCCCCCCCTCTCCTCCCCCTAGAAAGGCTCAGTTCCTTTGGCCCTCAGGGATGGCACCACACAGGAACCTTCTACTTCTTGAGAGAGGAGCAGACCGAGGGAGGGCCTGGCCCTGACCTGGGGGTGGAGGAGGAGGCAGAGGGAGGGCCTGGCCCTGACCTGGGGGTGGAGGAGCAGGCAGAGGGAGGGCCTGGCTCTGACCTGGGG
>NC_022012.1:9843463-9845519 GCF_000317375.1 Microtus ochrogaster | reverse complement strand
GGAGGCAGAGGGAGGGCCTGGCCCTGTCCTGGGGGTGGAGGAGGAGGCAGAGGGAGGGCCTGGCTCTGACCTGGGGGTGGAGGAGGAGGCAGAGGAAGAGGCCTGGCACTGTTCTGGGGGTTGGGGAGGAGGTTTTGCTTCCTTTGCTACTGTGCTCTTGATGTACGTGTGGCCCCAGTAACAGTGCCCCCCCCCCCAGAAGTCTTTTATTCACCTGTAAAATGGGTGCAGTAATTTTGACCTACCTCAGAGGCTGACGGGCTAATTACTGGTTAATGCAGTCTGAAGGAAGATGAAAGCCAGGCCTAAATGCGGGCCATCATTACCCTGGATGGCGTTTCTCTTTGAACAGCCTGGAGACTGTCCTTTTGACTGAGGTCACCTAATTGTGTCTCAGTTCCTTCAGCAGACAAGAATATTACAGCCTCCAGGCTGGCCGCATAGACTTTAAACTCTGGCCCCCTAAAAGTGATTTTAACCTCCTAGTCGTCGGCTTTTGACCAGCCCCAAACCATCTATTCAGAAAAGTCAATTTTGCAGACTTATGACAAACCTGCTTAATCTAAACCCTTCTAATGGGTGTGAAGGGAAGGGGGGAAATTTGTCTTCATTTTTAATTGATGAAGCCTTCCTTTTCCTAGATCACAGAGAAAACCCAGACATCCATGGGCCAGGGAGGGTGTCGCCACAGGGATGTTTATGAGGCAGAGTGGAGTCTGTTGGGCCTTGGGGCTCCTGTTCCTGAGACAGCACTTGCTTTGGGGTTCCCACTCAGATGCCATGCCCTTCTATGAAGCACGTTCCATGAAGACTGTGGTCCACCCCCACCCACACGCAGGCTGTGGTCCAGCCACCTGCTTCTCCCTCGGGCATCCCAGCCTGGATGATCCTTTCTGTCCACTGCTTGAGAAGGCTCCAGCCCACTCTGCTCCCCAGGACAACACACCCTCCTGAATTGTGAGGGGTTACTACAGAACCTGTGGGAAATCTCACAGTGGCAGGCATAGAACGGGTCTTCCACACATTCTCGCCTCTCTTCCTCTGAGGGCCTGAAGACCTTTGCAGCCTCACAGATGGTTCACCAGGACTGGGCTGGGCATCACTGTTGCCTCTTCTCGGAGGGACGAGACTGGGCACCGCAAGTGCCTCTCTCCTCTCCCTGCAACCTCTGGAAGCAAAGTCCAAGCCACGGAGAGCGATGGGAGTGCAGCCCCTCAATGGGCTGTCAGACTTGCTCACTCTGACCGGTCAGGTCAAGTGCTTTTGTGGCTACATTTGCCTGTGGACAGCCACATGGGAGGGGCGGGTTAAGAGCATGCTCCAAACTGGAGTTATGGATAACACTGAATATTCAACAGACTTGTTCCTGGGGCTGGAGCCTGTGTTCAGAAACTGTTCTATTCTTTAAATGCAAAATCTCATCATGGGATCTGACTGTACTTTTATTTATTTTTATTTTTTAAAATTTATTTATTTATTAAAGATTTCGGTCTCTTCCCCGCCACCGCCTCCCATTTCCCTCCCCCTCCCCCAATCAAGTCCCCTCCCTCGTCAGACCGAAGAGCAATCAGGGTTCCCTGCCCTGTGGGAAGTCCAAGGCCCACCCACCTCTATCCAGGTCTAGTAAGGTGAGCATCCAAGCTGCCTAGGCTCCCACAAAGCCAGTACATGCAGTAGGATCAAAAACCCATTGCCATTGTTCTTGAGTTCTCAGTAGTCCCCATTGTCCGCTATGTTCAGCGAGTCCGGTTTTATCCCAGGCATTTTAAGACCCAGGGCAGCTGGCCTTGGTGAGTTCCCGATAGAACATCCCCATTGTCTCAGTGTGTGGGTTTACCCCTCGCGGTCCTGAGTTCCTTGCTCATGCTCTCTCTCCTTCTGCTCCTGATTTGGACCTTGAGAGAGAGCTGTCCGGTGCTCCAATGTGGGTCTCTGTCTCTGTCTCCTTTCATTGCCTGATGAAGGTTAATATTCAGAAGGATGCCTATATGTTTTTCTTTGGGTTCACCTTCTTATTTAGCTTCTCTAGGATCACTAATTATAGGCTCAATGTTTT
>NC_022012.1:9835814-9839052 GCF_000317375.1 Microtus ochrogaster | reverse complement strand
CTGTGGTTTTGGAGCCTGTCCTGGAACTAGCTCTTGTAGACCAGGCTGGTCTCGAACTCACAGAGATCCGCCTACCTCTGCCTCTTGAGTGCTGGGATTAAAGGCGTGCGCCACCACCGCCCGGCTTTGTGTTTCTATTTTGTTGATTTCCGTCCTCAGATTATTTCCAGTCTTCTGCTCCTCCTGGGCGCTTCTACTTCTTTTTTTTCTAAAGCTTTCAGGTGTGCTGTTAAGTCCCCAATGTGTGCTTTCTCCGTTTTCTTTAAGTGGGCACTTAGTGCTGTGAACTTTCCTCTTAGCACTGCTTTCATCATGTCCCATAGGTTTGAGTATGTTGTCTCTTTATTTTGATTAAATTCAAGGAAGTTTTTAATTGCTTTCTTAATTTCTTCCTTGACTCAGATGTGGTTCAGTAGTTGACTGTTCAGTTTCCATGAGTTTGTCGGCTTTCTGGGGGTAGCATTGTTGTTGCCTTCTAACTTTAATCTATGGTGATCTGATAAGACACAGGTGGACACTGATATTTTTTTGTATCTGTGGACGTTTCCTTTGTTTCCGAGTATGTGGTCAATTTTCGAGAAGGTTCCATGAGCTGCAGAGAAGAAGGTATATTCTTTCCTATTTGGGTGGAATGTTCTATAGATGTCTGTTAAGTCCATTTGCTTCATTACCTCCAATAGTTCTCTTAATTCTCTATTAGGTTTCTGTCTGATTGACCTGTCCATTGCTGAGAGAGGTGTGTTGAAGTGTGTGTGTGGTTTGATGTCTGCCTTGAGTTCTAGTACTATTTCTTTTACATAAGTGGCTGCTTTTATATTAGGGGCGTAGATATTCAGGATTGAGACTTCATCCTGATGAATTGTTCCTGTTATGAGTATAAAGTGTCCATCTCGATCTCTTCTGATTGATTTTAGTTTGAAGTCAGTTTTGTTAGAAATTAGTATGGCCACACCTGCTTTTTTCTTAGGGCCATTTGCTTGAAAGACCTTTTCCCAACCCTTTACTCTGAGTAGATGCCTGTCTTTGTGGTTGAGATGTGTTTCTTGCAAACAGCAGAATGTTGGATCCTGTTTCTGTATCCAATCTCGTATCCTGTGCCTTTTTATAGGTGAATTGAGACCATTAGTATTAAGTGATATTCATGACCAGTGGTTGTTTACTTTGGTTATTCTTATCGTTTTTGGTAGTAGAGTTTGTGTGTCTCGCTTCTTTGAGTTGTGCTGGTGAAGTGTCATTATATGCCTGAGTTATTTTAGGCAGTGTTGGCAATGTTCGATTCCTTGGGTTGCGATTTTCCTTCTATTACTTTCTGTAGGGCTGGATTTGTGGCTACGTATTGTTTAAATTTGTTCTTATCCTGGAATGTCTTGTTTTCTCCATTGATAGTGAACAATAGCTTGGCTGGGTATAGTAGTTTGGGTTTGCATCCATGGTCTCTTAGGTTCTGCAGTACCTCTATCCAGGACCTTCTGGCTTTCATGGTTTCCATAGAGAAGTCAAGTGTAAGTCTGATCTGTTTACCTTTATAAGTTACTTGGCCTTTTTCCTTTGCAGCTCTTAATATTCTTTTTTTAACCTATATATTTTGTGTTTTGATTATTATATGGTGAGGGAATGTTTTTCTTTGATCCAGTCTGCTTGGTGTTCTGTATGCTTCTTGAATATTCAAAGGAATATCTTTCTTTGTGTTGGGAAAGTTTTCTTCCATAATTTTGTAAAAATATTTTCTGGACCTTTGAGCTGTGACTCTTCTCCTTCTTCTATTCCTATTATTCTTAGGTTTGGTCCTTTTATTGTCTCCCATATTTCCTGAATGTTTTGTGATGAGAATTTGTTGGCTTTGCTGTTTTCTTTGATCAGTGCGTTTATTTTCTCTATGGTGTCCTCAGAATCTGAGATTCTTTCTTCTATCTCTTGTATTCTATTGATTATGCTTGTTTCTGTAGGCTCTGCTTGTTGACCTAGATTTTCCATATCCAGCTGGTCCTCAGTTTGTGTTTTCTTCCTTGCTTCCATTTCAGTTTTCAATTCTTGAACTGTTTCCATTACCTGTTTGATCGTTTTTTCTTGGTTTCCCAGGGTATCATGTACATATTTACTCATTTCTTCAAACTTTTTGTTATATTTCTCATCCATTTCTGTAAGGGCATTTTTTACATGTTGTTTAAGGGACTCTATTGCTGTCATAAAGTCAATTTTTTTCCACCTCTTCTGTGTTAGGGTGTTCAAATCATCCTGTTGTAAGATCATTGGGTTCTGATGTTTTCATGTTGTTTTTCAGATTATTGGGTGAATTCTTGCCTTGGCACCTGCCCATCTCCTATCGATGCTATCTAATGGGTCTTTTAAAACTGGATCAGGTTTCCCTGCTGGCCAGGGGCTCCTCTTACAAAATGCCCTCGCTCTGTTTCCTGGCTCCTGCTGGGGGCCAAGATCCCTCTCACCCCTCAGAAAGGTCTTCAGGAACAGGACCAGGCTCCCCGTTTGCCAGGGACCTCGCCAACCTAAGGCCTACCTCTTTGATTTAATTGTAGTGGTGCGATCTGCTCTCTGTGTTGCATGCTGGTCCCCGCTGCCTGCGGCCTGCATCTGCCACCGCGCCGGTTCCTGCCGGTCCCCTGAGGGCCCTCCCGGCCTGCGTCGCCTGCCGCCACCTGCCCTGACTGTACTTTTATCCACCTCAAGTTTGAAAAAAAAAAAAAAAAAAAAAAAAAAGAAAGGGCTGGCTTTGTTCCCTTTTGTAGAAGGAGCTGCGAGCTGCGTTCCTGCTACCCTTCTCTAGGCTCCCTGGGTGGCTTATGCCCTGAAATAACAACACATAAACTGTATTCATTTAAAGACTGCCTGGCCCATTATATCTAGCCTCTTCTGGCTAACTCTCATATCTTGATTAACCCATTTCTAATGAGTGTAGCATGACGAGGTGGTGTGTGTCTTACCAGGAATATTCTTAACCTGCATCCATCTCAGAGAGGAGAACTATGGCGTGTGCATGGAGAGGAGAGGCATGCTGTCTGTCTAACTTCCCTTTTTCCCAGCATTCTGTTCTGTTTACTCCACCCACCTATGTTCTAACCTATCAGCCAAGCAGTTTCTTTATTAATTAACCAATGAAATCAACAGATTGATATATGACACTCCCACATCACCCTTTCTTGAAAATCTGATGTTTCCTGGAATCGAGCGCTCAATTCTGGGTGTTCTCCTCCCTCCCTCCCTTCCTCTCTCACTCTTCCCC
>NC_022012.1:9814285-9835714 GCF_000317375.1 Microtus ochrogaster | reverse complement strand
CTCCCTCCCTCCCCCTCTCTCTTCCTCCCCTCCTTCCTCTTTCTCTCCCTCCCTTTCTTCCTGTCCTGTGTTACTGAACTTTCTTTGGACTGCCAACCCCCAAATAAAGACACAGAAACTTCTTATTAAATATGAAAGCTTGGTCTTAGCTTAGGCTTACTCTCAACTCACTTTTATAACTTAACCCATTTTTATTAATCTACATTCTACATGTGGTTCACTATCTCTCTTCTATACTGTATATCTGCCTTCCTCCACATTTTACTGGTAAATCACCCCCCTCTAAGATTCTTCCTCTGAGTTCCTCTCTCTCCCTAGAAGTCTCCCCTATCCTCTCTTATCTAGTTACTGGCCATTTATCTCTTTATTAAATGAATCAGAAGGTGCCTTAGGCAGATGAAATAAAACAGATCCATCTTTACAGTGTACAAAAAGATTATCTCACGAGGCAGTGGTGGCACACACCTTTAATCCCAGCACTTGGGAGGCAGAGAAAAGTGCATCTCTGTGAGTTCAAGACTAGCCTGGTCTACAGAGTGAGTTGCAGGACAGGCACCAAAGCTACAGAGAAACCCTATCTTAAAAAACAAACAAACAAACAAACAAACAAACAAACAAACAAACAAACACAAAAACCCCAGAAAACAAAAATGAGTATCCTACAACATTTTCCCCTTTTTGTCTAAATAAAAGGGAAAGGTGGTTTTCTTAATGATCATTCACATTTCATTTATTTATTGTGTGTGTGTATGTATGTATGCGCATACAAGTGCATGTACCATAGTGTGCATGTGGAGGTCAGAAGACAACTGACAAGAGCCAGTTCTCTCCTCCCACTACATGAGTACTGGGTATAGAACTTTGGTCCTCAGATTTGGTAGCAAGCACCTTTATGCACTGAGTCATCTCTCTGGTCTGAGAATGTGATCCTTCAGTGATGAGATTTCTGTGCAAGGATGTGACATAGCTTTAACAGTATGTTTATAGTGACTTCCTGGTACCTCACCTACTTCCCATTCTCCCAAGAGAGTGGAGATACAGAAAACATTAAAATTCTTCTACCATCTCCTGTTTCCTGCCTCTTTCTCTGAACAGTGGCTGGCAAGACCTTAGAGGAGAAAGTGGAAGATAGAGAGAAAACAATCTTCCTTTCCCATATCCTTAGGACCTAGTATGTGATCTGAAGGCCCTCTAAAGAGGAAAGATTGTCACCATGTCTTTGGTGGCACCAGGATCTTACCCAGAGTTGACTAGAAATTCTGCCTCTCTCACAGAGATTGGTTAAAAAATATTTGTATAACACGAACCTGAACCTGAGATACTTGACAAAACAATCCTTCAGGTCAAAACATTTCTTACATGCTTTCTGTTGTTGTTATCATTATTATTTCAATGCATCCAAATAGGATTTTTCATTTTCAAATGAATGTCCACAGAACTCTACATTAATGAACTGTTACCGGCCAAAAACACCTGTAATACGGTTGGAAAATGGGTTTCCGTCTGTAACTTCTGTGGGCAGATGTTCCTTTCCCAGTTTTAGAAAAGCTGGATGCATTAAGGAAACGTCTTCAAACTTTCCTCCTCACCCAAGTCACTGATTTGAATGAAAAAAGAAAGAAAGAAATTCCCCCTGCTTGTCAAAAAAGTATACTTCAGATGAGACAGTTGCTTTAAAGAGAAAGGTTTTAGCTTTATTACAGTAAAACAATAAGCAATGAGAACAATTATCAGGTAAAATTACACTCACAATGTCTAGTACATTTATATTGGGCAACTTTGGAGAAATTCTCTATTATCTATCCTATCTTGGTGAGTCTAAAGTTTTATACTTAAAGCACTTTTTATCATAACTTGTATTACTAGCCTAAAATATCCTTTTAGAATTTAAAACATTTTCTTAGATAAATGACTTAAACTTTAATGTTTCTCAATCTTTATAATCTTTATATCTCTTTTGTGGATTTCTTTTTAAAATTTTCTACCAAAGAAAGCAAGAAAACTATAACTATATAGTCTTTAACCCCACCAGAGACCCGAGAAGGATCAGATATTACTTGAGTAAACATGAAATGCAGAGCAAATAACTTTCAAAACTATAGAAATGACAAAGACAGCTGACTGCATGAACAGTCACCCAAGTTTCCTTTGTAATATTTGCCATGCCAGCATGGCAACTGTGGTTCTTCTGAGCGAGGGAAGTTGGGATTAACACGCAACACAACTTCAGGTTCTGCAGACAAGCCTTTTATTCTACTTTCTCACAAGAATATATAGCCCTCAGCAGGGGAGGCCAAACCAGCAATAGCAGGAAGCTCATCACCATAACTCAATGGCTTAGGGGTAAACATCCTTAGAAACATTTCTGAAAACAACAGATTGTTCCTGTTTTTGTTCCTGTTTTCAACCAACCTCAAGAGTGCAAAACAGATCAAGTGGGGGTGTGAAGGCCTGTCCTCTAGGGACCCAACAATATTTTGGCTTACAGGCCTAGAACATGTGACAGACATTTCTGTGAAGCAGGAACTTCAAAGAACTGTCCTACCTTTTCTTGGCAAAGTTTGGCAATCACTTAATTTGTGTTCTGCTTGTCCAGTTTGGACTCTATACTGTCAACAGTTGAGGCAAGGGCAGTTTCTTGCCCAGTGGCTAACTTTGCCTCAAATAAAAGCAAACTCCATGTGAAGGTTGTTCGATGCCCATTGTCTTCTCTGAAGATAGGAGCAGATGTGTCTCACTGTTATGAAAAGCCTTATTATTAAAACATTTAAATGTCATATTCTGTAGATCTCTGAAATGTTTGAAGACCATTTAACTATCTAAAATATATCTGTGTTTAACCTTGAAAACATACCTAACATGACTGTAAGTTTGATTGTTATAGATGACTGACAACTAGCCTGCATTTCTTTTCTTTTTCTTTTTTTTTGGTTTTTCGAGACAGGGTTTCTCTGTAGCTTTGGAGCCTGTCCTGGAACTAGCTCTTGTAGACCAGGCTGGCCTCGAACTCACAGAGATCTGCCTGCCTCTGCCTCCCGAGTGCTGGGATTAAAGGCGTGCGCCACCACCGCCCGGCTTAGCCTGCATTTCTTAATTATCCTAAACAGTTTGTAATAATGGCTTTCAAGGACTAGAGTTTTATTTCTCTTTTAAATGAACTGCATTGGGGCTGGAGAGATGGTTCAGTGGTTAAGAGCATTGCCTGCTCTTCCAAAGGTCCCGAATTCAGTACCCAGAAAGCACATGGTGGTCACAACCATCTGTAATGAGGTCTGGTGCCCTCTTCCAGCCTGCAGGCATACACACAGACAGAATATTGTATTCATAATAAATAAATATTTAAATGAGCTGCATAGGTGCAATACCTTAAATAAGAATAGAAACATATATACAGTATGTTATAACAAAATAACCTTAAATTTGTATCAACATACAAATATCCATACCAATGTAAAATATTTGAGACTAGTAGTTGCTTACTTTAAAAGTAGATTTAATAATCTACCCTTTTATCCTATTATTCTTATATCTCCCCTCTTTTCTTACTGGATAGGAGAGAAAGAATAGAGAAAGAAAAAGAGTAAAAGAAATCCCTTAATCTAACCTCCTTTGTTTAGTTTTCTCCCTGACCGTGACCAGTAACTGTTGGGTCCCTAGAGGACAGGCCTTCACACCCCCACTTGATCTGTTTTGCACTCTTGAGGTTGGTTGAAAACAGGAACAAAAACAGGAACAATCTGTTGTTTTCAGCAATGTTTCTAAGGATGTTTACCCCTAAGCCATTGAGTTATGGTGATGAGCTTCCTGCTATTGCTGGTTTGGCCTCCCCTGCTGAGGGCTATATATACTTGTGAGAAAGTGGAATAAAAGGCTTGTCTGCAGAACCTGAAGTTGTGTTGCGTGTTAATCCCGACGTCCCTCGCTCAGAAGAACCACAGTTGCTGTGCTGGAGCAGCAAGTAATGACTTACTGCTAACCTCCCTAAACAATGACAAAGATCCATAACCCACCAAATGGCCAAAAATCACCCATCCCACCTCTTGGGAATGTGGGCATTATGTTCTTAGAATTGCTTGGTGTTGTCTGGGGGTGACAACATCTTTAGGGAATCCTGAGAAAACTGGAGTAATGGCCAAGTCCTGGGAGAGCAAGTTATAACATTTGTTGTCCAGTCTCTGTGTGATGGGAAAGTGCACGGTTTAACTGAAGTTCTGGCTAGAGTAGTTTGTGAGACTAGACCATCTTGCCTTGACACTTTGAAGTTATTCAGAGCAGAATTTTGAGGAAACAGCAATGGAGGCATTCTGAAAGTCTGGATCACCTAAGCTACTTGTCTTTATTGGGGTCTGGTCCTTTTTTCTAAAAAACACAAAAACTGTTAAAGGTTATGTATATCTGTATTAACACAAGTGTGGAATGTATAGTATGTACAAATCAACTAAACATAATTTTTGTTTTATGTTGGAGCAGGTAAAAGGCATCTGTCAATTTTTTTTTTTTTTTGGTTTTTTGAGACAGGGTTTCTCTGTAGCTTTGGAGCCTGTCCTGGAACTAGCTCTTGTAACCAGGCTGGCCTCGAACTCACAGAGATCCGCCTGCCTCTGCCTCCCGAGTGCTGGGATTAAAGGCGTGCGCCACCACCGCCCGGCTTCTCTGTGGTTTTTGGAGCCTGTCCTGGAACTAGCTCTTGTAACCAGGCTGGTCTCAAACTCACAGATATCCACCTGCCTCTGCCTCCCAAGGGCTGGGATGGCATCTGTCAATTTTATAAGTCAGTTTGTACTATATATTCCAACTGTAATATAAGTCTTCATCCATGTCATATGAAAGAATGTCATGTAAGTAAGTTATGAGAACTCTGTAGCCAATAAGATTTATCATGTCTCATCTAGTCTCAGAGCTGTTCCCATACAGAGGGATCGTGTAGGTTTCTCCCTTCATGTAGCTAAGATTTTCAAAAGGTCTCCCCCAGTCAAATCTGGACTCTCTCTGTCTATCTATCTATCTATCTATCTATCTATCTATCTATCTATCTATCTATCTATCTATGGTTTTTTGAGACAGGATTTCTCTGTAGCTTTTGAGCCTGTCCTGTAACTTGCTATGTAGATCAGGCTGGCCTCAAATTCACAAAAAAATCCACCTGTCTCTGCTCCCCAGGGCTGGGATTAAAAGTGTGCACCACTACCACCTGGCTAAATTTGGACTTTATTAATTTCGAAGGAATCCTAAGTTTTTCATTTCCTATGGAAACAAAAGCATAACCTCTCCTCCAATGCAACACATTTCCTAACTTCCACTCTGAAGTTAAGATATACTTATATAGGCTGGTTTAATTTATCTGTGTTTTTCACAGTCTAATATCTCTCACTAGCTATTTTTTGTTCACTAAAGTTAATAAAGCACTATATCCAAATGTCCTGTGTTATAACATTTTCCATCCTTATACAGCTTATTCTTTTTTATATTGCTTTACTTTTTCTTTAAGAACTTTATTATTTTAAACTATTTATTACTTATTTGTTTTTATTACTATCTATACCTATTTTCTTTCTTTTTTTTCTTCAGCTTCTAAACATATTTTCAAGCATACTGTACCTGTTCGGAGATTTTCTCAGTCTGGACCTGGCTTTCTTCACACTGTGGCTCTGGGAAAATATTGCAGAAATGTTGCCAAGCCCTGTATGTGTCTGCAGACTCCTTCTGCAGCCCTGCACACCACATGGCGCTGGTGGCTGGCTTTGCCCCCTGGAGTCAGTGAGAGCCAAGCCTTATCTAGTCTCCTGTTGAGTAGCTTGCCAGATGCTCACAGGCAGGGTATACATACCCCATGCTGGGTGGCAAATATTACTGATTGACATTGGACTGCCCGTTCCTGAATAATGACACAGAGACTTCTTATTAAGTATGAAAGTTTGACCTGAACTTAGGCTTGTCCCCAACTAGTTCTTATAACTTAACCCATGTTTATTAATCTATGTTCTGCCACGTGGCTCATTGTCTTTCTTCAATACAATGTATGTCCAACTTCCTCCTGTTCTCACTGACAAGTCCCCTGCCTCTCAGATTCTTCGCCTGACTTCCTCTCTCTCCTCTCTCTCTTCAAAATTCCCACCTATCCATTCTTGTCTAGGAATTATTGGCTGTTTAGCACTTTAGTAAATGAACTGTAATAATAGGGAGCGGCGGGGCTGCGTCCCCAGCACCCCGGCCGCCTGGCTAGCTTATGCCCCAAAATAACAACACACAAACTGTATTCATTTAAACACTGCTTGGCCCATTTCTATCTAGCCTCTTCTAGGCTCATTCTCACATATTAATTTAGCCCATTTCTAATCATCTGTGTAGCACCGGTCTTACCGGGAATATTCTAGCCTATGTCCATCCTGGGTCTGAGCTTCATGCGTGTGCCCCCGAGAGCTGAGCTATGGTGTCTCTCTGAGGCGTCTGCCCCTGAGAGGAGAGCTGTCGAGTCTGAACTCACTTCCTCTTCCTCCCAGCATTCTGTTCTGTTTACTCCTCCCACCTATGTTTTAACCTATGAGGCCAAGCAGTTTCTTTATTACTTAACCAATGACCTTCCTCCATCAATGAACCAGAAGGTTCCTTAGGCAGATGAGGTAAACAGACACATCTTTACAGTGTACAAAAAGATTGTTCCACAACATCCTTCCTTTCTTCCCCCCTCCCCACTTTTTCCTCTGTGTATGTGTGTACATGCGTGTTTGTGTGTGTGTGAGAGGGGGGGGGAGGCAGAGAGAGAGAGAGAGAGAGAGAGAGAGAGAGAGAGAGAGAGAGAGAGCTACTTACTTGCAGGAGTCAGTTCCCGCCTTCTGTCCTAGTGTGTGAGTGGCAGTGGTTGAATTCTGGTCATCAGCCTTGGTGGCAAGCGGCAAGCACATTTTCCCTCTGAGCCATTTTGCTGACCCTGTAGTAGATATTTTGAGCACCATTGGACAGTAAATGCCAGGAGGTTTACTTCACTGTTTTAAGAGTTGGGGAACCCCAGAGACTCATGGGGTCTAGTTTGGGAGAGGTATAGCTATAGGCCTTAGGGATTTTTACACTGGTCAGTTAAGAATCTCTGGCCCTCTACAAGCTTTGCTTCAGTCTCTTATTGTTTACTGTGGCAAAAGATGGACTAGTGGGCTCTGTGTGCCCTCCTGTCCCTTGTGGCCTTTTCATGCATTGCTTTAGATGGTATATGGGATATAGAGGATACGTTAGGGGCTCAGTGCCAATGGACTTGACTGGACAATGCTGTGGTTAGACAGGCTAAACAGGTTGTTTTTTTTTTTTTTGCTATTGTTGTTCTTTGAGACAGAGCCTAATGGAGTGCAGACTGGCCTGAAACTCATCAAGTGGCCAAGGATGATCTTGAACTCCTGATACACCTTCCTCTACCTCCTGAATTCCGGGATTACATAGTAGTGCAGTAGCTACTCTGCTCAGTTTATCCATGCTGAGGATCAAACCCAGGACCTCACGTGTACAAGGCATACTACCTGCCAATGGACTTACATCCCCACCCAGAATACTGCGTTTTAATCTGGTGGGAAAGCTGCAAAAGTTATTGTAGATTCAAGAAGTTTTAGCAACAGGATGGAAGACAGAACAATGTTCCATGTGATCTGTGGGGAGAGAGACTTGAACAATCTCTTTACAGGAACACAGTGAGCTCCGATTTCACTTTATTTCCCAACTTGTAGCTCAAAATTCAGAGATTTTACTCTTCTCTTCTCTTCTCTTCTCTTCTCTTCTCTTCTCTTCTCTTCTCTTCTCTTCTCTTCTCTTCTCTCTTCTTTTCTCTCCCTCTCTCTCTAAGTTTATTACTTTCATTTATGTGTGTGTGTGTGTACGTGTGTGCACATATGTTCATATCAGCGGGAAGGTCAGAAGTTTCAGATCCCCTGGAGCTGGATTAAGAGGTGGTTGTGAGTCTCCAATTATGAGTGCTCAGGTTCTCTGCAAGAGCAGCAGTGCTCTCTACTGACAAACTGTCTCTCCAGCCGGGAGACTTAGCTTTCAGTGACTGGTTGGTGTTTCTGGCACTTATTGCACCATATTATCTCACGAGATAGGGCTGATAGAATACTGTAGTTAAAATAATTTTAACTTGATATATTTTAAATCAACAAATATCTCACTAAAATAAAGCACACATAAAACATACAGCTGTAAACATTTCGCGTATAAACCAAGTGGGGTTAATTAGTCACACCTGCTGTGCACTATTCCACCCTGCATCTCTGGGAGTTTTCTTACCTTGCACACCCAATTAAACACCCCATAAGACACCAGGTCCCAACCGTGCCCACCCCGTCTCCCACCACATCTCTGGGAACTGTTACTCCACTTCCCCAACACTTTATGACCCTGTCTGCAGAGACACCCCACAGAACTGCGTCTTGCCAAGGGCTGAATGAGTAGATCTGTGATTTAAGCCCAGTCTCACTTGTGTCCAGTTCTTACAGAAACTATGTCTGTTTCGATCACAGCTTTATCACCCAGTACAAGTTCCTCCTTTCCAGATACACTCAGAGGTCCTTTGCATATTCATCATGTTGGGAGTCTTCTATGGCTAGCTTTTATTTTGACTTTTTTGTGGTTCTGGGGTCAGAACCCAGGGTCTTACATGTTCTAGACAGGCACTCTTCCAGTGATCTTTAGAGTATTTTTAGAATACTTTCTTCACTCCCCAAAGACATGGTAACTATTATCAGTTAGCTTCACTTTCCTCTGAACTCAGCCTCTGGCAACCAGTGACCTAGTTTCTGTTCCAGGCTTGTCTGTTCTGGATTCCTGTAGAAGCGGATTCATACAATGTGTGCACATGAAGGCTCATATTGCACACGGTGACTTCATGCACTCAGTGCGTGTTTAAGGTTCATCTACACGGTAGCAGGTGTTGAGCAGTCACTGCTTTTGATTTCGGAATAGTGTTCCATTGCATGGAGATGACATTTCTACCTTCGGGCTAGTGAAATCATGCTGGCATTAATGCGTGTGCATGCATTTCTCTGTGGAAATTTGTTCACACTTCCTTGCATGCTAAACTAATCTTGCATTATAGGGATGGACCCTACATTGTTATGGTGTATAATCCCTTTTGTATGTGCTTTGGGGTTTCCTTTGCTGTGATAAAACACCATGACCAAAAGCATCATGGAGAGGAAAGGATTATCTGGCTTATACCTGGCTCATGGTACACGGAGGTAAAGCTGGAGCAGGAACTCAAGGCAGGAAGTGAAGCAGAGGACCGAGGAGGGCTGCTTCCTGGCTGGTTTCCTCTGTCTTGCTCAGTCTGCTTTCTTTATAACCTAGGACCACCAGTCTAAGGGTAGCAGCATCTGCAATGCGGTGGGCCCACATCAACCACTAACTAGGAAAATGTTCCCAGAGGCTTGCCTACAGGCAGATTCTACAGAGGCATTTTCTCAATTGATGTTCACTCCCCTCAGATTCTAGCTTAGTTCAAGTAGATAAAACCAAAACAAACAAACAAACAACAAAAGAAACTACACAGCACAGTTGATGCCTTTGACTTTAAAACCAGTGCCACCTGGGAAATTCTTGCACATTGCCAAGTTCAGCTGGCAGCATGAGGCACTGCCTTAGGTCCCGATGGACCACAGCTTCCGTATGCTGGCCCTGAATAAGTACTCCCCAGAGATTCTCAGTGATGACGATCTCTCTTGATTTCCACTAACTTCTCATCTCTAGCTAACAAACATTGACTTTTCCAGCATATCAAAAGTTTCACATTGGCGGTTCTGGCCTCTTGTTAATCGCCGCTAATTCTTTAGCTTCAGGAGAGCTTCAAATTCTCAATTCGAAACATTAACCAAATGTCTGTTAGAGTCCTTACTTCTGAAACAAGCCAGGCCTCCACGGCTGAGGCACAGCTCTCAATGTTTTTATTGTCTAAGCTCCCAAGGAACATCCCACTAAGTTCTGAGCACTCAATGGTTTTTCTAGCCTAGCGTTCAAATGCCACCACAATTCTCCCCCAAGGTTTGTTGTGTCACATCAACACCCCACTTTTGGTACCAATTTGTGACTTAATTAAGGTTCCTATTGCTATGATAAAATGTCTTAAGGAAGAAAGGGGTTATTTGGCTTATATCCTAAGTCACAGTGTATTGAGAGAAGCCAAGGCAGGAACCTGGAGGCAGGAACTGAAGCAGAGGCTAAGGAAGAACACTGCTGACAGGCTTGCTCCCATGGCTTGATTAGCCTACTTTCTTATATAGCCCAGGACCACCTGCTTAGGGGTGACCCCACCCACAGTGAGCTCAGCCTCCCACACCAATCACCAATTAAGAAAATGCTACACAGGCTTGGCTACTGGTCAGTCTAAGGGAGGCATTTTATCAGTAGTGATTTCTCTTCTTAGATAACTGTCTCAGTCTGACAAAGTCAAACCAGGAACCTTGGGTCTCTATTTGGCCAATGCTATTTAATCCTCTACCGTTGCAATGTTCAGGTTCTTCTTCTTCCTCAGCGTGAAATCCCTGCAGTGGTGGTGCTGAACCATCCCTGACTTTCACCGCGGTGGCTGAAGGCGTGTTCTAATCTGGATGCTAAGCACCATCTTACTTGACTCCTCAGAGACCCATAAAGCTGGTTGAGATCAGCGACAATGGCCGCTCACAGCGTGATGCTATCGCTTGGGTACCAGACCATCTCTTGATGGAGGAAGGTCATTGGTTGATTAAATAAAGAAGCTGCTTGACCTGATAGGTTAGAACATAGGTGGGAGGAGCAGACGCTGGGAGGAAGAGGAAGTGAGCTCAGAGACTCGACAGCTCTGCTCTCGGAGCAGACGCCTCAGAGAGACATAGGCTAGAATCTCCCTGGTAAGCGCACCTTGGGGTGCTACACACAGATGATTAGAAATGGGCTAAATTAATATGTGAGAATTAGCCTAGAAAAGAATGGGTCAAGCAGTGTTTAAAAGAATACAGTGTCCGTGTAATTATCTCGGGTAAAGCAAACTGGGTGGCAGGAGCAGCCCCACCACTCATATTACTACAATCTCTGAAGAGCCAACTTCATGTTTTGTAGTTTAGCCGCAGCTTCTGACTTTTGGCTCAGAAAACACGGCAGTTATTTTCCGCTGTCACCGTGCCATGCAGATTTCAAGCCCAAGTCACAGCAGGTTCTGCTTGTGGTGCCTGGCTGGAAGAAGCCACTCTCCGTATTGGCTACTTTTCTGTTGCTGTGATTGAACACTATGACCAAAAGAAATGTAAAGATGAATGTAGCGCCTGCACTACAGGACAGTTCATGAGCAAGGGGCTGGAGATTAAAGAACACAAGAGTGGTGGGTCATTTGTGAAGAGAGAATGCAGAGTACCATTTATTCAAGTTAGAGAAAGCCTTATAATACCTAACTGCTGCGCAGTGGAAGTCCCCCAGGCAGGTGGGAAATTAACCGGCTCAAGATGGAGCAATCAACTCCCCTGTAGCTAACCACCAGGGTGGGGAGAGCGAGCACAGAAACTGCAACAAGATATTTTGCCAAAACCTGTAAGCTATCCTCAATATGAACCCTGGGAGGAGGGGTGGACCTGTGGGCCCTACAGGTCCCCCCTTTTTATAAATTACATGACTAAGCCTGTCCTGGGTGGCATGGACGTCAGGCAACACCCTTTACCAGTCATGGGAAAGCATCCAGATCAAAACATATTGCTGTCTGTTGGGGCAGCCCCGCAAAGACCTTTCCTGTCATTGGCTCACTAGTCACCCTTCATCATGTTCAGCCAGATTTGTGCTGAAGTATTCTCTGGGGCAACAGCTAAGAGGACTTGCTGGGTGGCGAAACTGACCTGAGCTTGCCTCTGGCTCCGGTGCAGTGCCGTAAAAACATGAAGATGAGAAAGGCTCCAGCGCACATAAGCGCTCACTCCGAAAGAGGCCGTGCCTGCCCAATCCTTAATGAGTCTGCTTGCAAATTGGAGCCCCTTAAGTAAGGTCTCAGCTTTGGTGGGGGAAACCCTGTTTTTTTTTTATTATTTTTTTATAGAAGAAAAAAATTTCTGCCTCCTCCCAGCCTCCTATTTCCCTCCCCCTCCTCCCACTCCTCTCCCCTTCCCCCCACTCCTCTCCCTCTCCCTCTCCAGTCTGGGAACCCTGGTTTAATCTAGAATAATCTCATGAGCCAATTTGTGCATAAGATTAAGAAATTATGCACCCCAGGGTTCTTGAATAGCGGCATTAAGCATTTTCACTATATCCATTAAGCTTGTAACCTTAGCAGTGGTAACAAATAGTATCATTTTGAGTGGCCAAGGCAATTACAACCTGCCCCAATAAAGTGTCCACTGTGTTAGTTAGTAGTAACAACTGACTGACTAATCAACTGTAGCGGCTGTGGCAGCCACAACAATGGCAGCCATTATGGTTGCTGTAATGCCAGAATCTCTTCTTGCTTGATGCAGGATGAGTTGATCATCATGGGATGTGTTGACAGGTAGAGGAGCAATCCCCAGCACTCTGACCATCACAGCCAGCTCCTCAGAACCCCAGCTACTCCTCAGCTGACGAACCTGCTCAGAACAGTTTAAAACTGCAGATATATCAGCAGGATGGTCAGCAACAACAGGAAGGAAAGGGGTGGTCACACAAACTCCTGCCCGGAAAGGAAAAATTTCCTTTTCCATTTTGCTGAATCCTCAGAGTGCAAAATCAAGGCCCCCAAAGGTATCAACCTCCAAAGGCAGGGGGCACAGCATGTTGCATGGCATTACAGTAACGAAAAGGCCTGCTGTCCATGTACTGATTTTTGTCTGGTGGCTTGGGACCCCACCACCATAGATCTGTCTGGGACAAATTAAGAGTCCAGGGGGAGATAGCAATGCACTCAACCCAAAGTATGGAAAGACTTCAATCATAGCTCAAAGGCCCAGGCCAGCAGTGACTGACTGGAGCCGGGCAAATCCTGCTAACAGAAGTATTGGTATCGATGGGCACCCATACATTCTTGAGACCTACCACTGGCCTTAGGGGCAAAATCAGCAACGGAAGCATTGCTGAGCGCAAGACAACCGCTTGCTGCAATGGAACAGAAATAGCTCGTGAGGTTGACTTCAATTAAATTCCAAATCCCCGCAATATTTGTTGTGATCCATCTGCCCTCACTCCCTCTGACCCACAGGGAACTTCCTGTGGTCTGTAATTGACAAGGATGTTTGTGTTCTTTCTGGCCGGTGGGTCTCCACAGAAGGAGTAGAGGTATAAAAGGTTGCTGGGTGAAAAAAGGTTGCTGTTCTTCCACCTTGAAAAGAAGCCTCTCCATGTCTCAATCCCGGCACCCCCCGGCTGCGCTGGCCTCAGCAAATATTGTTTTGGGTGATATCCAAAGGCACAGTGGGTTTACCTATGCTAAAGGGCCACACAGGGCTACCCTATCCTCATGGCATCAGAAGTGGAGGATTCTTTACAGTGCCCATCTGATCCACTGGGCGTAAGGCTAAGTTCCACAAAGGGATCCATTAAAGCCACAGTGAAGGGGGCATGAATCCCATAGGCCATAACTGCTTCTTTTAGTTGCTTAATGTCCTTAAAGGCCAAAGGATTATGCTGCCTGATCCGCTGTCCCTGCGGATCAATAACTTCCACGACAGGATGAATTTGCCTCTCTCTGCTTAGATTATTTAGTCTACCTTGGATTTTTCAGATTTCTGTCTCTGGGCAGAGGCAGCAGCAAAAGGATTTGAAGCGACAAGGAATGGATTCTGCCGCTGGGGTCTTATGGAGACATTTCTCCTTCCTTCCTTCCTTCCTTCCTTCCTTCCTTCCTTCCTTCTTCTTCCAACATCTTTTTAAACAGTACAAACAGTACAATCTCACTTTCTAAAGTCTCTTCTTACTCTTCTATATCCCTTTTAGAACTTTTTAACTTCCTCATCCTCAAAGTTCTTAATAGACTTCACAGATTCTTCATCCTGAATCTTCTCAAAGGTTTTGGCCAAATTCTCTAATTGTTCTTTCACTTTTACATTATTGCTGAGAAGCGTGTCTTTGACTAAATGCCATAGCAAAAATGTTGCTATGGAGAATTCTTCTGGCCCTTGCTCTTTTAAAGCTTTTTGAAGGTCATCTTTTACCTGCTCCCAATCAGGAATATTAAAGCCCCTGCTTGTGGAAAGCAGGAACTAAATTCTAAAGCTGTCTTAATGAACTTTTGTTCTGTCTTAGTTTTAATAGCAGTGCCTTGTTTCCTTAAAAGAACTATCAATTTGCCAGTCAATACTTGAACTGAATTACTAGCACCTATCTTCAATTCACCCTCACCATCAATATCTTACCTGCTGGCCAGCATCCGAGGGTGATCTTTCAGGGGTCCCTACTTCCCCATCTCGCTGGGGCCTCCACCTGTAACGCCTGTGCTATGGGACAGTTCGCGAGTGGAGCAAGGGGCTGGAGATTAAAGAACACAAGAGATGTGGGACATTTGTGAAGAGAAAATGCAGAGTGCCGTTTATTCAATCTTAGAGAAAGCCTTATATACCTAACTGCTGCACAGTGGAAGTCCCCAGGCAGGTGGGAAATTAACAGGCTCAAGATGGAGCAATCACCTCCCCTGTAGCTAACTAACCACCAAGGTGGGCAGAGCGAGCACAGGAACAAACAAGATGTTTTGCCAGAAACTGCAAGCTATCCTCAATATGAACCCTGGAAGGAGGGGTAGACCGGTGAGCCCTACAGATGAAAAGGTTTGCTTTGGTTTATGGTTCTGGAGAGATGGAGTCTATCATAAAAGTGAAGGCAGGGTTAGGCATGGTGGTAGGAGCTAGGATGCTGTCTGGGCATATTTTCACATATTCATCCATGTACAGGGTATAGGAAGTGGGAGAGAGAAGAAGAGAGAAGGGGAGGGAGGGAGGAAGAGAGAGAGAGAGAGAGAGAGAGAGAGAGAGAGAGAGATATTAGGAAGGGAAACAGGTTGTTTATCTTTAAGGTTCACCTCCAGTAACATATTTCCTCTGTCAAGGCTCCACAATTCAAAGGTCCTATAGTCTCCCCAGACACCACCAACAATAGGAACCAAGCATTCAAACACACAAGTCTGCAGGGACATTTCTCATTCAAACCACTACACTCCCTCATGTCAGACTTCAGTTTTCCTCCACGGTTATGCTTCTTTTTCTTTCTTTTAGTGTGTGTGTGTGTGTGCTTTTTAAAAAGCACTAAATAGAATTCACAAGGGAAGACTGTGAAACCCAAAGGATAAAATTATAATAGCTACATCTGATTGACCCATTAATGCCTCCAATTAGAACACACAGTTCCAAATACACATGCAATAAAAGAAGCATTTACCAGAAAATCATCTTGGAGCAAATTAATAGGTATAATCAGAAGAAAAGGAGCTTTGTGTCTGGAGTTAAATTGACTGAGCAAGCACCGTGACATCAGGACTCTGCCTTAGGCACTGTCATTATGTCTTAGTGTTGCACACTAGATGATGGGAGGAGAGTTCAAGTCTAGAGTCCTCCTCATGGGCTTCAAGTCCCTAATTCTGGCAACTTCTGATTCTTCTTGAGTGTTCATGAGGCTGCTTCAGCAGTAGAATGACCTATTTTCCTTTAGATAATTTGAGATAGTTTCATATCTAGCATAAAATGATATTTTAAGTGGGTTTCTTCCTACAGTGGCCTGAGCTCACTCCACTCCGTGCTGCCACTGGGAGCTGCGCTCTGAAGCCATTCCCTTCTCTGCTAACTGAGCTTTCCTCCCTGGAAAAGGTGATGAGATGGGTGTCTACAAAACGCTTGTCTAGGAGTTGTCATGGGGGTGGGGGAGGCGCTTCCAAAGTCAGTTGCTTTCTTTCCCTCCTTCAGCTGATGTGGGACTCCCCTCTGTGTGCTGTGAATATGTTTTATTGCCATTGGTTAATAAAGAATCTGCTTTGGCCTATGGCAGGGCAGGATAGAGCTAGGTGGGAAAACTAAAGTAAATACAGGGAGAAAGAAGGTGGAGTCAGGGAGATGCCATGTAGCTGTTGAAGGAGAAAGATGCCATAACCTTACTGGCAGGCCACAGCCTTGTGGCCATATGCAGATAAATAGAAATGGGCTAATTCAAGACATAAGAGGTATTTAAGAATACACCTAAGTTGTTGGCTATGCAGAGTTGTAATTAATATAGTTATTGTGTGGTTATTTGGGAACCAAAGTGCTGTCTCCGTTTGCATTCAGTTGAGGCAAAAATATGCTCTGCAGCTGCAGACCCAGAAAAGAATCAGCATAGTACAGACTATGAGCTACCACCATGACACCAGGCAGCAGCATCTTGTAGAGACTTTGGTACCAGAAGGCCTGACATTTAGATATGACTCCATTACTCAGAAGTCATGTGACTTAATGCAGGCCGCAGAACCTTTCAGAACCTCAATTTCTTCATTTGAACCAAAATGTGAAATGAGTCTTTCAGAGGGAGGCCTCTCTCTGCTTGCTGTTCCTCTGACACGTTTACATACAAGTGTTCTATTTCCTCTCGTGTGCTCGTGCAGAGACACCTGCACCCTGGGTTGAGGTGGTGACCATGAGCTCCCAGACTGTATGTCATTGCTCATTTTAAAAAATCTATTTATTTATTTATTTTGAGAAAGAATGGCCTTGAGACCCTGGTCCTCCCTTTCTCTACCATCTGAGCCCTGGGATTACAGGTATGTGTCTGCACATCTGGGTCATGATCCATTCTTTTTTTAAAAAAAGATTTTTTTTTTAATTTTCATGAATATGAAAATTTGTCTGCATGCGTGTAAGAGCACCACATGCATGACTGGTGCCCTCTGAGGCCAGAAGAAGGTGTCAGAATTCCTGGAACTGGAGTTCTGGAGTTACAGAGAGCTGTGAGCCACTCTGCAGGTGCTGAGAACGGGACCCGGGTTCTCTGCAAGAGCAGCCAGTGGGTTGCTATGGGAGGGATGCACCTATCTTGGTGACAGAAGGAGGAAGAGGACTCAAGCCTCAGTAGCCAAATCAGCTAAATCAACCCTGACAACCATGGTGACCTATGTCACAGTTGGATCTTGCTTATTACCATACTCCCCATTCTTTGTACAGAATGTAATACGGGTTAGTCAGAGCTCCACTGAGCTTGGGTTCTGCACAGCTGATGACCTTGGTAAATGACTTTATCTCTGAGTCTTCAT
Organism: Microtus ochrogaster; assembly: GCF_000317375.1. Lineage (NCBI taxonomy): Eukaryota > Metazoa > Chordata > Mammalia > Rodentia > Cricetidae > Microtus > Microtus ochrogaster. Next base: position 9,818,550 of record NC_022012.1, on the reverse strand, counting down.
GACCACAAGCCCTTAGCTTCATGAGGTTGTGGGGAGCGTGGGTATCAGTTAACATGGGTTGGGTTCTTTCTGTGTGTTCTGAGCTTCTTCGTGGGTGTGTCACACAGAAGCTCTGTGACTGATGCTGCCACTATCATCTGGAGACGAGGAAACGGAGCCTTCACAGTACTCTTTTCCAAGGCCACATAGCTATCATGCGACAAAGAGCCACACTCAGTCTTTCTGCCCCAGAGGAAAACTCGGGAGGCGTGAGGAGATGACGGCAGAAAGCTCAGGCTCTTAACTTGAAAGGGTGGTGGGGCTGGTACTTCCTCAACTATGAGGGAGGACCAAATGCTCTGAGGGTGGAGGCCAGAGCCCCTGTCTCAATTTCACCCATGCTCCCTGAACTGTCTCCCCTAGTGATTATCCTACAGTTATCAAGGTACAAAGTCACCCTGTGGCCTTCCCTAGAAGGGTTCTCATGAAGGGCATGCCCAACTAGCTCCTTAAGGGCTGGATAAAAGAAGTAATCAAGAACAGCAAAATAATTAATTATATACTCAGACCCTTGCACATTGGTGACTGTGAGTCCGGGCTGGGCGAGAGGGGAGCAGTTCAGTGCTAGTGTAGGCTTTCCCAACACTGACTGGGAAGGGGTTGGGTCTAATGGGTCATAACAAAGGGGCTTTGAAATTTCTGAGATGAAAGGCTGTGAACTTCTCAAGAAGCTTTGCTGGTTCCCACTGATCCGTGGGCTGCAGTCAGGGATGGAGGTGATGAAGTCATTCAACATGCTGGTGGTGCCATATTCCAGTTTGTATCTTTACTACCGAATGAGATGTCCCCGTGTGGAATGGGTGCTCTGAACTCCGGTTTCCAATGACAGAGGCGTGGGTCTGATGTTGTTTCCCTTCTTGCCTCTGGTCTTCCTGGTCACCTCTTCTGTTTATAAAGTGCCCTGTATGCTTCTAGGGGACTGGTGTGGGCACAGGGGTGGGAGAGGGAGGCCAGTGGGACTCTCTTCTTTTTCCTCTTGCACATGCCAATCAGAGTACATGAAAACCAATTCACAGGCAATCACAACACTGCATCCTCCCTATGTGCATGTGTGCGTGCATGTGTTCATATATGTGTGTGTGTGTGTGCGCACGCGCCTGTGTGTTGGAGAGTTTGCAGCCAGAGCAACAGCAAAATCCCCAACTCAAGAGTAAGCATAACTTCTGCAACATTGAGACTCTCCATGAAGGGCCTGCGAAGGTGAGCTAGGCATTTGGACCAAAACTTCAGTCTCAGGACAGCAGGTCTGGGGCCTGGCAGTGCACCCTGGAAGGAAGGCCTTAGAGGCTTCTGCGTGCATCTCAGAAGCCATGACACTTGATCACCCAAGGAACACCCTAGCTTAGCTGAATCTACATGTATGAATACGCATAAGCATATATTAATAAGTAAGTATATTTCCCTATTTTATTGGCGAAAGGATGTCATCTTGATAGATCTTTGTATCATCCACCGCATCTCATATTTTCTTGGTGAGCATTGATCAGAGTCCCTTCAACCTCAGTTTGCCCTTTGGGCTGCAGGCAATTAGATTTTATCTGTGCTCCATCACAGGAAGTGGATGAGCTGGTTGGGTGCAGCAAGAAGGACTCTACAGGTGACCTGCTTCCACAGTTTGAGGACGGTGTGACTTATTTGTTGAATTTGTCAAAGAAGGACCACCAACCACTCTGATAAGCTAATTCATATATGGGCTAATTAGGGTAGGGTGGGCATTCAGAATCTTGAATGAGTAGCTTTGGGAATTAGTACTGCCTGGCATAACCTCACATGGGGATGCGCATGAACTCATCTCTCAGAACATTCATGCTTTACTTTTATATGCATGGGTGTTTTGCCTGCATGTATGTATTGCACCACATGCATGCCAGGTGCTTGTGGACATCAGAAGAGGGCATCAAATCCTTGGAACTGGATTTATGGATGGCTGTGAGCCACCAAGTGGGTACTGGGAATCAAGTCTTGATCTTCTGCAAGAGCAACAAGTGCCCTAAACTGTAGAACCTTGTCTCCGGCCATTGTTGTCGTGGATGGATTAATCCTCCACATCGCTGCTCCCCCCTCCCCACACCAGCTTTAAGGATCAACTGACTAACCATGTCCAGATATTATTAATCACACTTAAGAAATATAAAATGGAAGTTTCTCAGTTTCAGGAGATCCAATTTATTAATTGTTGCTTTCAGTGTCTGTGCTACTGGCGTTATATTTAGGAAGTGGTTTCCCGTGTCAATGGGTCCAAGTGTACTTCCCAATTTCTCTTCTATGAGGTTCAGTGTTGTTGGTTTTATGTTGAGGTCTTTGATCCATTTGAACTTGAGTTTGTGTATGATGATAGATATGGATCTATTTTCATTATTTTATATGTTAATATCCAGTTATACCAGCATCATTTTCTGAATATGCTTTCTTTTTTTAATTTTATATTTTTGCTTCTTTGTGAATAATCAGGAGTTGGTAGGTGTGTGGATTGATACCTATGTTTTTTTTATTAGATTCCATTGGCCTCCTGTCTGTTTTTATGCCAATACCAGGGTGTTTTCAGTACTGTAGCTTTGGAGTAGAGTTTGAAGTCAGGGAATGTGATGCTTTCAGAAGTTCCTTTATTGTACAGAATTGTTTTGGCTATCCTGGGTTTTTTTTTTGCTTTTCTATAGGAGGTTAAGTATTGTTCTTTTGTGATCCGTGAAGAATTTTGCTGGGCATTGCATTGAATCTGTAGATTGCTTTTGGTAAGATTGCCATTTTTATTATGTTTATTCTACCTACCCAAGAACATGGGAGACTGAGAAGCTTCTGTAAAGCAAAAGACAAAACAGGAGCCTGCAGAATGGGAAAGATCTTCACCCAACTCATATCAGACAAGGACTTAACTCCAAAATATATAAAGAACTCAAGAAATTGGTCATGAAAAGAACAGATAATGTAATAAAAATGGGGTATAGACCTAAACACAGAACTCTCAACAGATAAATCTAAAATGGCTTTTCAGCCATTAAGGAAATGCCCAACATCCTTAGCCATCAGAGAAATGAAAATCAAACAACTATAAGATTCCATCTTAAACCTGTCAGAATGGCTAAGATCAAAAATACTGATGACTGGGCTGGAGAGATGGCTTAGAGGTTAAGAGCATTGCCTGCTCTTCCAAAGGTCCTGAGTTCAATTCCCAGCAGCCACATGGTGGCTCACAACCATCTGTAATGGGGTCTGGTGCCCTCTTCTGGCCATACACACAGACAGAATATTGTATACATAATAAATAAATAAATAAATAAATAAATAAATATATTAAAAAAATACTGATGACTACTTATGCTGGAGAGGTCATGGAGTAAAGAGAATACTCCTCCAATGCTGATGGGAGTGGAAGCTGATATAGTCACTTTGGAAATCTGTATGACAATTTCTCAGAAAATTAGGAAACAACCTACCTCAACACCCAGCAATGCTACTTTGGGGTATAAACCCACAGGATGCGCAAACGTATCACAAGGACATGTGCTCAACTATGTTAATAGCAGCATTATATGTCATGACCAGAACCTGGAAATAACCTAAATGCCCTTTGATTGAAGAATGGATAAAGAAGATGTGGTACATTTACACAATGGAGTAGGACAGAGTGGAAAAAATGACATCTTGAAATTTGTGGGCCAATGGATAGATCTAGAAAACACCATATTGAGTGAGGTAACTCAGACCCAGAAAGATAAATATCATATGTATTCAGACATAAGTGACTTTTAGACATAAAGCAAATAAAAAAAACAGCCTATAATTCACAATCCCAGAGGACCTAGACAACAAAGAGGACCCTAAGAGAGACATATGTGGATCTAATCTACATGGAAAGTAGAAAAAGACAAGATCATGTGAGTAAATTGGGAACATGGGAATAATGGGAGCGGGTTGAAGGGAAGGGTGAATGGAGGGAAACAGAGAAAAATGTATAGCTCAATTAAGAATAAAGAAATGTAAAATAGTACATGTACTCTTTGTCTCTTTCTTAGATCGCTCAACGGTTTAGTTCTCTTTCTTTGTAACCTGTAGAGGTTCCCTTTAAGAGAGGGCAAAGGTCTCCACACAGCTGCAGCTGCAGTTAGCTACAAACTAGCTGATAAGTTTTGTTACATATCTTCAAAGAATGCATGTGTCTCTAAGAATTTTCCTTGTAGTTTTTTTTTTATTAAATTTTATTATTCAATTAAGGATCTCCGCCTCCC
>NC_022012.1:9813073-9814185 GCF_000317375.1 Microtus ochrogaster | reverse complement strand
GAATTGGAATTAGAATTGAGAGAGAATTGAAGCTAAGAAATTATTGATACTTAGGGCAAGAAAATTAGAATTAATACTGAACAATAAAGAGACTTGACTGGAGCTGAAAGCATACGTCTTTTCCCTCAAATTAGAGCTATCCTAAGATACTTTTCGTTATGCTGAGGCAACCTGACAGAACCCTGGGAGGAAGTCAGCAGAGCTGGACTCTGCTGACTTTCGATACCATTCCAAACCTGGAGTTTCTCTCTTCCTGCTGTCTTTGGATCTGGATGTAGAACTCTCAGCCATCTTGTCTGCCTATGCATCACATGCTCCTTCTTTGCCATGATGCCCATGGACTAAATCTCTGAAGCAATAATCGAGCCCCAATTAAATGCTTTCCAAGAGTTTCTATGGTCATGGTGTCTCTTCACAGCAGTAAAACACTGACCAAAGCACTGGTCTTTGTGTATGATATGCTGGTCTAGGGACAGGGTTGAATTCATGTGTCTTGAGATCCACTTTCCTTAGCCTTTGGACTGCACTAGTAGTGGAGGCAGGGGGAAATGTGCAAATTTAAAGTCTCAAATGCCGATGGGAGATCTCCAGGAAGTGGTGATGATGGATATGGGGACTGGAAAGGGGGGCCATGCAGATCAAGAACCAGCAATCCCTTATTCATTTAGACTTCCTGCAACTTCCCCAATATCTATAGCTCCTACTTTGCCGTTGCCTCCATGAGAAATGTGCTCAACAAATGAGAGAGCTCCTGTCTGTGGCGGTGATATCATTAGTGTGTTGCCAGGGAGGACACACTCATGTTCATCTGCTGCTGTCACCCCTCTAAATGCATCTCACCTGAGCAGAGACTGTTTTCTGTTTAATCGTGGAAAGGATTCCACTTAACTGCCTTTAAAATAAAAAAAAATACAACTTAATGAAGCTCAATCAGAAAAAATGGGGAAATAAGTCAAAGGGGCATGGATTTTCAAAGATAAACTTGCATGTTTAGAGTGTCATTCCAGAATCTCCTTTTAATGTCATCCTGCATCTGGAAGGCCACATGGCTCTTTAATAAGCCATATTTAGAGATATTTTAAGGGGAAAAAGCAGCATACAGAAAATATACA
>NC_022012.1:9811526-9812612 GCF_000317375.1 Microtus ochrogaster | reverse complement strand
ATGTGTTTGTCCAATGAAAATATTCCAAATCAGTGGTCACAGGAAGAAAATCATAGACCTCCTTGGCCATAGGGATTATATACAAAACTTCAGGCAAAGCTGGAAAATGTCTGTGGAACCTTGGCTATCAGGGTTATTTTTTAAATTCTCTTGGCAAAAAAAATAAGCTTCCTAGGGCAGAATGGGAATGCCTGAGGACCATCTCCTCCTGGGAGGATCTATGGGACTCTTATAGCCACAGACATAACCACAGAGGCTATATTGTACAGAGGTGGAATTTCTGTATCACCCTTTATTAACATGGGAAAGTTTGAGGTTCCATTGGTTCTAAGCCCACCTTTATCAGGAACACAAGTTTTTAGAGTTACTTCTTAAAAAAGCCTACTTCAATGGAGCTCTTTGTAGGACAGGATGCAAATGAAGCTCCACAGGTACAAAGTCTTCCTAGCCTCTCTTCTGGACAGCACCCAGTAGTCCCTCAGCCCTGGAGAGCTACTTCACCTTTCTCCTCCCATGACCTTCATTATCAAATCATACTTTGGTTTCTCCTCATGATAGCTACACACAGTATCTTTGCCCCAGCAAGTTCTGCTTATTCCTCTGAGACCCTGGTCAAACCTGCTTTTCCTGTCATCCAAGAGTTTTCTGCTCCATGCAATGTTCCTCCTGCTCACTCTCTCTCTCTCTCTCTCTCTCTCTCTCTCTCTCTCTCTCTCTCTCTCTCTTGGTTCTGCTCAATGCTTCTATGTAACTATTGTTCCACTTGGTCTCAGAGATGACAAGCTCATTGTGCCCCCATGAAGGTTTAAACCAGTTTTACCCTGAAGCAAATTTCCTTGCACAAAGGCATGCTTGAATCCAGAGAGGAAAGCTGCTCTCAGCTTTCAGAAGAAAGGACTGACATTTATCAGAAAGATTTTCTTAGTCAGATGATGCTGTCCGGGTTGTATTGGGCTTATTTCTGAATATGGTACTTATAACATCCTTCTAATCACTGTGAAATTGCAGGAGGAGGGGCCAGCACATGTAAGAAAGGATCTTCCAAATGGCATCAAATGAAATTTTCTCTGCATATGTGTTACAGTT
>NC_022012.1:9801246-9811426 GCF_000317375.1 Microtus ochrogaster | reverse complement strand
AGCAACACTGGTCTCACTTCTAAGAATACTTTGACGTTTCCCAAAAAACAGCTCTTCTGTTCAGAGACACGCATGTGTGTTTCTCACGAAAACATTTTTTGAAGTTCATAACATCACTTCCAAAAGAAGGTGATTATCTTTCAACGTAAAGCTACTACAGAGAAAACAGCACTTCTCTCACTTCTCACAATACTTTGACATTTCCCAAACAACTGCACTTCTCTTCAGAGACACGCATGTGCATTTCTCAGAAAAGCATTTCATGAAATTCATACAGTATCAAAAGAATATGATTTTCTTACAAAGTAAAGCTTCTTTAGTGAAAAGCAACACTGGTCACTTCTAACAATAGTTGGATATTTCCCAAACAACAGCTCTTCTCTTCAGAGAAACGCATGTGCATTTCTCACAAAAGCATTTCATCAAATTCATACAGCCAGCTTCAAAAGAATGTGATTATCTTTCAAAGTAAAACTTCGACAGAGAAAAAAACTCTACTATCACTTCTCATAATACTTTTCCCGTTTCTAAAAACATTGCTTCTCTTTAAGAAAATCCCATGTGTGTTTCTCAGAAAAGCATTTCATGAAATTCATACACTAACAAAAACATGATTATCTTTCAAAGTAAAAGTTTTACAGTGAAAAGCATCACTGGTCTCACTTCTAACAATAGTTTGACATTTCCCAAACAACATCTCTTCTCTTCAGAGAAACGCAAGTGCAGTTCTCTCAAATGCATTTCATAAAGGTCATACACTTTCAAAAGAATGTGATTATCTTTCAAACTAAAGCCTCTACAGTAAAACCGAACACTATTCTCACTTCTAAGAATGCTTTGACATTTCCCAAACAACACCTCTTCTCTTCAGAGAAACGCATGTGCGTTTCTCACAAAAGCGTTTTATGAAATACATACACTTTCAAAAGAACGTGATTATCTTTCAAAGTAAAGCTTCTACAGAGAAATGAACACTTCTCTCACTTCTCACAATACTTTTCAAGTTTCTGAAAACACTGCTTCTCTTTTCAGAGAAACGCATGTGCGTGTCTCACAAAAGCATTTCATGAAATTCTTACATAAGCAAAAATTTGATTATCTTTCAATGTAAAGCTTCTTCAGTGAAAAGGAACACTGGTCTCACTTCTTACAGTAGTTTGAAATATCTGAAACAATGCCTTCTCTTTAAAAAAACTCATGTGAGTTTCTCACAAAAGCATATAATGAAATTCATACACTTTACAAAGAACATGATTATCTTTCAAAGTAAAGCTTCTACAGTGAAAAGAAACACTGGTCTCACTTCTAAGAATACTTTGACGTTTCCCAAACAACAGCTCTTCTCTTCAGAGAAATGCAAGTTCGTTTCTCACAAAAGAATGTCATGAAGTTCATAACATCACTTAAAAAAGAACGTGATTATCTTTCAAAGTAAAGCTTCTACAGTGAAAAGCAACACTAGTCCCACTTCTAATAATACTTTGGCGTTTCCCGAACAACAGCCCTTCTCTTCAGAGAAACACATGTGCATTACTCAGAAAGCATTTCATGAAATTAATACACTATGAAAAGAATATGATTATCTTTCAAAGTAAAGCTTCTACAGAGAAAAGAACACTTCTCTCACTTCTCACAATACTTTTCAAGTTTCTGAAAACACTGCTTCTCTTTTCAGAGAAACACATGTGCGTTTCAAACAAAAGCATTTCATGAAATTCATATACTAGCAAAAACATGATTATCTTTCAAAGTAAAGCTTCTACAGTGAAAAGCAACACTTGTCTAACTTCTTTTTTTATTGGAGTAATGTGAATCTGCATTTATTTCCAATGATCGTTAAATTTATCAACCTTTCAAAGTACATTCTGAGGGCAATAGAACAATTGCCTAGATGCATCCTACGTTTCCATTCCCAGCACCCCAAAAAATAAAACAGAATTCACAACCTTGTTTTGTTATTTCGAAGATCAAATTACATTTCATTCAAATGTTCTCACATTTAAAGCAGTTTCCTATGTAAATTTTCCCCCTAAAAACAAACAGAAAACTTCCTTTAACCTGCAATAGGATTCACAGACCACATCTTGGGCTCCCAGTCTCTCAGAAAACTGTAGAGAAACATTCAAGACCAACAATGCAATGTTGCATAAACAAAGCTGCATGTGGGGTTGGGGGGAGATGGGAAACAGACCCTGTTACTACAGCTACTTTCTTTAGTTCTTTCCATGCTGCTGTGACTTTGCTTAAGTCACAAATCACAAACGTCAAATAAAGCCATCCTTCCTTGGGTAGCAGCATCCTTAGGATTCTGCCGTGGAGAAAGACCTGGTGACACGCAGGCGATGTAATTGTTTTTGTCGTTGTTGTTTTGTTTGCTTGGCTTGTGAGACACGGTGTGGGGATCATTTGGCCCAGGGTTAGCCCCGATTTATGCTCTCACTGGCTCTGTTAATGTGGTGATGTGGCAAGTTAGGTACTTTCCATTCACGCAGACTGAAGCTTTCTTTGTCGCTCCTGATAATGGCACACGCATTCCAAGTCCCCTCAGTGTCCACTCCTCAGTGTTTCTGAGCTATTTTCCTCCCTGGAGAAAAGTATGATTGGTCCCTCAAACAGAGGAGATTTAATCACATTGTAGAAAAATAAACAGGATGTGAGACAAAGCAATGCCGTTCTCGCTGCTCCCAGGTTTCCCATTTAAAATGCTTTACCCTGATCACCATGATCTTCTTAATGGCACAAATGCTTAAAATATTGGATAGATCATAGAGAAACTTCAGAATCCTTAATTCTTGGTGGCATATTCCAAGTAACTGAAAAAGATATACACACTAACCTGAGAAATTTTAAACAGATGTCAGAATCGACACGACCGTTGTGTTTCTGACCTGTTGAAAAAAAAATGCTTTCTGCTTTCTTTTCTCATGTATCCTTATTAACTGTGAACCCAAACTATATATTATTTCACATTTTATGTGGCTAATCTCATTAGAGAGAGTGGTCGTCTCTCACCCTAGTGAACATCACTGTGAAGCTGAGGAGGATGCCTGCTCGAGGGCTGCCACCAACACTGACTAAATTGCCATTTAAAATTGTTGGAGGTATGCATGTGTGTGCTGGAGAGTCCCTTAGCCTTGGTGATGTGCCCAGTGAGGAAATCTTGCGGCTCAGGCTACCACCTCTTCCTCCTGCTCCTCAGAATCATTCAGCGGCTTCCACTTCGTCTTCTTCACAGAAAAGCAGATGTCTCACACAATGGATAACCAGAAGCAAGGCTTGGACCCCAGTACATCGGGTCAGGTAAAGGTGGAGTGGCTGAGGGAGGCCTGAACTCATGTCTTGCTTCTGGAAGCGTCTGCCTTCTGTGGTCCCAGAAAAATGTAACTTATCTACAAAGTTAATGGACTTAATTGTGTGTTAGACTGTAATTAGGAATTCTTCCCAATCATGTTACCTATGTAAGAAAAGCTGTAAATCCTCTCACGGCTTGGAGAGCTCAGGCTTATAGTGAAGGGCTGCTGGGAGGAGATGCCTGTCTTCTAATACATATTTCTGTGCACAGCAGTTCAATCAATACTGGCACCCTGATCTCTTAGAAAGAAGATACGTGCACTAGGCCTCAGCTCATTTATTCATGAGGCAGCAGAGGTGAAGGAAGTATTAGTGCCAGGGCCTGGTCTGAAACACTGCTTTCTTCCTAATTAAAATGAGGAATAAATTATTTATTAAGAACTTTGATCATAAAATATCCACTGGTCAATGAGATTAGCCACTTGGCTAACTTCTAACAATAGTTTGATATATCTCAAACAATGGCTTCTCATTAAGAGAAACCCATGTGCGTTTCCAAAAAAGCATTTCATGACATTCATACACTTTCCAAAGATCATGATTATCTTTCAAAGTAAAGATTCTAGAGTAAAAAGGAACACTGTTCTTAGTTTTGAGAATAGCTTAACATTATCCAAACACATGCTCTTCTCTTCAGAGAAATGCATGTGCGTTTCTCGCAAAAGCATTTCATGAAATTCATACACTTTCCAAAGTGCGTCATTATCTCTCAAAGCAAAGCTTCTACACTGAAAAGGTAGACTGGTCTCACTTCTAACAATAATTTGACATTTCCCAAACAACTGCTCTTCTCTTCAGAGAAAGGCAAGTGCGTTTCTCACAAAAGCATTTGATGAAGTTAAGACACTTTCAAAAGGACTTCATTATCTTTAAAAATAAAGCTTCTACAGAGAAAGGAACACTTTTCTCACTTCTCACAATACTTTTCACGTTTCTGAAAACACTGCTTCTCTATTCAGAGAAACACATGTGCATTTCTCACAAAAGCATTTCATGAAATTCTTACAATTTCCAAAGAACATAATTATCTCTCAAAGTAAAGCTTTTTAAGTGAAAAGCAACACTGGTCTCACTTCTCAAAATAGTTTGACATATCTCAAACAATGGCTTCTCTTTAAGAGAAACCCAAGTGTGTTTCTCACAAAAGCATTTCATGAAATTCATACACTTTCCCAAGAACGTGATTGTCTTTCAAAATAAACATGTACAGTGAAAAGAAACAATGGTCTCACTTCGAAGAATACTTTGATATTTCCCAAAGAACATCTCTTCTCTTCAGAGAAACACATGTGCGTTTCTCACAAAGGCATTTCATGAAATTCATACACTTTGCAAAGAACGTGATTATCTTTCAAGGTAAAGCTTGTACAGTGAAAAGGAACACTGTTCTTACATTTGAGAATATTTTGACATTTCCCAAACTACTGCTCTTCTCTTTAGAGAAACACATGTGCGTTTCTCACAAAAGCATTTCAAGGAATTCATACACTTTCAAAAGAACGTGATTATCTTTCAAAGGAAAGCTTCTACAGAGAAAAGAACTCTTCTCTCACTTTTGACAATACTTTTCACGTTTCTGAAAGAACGGCTTCTCTTTAAGAGAAACACATGTGCATTTCTCACAAAAGCATATAATGAAATTCATACCCTTTACAAAGAACATGATTATCTTTCAAAGTAAACTTCTACAGTGAAAAGCAACACTGGTCTCACTTCTAACAATAGTTGGACATTTCCCAAACAACAGCACTTCTCTTCAGAGAACCACAAGTGCGTTTCTAACAAAAGCATTTCATGAAATACATACACTACAAAAAAACGTGATTATCATTCAAAGAAAAGCTTCTACAGTGAAAATCAACACCGGTCTCACTTCTAACAATCGTTTGACATATCTCAAATAATGGCTTCTCTTAAAGAGAAACCTATGTGTGTTTCTCACAAAAGCATTTCATGAAATTCATACACTTTCAAAAGAACGTGATTATCTTTCAAAGTAAAGCCTCTACAGAGAAAGGAACACTTTTCTCACTTCTCACAAGTCCTTTCACTTTTCTGAAAACACTGCTTCTCTTTTCAGAGAAAAACATGTGAAAACAGTGAAAAGGAACATGGTTCTCATTCTAAGATTACTTTGACATTTCCCAAACAACAGCTCTTCTCTTCAGAGAAATGCATGTTCGTTTCTCACAAAAGCATTTCATGAAATTCATACACTTTCCAAAGAACGTGATTATCTTTCAAGGTTAAGCTTCTACAGTGAAAAGGAACCTGTTCGTACTTTTGAGAATACTTTGACATTTCCCAAAATACTGCTCTTCTCTTCAGAGAAATGCATGTGCATTTCTCACAAAAGCATTTCATGAAATTCATACAATTTCCAAAGAACGTGATTATCTTTCAAAGTATAGCTTCTACAGTGAAAAGGAACACTGTTCTCACTTCTAAGAATACTTTGAAATTTCCCAAACAACAGCTCTTTTCTTCAGAGAAAAGCATGTGCTTTTCTCACAAAAGCATTTCATAAAATTCATACAACTTTCAAAAACGTGATTATCTTTCAAAGTAAAGCTTCTACAGAGAAAAGAACACTTCTCTCACTTCTCACAATTTTTTTCATGTTTCTGAAAACACTGCTTCTCTTTTCAGAGAAAAACATGTGCGTTTCTCACAAAAGCATTTCATGAAATTCATACACTAACAAAAACGTGATTATCTTTCAAAGTAAAGCCTCTACAGTGAAAAGCAACACTGGTCTTACTTCTTTTTTTTTATTTGCAATACTGTTTGGCCAATAGCTTAAGTATATTGCTAGCTAGCTCTTACATCCTAAACTAACCCATCTCGACTAGTCTGTGCATCACCATGAGGTTGTAACCTACTGGCAAAGTTTCAGTGGGCTCCAGCGGAGGCATCTGTCTCCAGCGGCTGCATGGCTTCTCTGACTGACTCCGCCTACTCTCTCTATATATCTCTTTCAGCCTGGCTTTACTCTGTTAAGCCATTGGCCGAAAGCAGCTTCTTTATTAACCAATGGCAATAAAATATATTTACAGCATACATCATGCCCACATCACCTCCCTTTTTCTGTCTAAATAAAAAGGAAGGTTTAACATAGCAAGATTGCATATAACAAAACAGGTATCAAGCAAGAATTATAGTTATAATATTTATATCTACTTTTTATCATAACTAAGGAAAGCTATATCTATTCTTCAACTCCATGAAAGACTCCAGAAAGATGCAGTATTACCTGAGTAAACAGGAAGTGCATTATAAGCAACTTCTAAAACTCTAGAATTGACAGAGACATATTACTGCCTGAATAGTCACCCAAAGTTCTTCTGTACCATTGGGGCACCCATCTTCAGCCTACAGGCCCATGGTATCTGGCAAACTTTTCCATGAAGCAGGAAATTTTGAAGACAATTCCACCTCTATTGGCAGTTTGTCAGTCACTTTCTTCAGGATGTCTGTCAGACTCTTTCATGAAGCAGGAACCCCAAAGGACTGTCTCACCTTCTTTAGGCAGCATCAGCAGTCATTTTTTTTTGTGGGTCCTGCAAGTCTAGTCAGACAGTTCAGGCAAGAGCAGTTTTTTGCCCAAATGGCTAACAAACTCTATGAGGAGCCGCTTCAATACCCATCATCCTCTTGAAGTAGATTGATGCTGCCAGGAGAAGATGTGTCTCATTGTCCTATGTTCTTTTTTTTCTGTTTGTTTGTTTTTTGCTTTTGGAGACAGGGTTTCTCTGTAGATTTGGGGCCTGTCCTGGAACTAGATTTTGTAGGCCAGGCTGGCCTCGAACTCACAGAGATCCGCCTGCCTCTGCCTCCTTACTGTTGGGATTAAAGGCATGTGCCACTACCACCCACCTTCCTAAGTTCTTAAAACATTTTATTTATTTATTTATTATTTATTTATTTTTGGTTTTTCGAGACAGGGTTTCTCTGTGGCTTTGGAGCATATCCAGGAACTAACTCTTGTAAACCAGGCTGGTCTCGAACTTACAGAGATCCAACTGGTCGTACTTCTAACAATAGTTTGACATTTCCCAAACAAAAGCTCTTCTCTAAGGAGAAACACATATGTGTTTCTCAGAAAGCATTTCATGAAATTAATACACTTTCAAAATAACGTGATTATCTTTCAAAGTAAAGCTTCTACAGTGACAAGGAAAACTGTCCTCACTTCTAAGAATACTTTGACATTTCCAAAACAACTGCTCTTCTCTTCAGAGAAACGCATGTGTGTTTCTCACAAAAGTATTTCATGAAATTCATACAATTTCCAAAGAACGTAAAGCTTCCACAATGAAAAGGAACACTGCTCTCACTTCTAACAATAGTTTGACATATCTTAAACAATGGTGTCTCCTTAAAAGAAACCCATGTGCGTTTCTCTCAAAAGCATTTCATGGAATTCAGACACTTTCAAAAGAACGTGATTATCTTTAAAAGGAAAGCTTGTACAGTGAAAGGTAAGCCTGGTCTCACTTTTAAGAATACTTCGACATTTCCCAAACAACTGCTCTTCTCTTTAGAGAAACGCATGTGTGTTCTCACAAAAGCATTTCATGAAATACATACACTTTCAAAGAACTTGACTATCTTTCAAAGTAAAGCTTCTCCAGTGAAAAGGAACACTGTTCTCACTTCTAAGAATACTTTTCACGTTTCTGAAATCACTGCTTCCCTTTTCATAGAAATGCATGTGCGTTTCTCAAAAGCATTTCAGTTAAACACGTGCGTTTATCACAAAAGAATTTCATGAAATTCATAACTAGCAAAAATGTGATTATCATTCAAAATAAAGCTTCTACAGTGAAAATGAACACTAGTATCAATTCTAACAATAGTATGACATATCTCACATAATAGCTTCTCTACAGAAAAACGCATGTGCGTTTCTCACAAAAGCATTTCATGAAATTAATACAGTCCAAAAGAATGTAATTATCTTTCAAAGTAAAGCTCCTAGAGTGAAAAGGAACACTGGTCTCAATTCTAAGAATACTTTGACATTTCCCAAAAACTGTGCTTCTCTTCAGAGAAACCCATGTGCGTTTCTCAGAAAAGCATTTCATGAAATTCATACTCTTCCAAAGAACGTGTTTATCTTTCAAAGTAAGCTTCTACATAGAACAAAAACACTGTTCTCACTTCTAACAATACTTTGACATATCTCATACAACGGCTTTTATTTTCAGAGAAAACAAGTACGTTTCTCACAAAAGCATTTCATGAAATTCATACACTAACAAAAACGTGATTATCTTTCAAAGTAAAGCTTCTACAGTGAAAAGCAAGACTGGTCTTAGTTCGAACAATAGTTTGACATTTCCCAAACAACAGCTCTTCTCTTCAGGGAAACATATGCGTTTCTCAGAAAGCATTTCATGAAATTAATACACTTTCAAAATAACGTGATTATCTTTCAAAGTAAAGCTTCTAGAGTGACAAGGAACACTGTCCTCACTTCTACTTTGACAATTCCAAAACAACTGCTCTTCTCTTCAGAGAAACGCATGTGCGTTTCTCACAAAAGAATTTCATGAAATTCAAACACTTCCAAAGAACGTCATTATCTTTCAAAGTAAGCTTCTACATAGAACAGGAACACTGTTCTCACTTCTAAAAATACATTGACATATCTCATACAACGGCTCTTATTTTCAGAGAAAGACAAGTGCGTTTCTCACAAAAGCATTTCATGAAATTCATACACTAAAAATGAATGTGATTAGCTTTCAAAGAAAAGCGTCTACAGTGAAAAGCAACACTGGTCTCCCTTCTAACAATAGTTTGACAAATTTCAAACAATGTCTTCTCTTTAAGAGAAACACATGTGTGTTTCTCACAAAGCAGTTCATGAAATTCATACACTTTCAAAGGAACGTGATTATCTTTCAAAGTAAATCTTCTACAGAGAAAAGAACACTTCTCTCACTTATCACAATACTTTTCAAGTTTCTAAAATCACTGCTTCTCTTTTCAGTGAAATACATGTGCGTTTCTCCAAAAGCATTTCATGACATTCACACAGTTTCCAAACAATGTAATTATCTTTCAAAGTTAAGCTAGCACAGTGAAATGGAACACTGGTCTAACTTCTAAGAGTACGTTGACTTTTCCCAAACAACTGGTCTTCTCTTCAGAGAAACGCATGTGCGTTTCTCAAAAAAGGATTTCATGAAATTCAAACACCACCAAAGAACGTGATTATCTTTCAAAGTAAGCTTCTTCATAGAACAGGAACACTGTTCTCACTTCTAACAATATTTTGACATATCTCATACAATGGCTCTTATTTTCAGCGAAACACAAGTGCGTTTCTAACAAAAGCATTTCATGAAATACATACACTACAAAAGAATGGGATTATCATTCAAAGAAAAGCTTCTACAGTGAAAATCAACAATGGTCTCACTTCTAACAATCGTTTGACATATCTCAAACAATGGCTTCTCTTTAAGAGAAACACATGTGTGTTTCTCACAAAAGCATTTCATGAAATTCATGAAATTTATATGAATTTCATGAAATTCTTTTGTGAGTAATGCACATGCATTTCTCTGAAGAGAAGAGCATTGTTGTTGAATTCTAACTTTAATCCATAGTGGTCTGATAAGACTCAGGCGGTTACAAATATTTTTTTTAAGTGTGGATGTTTGCTTTGTTACCCAGTATGTGGTCAATTTTTGAGAAGGTTCCATGAGCTAGAGAAGAAGGTATATTCTTTCCTATTTGTGTGGAATGTTCTATAGATGTCTGTTAAGTCCATTTGATTTATTACCTCCATTAATTCTCTTAATTCTCTGTTAGGTTT
>NC_022012.1:9793600-9800976 GCF_000317375.1 Microtus ochrogaster | reverse complement strand
ATTAGTATGGCCACACCTGCTTGTTTCTTGGTTCCATTTGCTTGATAAGCCTTTTCCCAGCCCTTTATTCTGAGTAGGTGCCTATCTTCGTGGTTGAGGTGTGTTTCTTGTAAACAGCAGAATGTTGGATCCTGTTTTTGTATCCAATCTTTTAGCCTGTGCCTTTTTATAGGTGAATTGAGTCCATTGACATTAAGTGATATTAATGACCAGTGATTGTTAACTCCGGTCACATTTTTATTGGTAGAGTTTGTGTGTTTCCCTTCTTTGAGTTGTGCTGGTGGAGGGTCTCTAGATGTTTGAGTTATTTTGGTCATTGTTGGACTCCTTGGTTAGTGATTTGCCTTCTATTCCTTTCTTTAAGGCTGGATTTGTGGCTACGTATTGTTTAAATTTGTTTTTATCCTGGAAAATTTTGTTTTCTCCATTTATAGTGAACGAAAGCTTGGCTGGGTATAGTAGTCTGGGCTTGCATCCATGGTCTCTTAGTTTCTGAAGTACATCTATCCAGGACCTCCTGGATTTCATGGTTTCCGTAGAGAAGTCAGGTGAAAGTCTGATAGGTTTACCTTTATAAGTAACTTGACACTTTTCCTTTGCAGCTCTTAATATACTTTCTTTATTCTGAATGTTTTGTGTTTTGATTATTATATGGTGAGGAGATTTTTTTTGGTCCAATCTATTCAGTGTTCTGTATGCTTCTTGAACCTTCAAAGGAATATCTTTCTTTAGGTTGGGAAAGTTTTCTTCTATAATTTAATTAAATATATTTTCTGGACAGTTGAGCTGTACTTCGTCTCCTTCTTCTATCCAAATTATTCTTAGGTTTGGTCTTTTTATTGTGTCCCATATTTCCTGAATGTTTTTTGATGAGAATTTGTTGGTTTTGCTGTTTTCTTTGATCAGAGTGTTTATTTTCTCTATGGTATCTTCAGTGTCTCGTTTCTGAATACACTGCATCTCTTTTCAGAGAAACACAAGTGTGTTTCTCGCAAAAGCATTTCATGAAATTTATACACTAGCAAAAACATAATTATCTTTCAAAGTAAAGCTTCTACAGTGAAAATCAACACTGGTCTCAATTCTAACAACAGTTAGACATATCTCAAACAATGGCTTCTCTTTAAGAGAAACCCTTGTGTGTATATCACAAAAGCATTTCATGAAATTCATACACTATCAAAAGAACGTAATTATCTTTCAAAGTAAAGCTTGTACAGTAAAAAGGAACACCAGTCTCACTTCTAAGAATACTTTGATATTTCCCAAACAACAGCTCTTCTCTTCAGAGAAACACATGTGTGTTTCTCACAAAAGCATTTCATGAAATTCATACAGTTTCCAAAGAACGTGATTATATTTGAAAGTAAAGCATCGACAGTGAAAAGCAACACTGGTCTCACTTTTAACAAAAGTTTGACATATCTCAAAAAATGGCTTCTATTTAAGAGAAACCCATGTGCGTTTCTCACAAAAGCATTTCATGAAATTCATACACTTTCCAAAGAACGTTATTTTCTTTCAAAATAAAGCTTGTACAGTGAAAGGGAACACTGGTCTCACTTCTAAGAATACTTTGACATTTCCCAAAAAATGCTCTTCTCTTCAGGGAAACGCATGTGCGTTTCTCACAAAAGCATTTCACGAAATTCATACACTTTCAAAAGAACGTGCTAATCTTTCAAGTAAAGCTTGTACAGTGAAAATGAACCTGGTCTCAATCTAAGAATACTTTCACATTTCACAAACAACAGCTCTCCTCTTCAGAAAAATGCATGTGCGTTTCCCACAAAAGCATCTCATGAAATTCATACCCTTTCAAAATAACTTGATTATCCTTCAAAGTAAAGTTTCTACAGAGAGAAGAACACTTCTCTCAATTTTCACAATACCTTTCACATTTCTGAATACACTGCTTCTCTTACCAGAGAAACAAATGTGCGTTTCTCACAAAAGCATTTCATGAATTTCGTACACTGCCAAAGAACATGATTATCTTTCAAAGTAAACTTCAACATAGAACAGGAACACTGTTCTCACTTCTAACAATACTTTGACATATCTCACACAACGGCTCTTATTTTCAGAGAAAGACAAGTGCGTTTCTCACAAAAGCATTTAATGAAATTCATATACTTCAAAAGAAAGTGATTATCTTTCATAGTAAAGCTTCTACAGTGAAAAGCAACACTGGTCTCACTTCTAACAACAGTTAGACATATCTCAAACAATGGCTTCTCTTTAAGAGAAACCCATGTGTGTATATCACAAAAGCAATTCGTGTAATTCATACACTTTCCAAAGAACGTGATTATCTTTCAAAGTAAAGCTTCTACAGTGAAAAGGAACACTAGCATCACTTCTAAGAATACTTTGACATTTCCCAAACTACAGCTCTTCTCTTCACAGAAACGCATGTGTGTTTCTCACAAAAGCATTTCATGAAATTCGTACACTTCCAAATGAATGTGATTATCTTTCAAAGTAAAGCTTGTACATTGAAAAGGTACACTGGTCTCACTTCTAAGACTACTTTGACATTTCCCAAACAAAAGCTCTTCTCTCCAGAGAAACTCATGTGCGTTTCTCACAAAAGCATTTCGTGTAATTCATACACTTTCCAAAGAACGTGATTATCTTTCAAAGTAAAGCTTGAACAGTGAAAAGTAACACTGGTCTCACTTCTAAGAATACTTTGATATTTCCCAAACAACAGCTCTTCTCTTTAGAGAAATGCAAGTGCGTTTCTCACAAAAGCATTTCATGAAATTCATACAGTTTCGAAAGAACGTGGTTATCTTTAAAAGTAAAGCTTCTACATGGAAAAGGAAGACTGGTCTCACTTCTAACAAAAGTTTGACGTATCTCAAACAATGGCTTCTATTTAAGAGAAACGCATGTGTGTTTCTCACAAAAGCATTGCATGAAATTGATACACATTCAAAAGAACGTGATTAACTTTCAAAATAAAGCTTGTACAGTGAAAGGGAACACTGGTCTCACTCCTAACAGTACTTTGACATTTCCCAAACAACTGATCTCCTCTTCAGGGAAAGGCATGTGTGTTTCTCACAAAAGCCTTTCACGAAATTCATACACTTTCAAAAGAATGTGATTATCTTTCAAAGTAAAGCTTCTACAGAGAAAATAACACTTCTGTCACTCCTCACAATACTTTTCACATTTCTGAAAACACTGCTTCTCTTTTCAAAGAAACACATGTGCGTTCTCACAAAAGCATTTCATGAAATTCATACACTACCAAATAACGTGATTATCTTTCAAAGTAAGCTCCTTCATAGAACAGGAACACTGTTCTCTCTTCTAACAATAATTTGATATATCTCACAGAACAACTCTTATTTTCAGAGAAAGACAAGTGCGTTTCTCACAAAAGCATTTCATGAAATTTATACACTACAAAAGAACGTGATTATCTATCAAAGAAAAGCTTCTACAGTGAAAAGAAACACTAGTCTCACTTCTAATAATAGTTTGACATATCTCAAACAAGGGCTTCTCTTTAAGAGAAACCCATGTGCGATTCTCACAAAAGCATTAAATGATATTCATACAATTTCCAAAGAACATGATTATCTTTGAAAGTAAAGCTTGAACAGTGAAAAGGAACACTGGTCTCACTTCCAAGAATACTTTGATATTTCCAAACAACAGCTCTTCTCTTCAGAGAAATGCATGTGCCTTTCTCATAAAAGCATTTCATGAAATTCATACACTTTCAAAAGAACGTGATTATCTTTCAAAGTAAAGCTATTACATTGAGCCGGAACACTGTTCTCACTTCTAACGGTACCGTGACATATCACAAACCATACGTACATGCGTTTTCTTTTCAGATGAACGCATGTACGTTTCTCACAAAAGCAATTCATGAAACTCATACACATTCAAAGAACATGATTATCTTTCGAAGTAAAACTTCTGCATTGAAAAGGAACACTGTTCTCATTTCTACCAATACTTTGACATATACCAAACATCAGCTTCTCTTTTTAGAGAAAAACATGTGCGTTTCTCAGAATAGCATTTAATGAAATTCATGCACTTAAAAATGAAAGTGAATATCTTTCAAAGTAAAGCTTTTACAAAGAACATGGAAACTGTTCTAACTTCTAACAATACTTTCATATATCTCCAACAAGGGCTCTTATTTTCAGAGAAAGACATGTGCGTTTCTCACAAAAAATTTCATGAAATTCATACACTACCAAGGAACGTGATTATCTTTCAAAGTAAAGTTTCTGCAGTGAAAAGGAACATGTATTCACTTCTAACAATAGTTTGACATATCTCAACAAATGCCTTCTCTTTTCAGAGAAACACATGTGCATTTCTCAGAAAAGCATTTCATGAAATTCATACACTTTGCAAAGAACGTGATTATCTTTCAAAATAAAGTTTGTACAGTGAAAAGGAACACTGAACTCACTTCTAAGACTACTTTGACATTTCGCAAACAACTGCTCTTCTCTTCAGAAAAACCCATGTGCGTTTCTCACAAAAGCATTTCAGAAAATTCATACACTACAAAAGAACGTGATTATCTTTCAACGTAAAGATAATACAGTGAAAAGCAACACTGATCTAACTTCTAATAATATTTTGGCATATCTTAAAAAAATGGCTTCTCTTTAAGAGAAACCCATAAGTGTTTCTCACAAAAGCATTTCATGAAATTCATACACTTTCCAAAGAACGTTATTATCTTTCAAAATAAAGCTTGTACAGTGAAAGGGAACACTGGTTTCACTTCTAAGAATACTTTGACATTTCCCAAACAACAGATCTTCTCTTCAGAGAAACGCAAGTGTGTTTCTCACAAAAGCATTTCATGAAATTCATACAGTTTCCAAAGAACGTGATTATCTTTCAAAGTAAAGCGTCAACAGTGAAAAGCAACATGGTCTCACTTCTAACAAATGTTTGACATATCTCAAAAAATGGCTTCTATTAAATAGAAAACCATGTGTGTTTCTCACAAAAGCATTTCATGAAATTCATACACTTTCCAAAGACCGTTATTATCTTTCAAAATAAAGCTTGTACAGTGAAAGGGAACACTGGTCTCACTTCTAAGAATACTTTGACATTTCCCAAACAACTGCTCTCCTCTTCAGGGAAAGGCATGTGCGTTTCTCACAAAAGCATTTCACGAAATTCATACACTTTCAAAAGAACATGATTATCTTTCAAATAAAGCTTGTACAGAGAAAAGAACACTTCTCTCACTTCTCACAATACCTTTCACGTTTCTGAAAACACTGCTTCTCTTTTCAGAGAAAGGCGTGCGTTTCTCCCAAAAGCATTTCATGAAATTCATATGCGACCAAAGGACATGATTATCTTTCAAAGTAAGCTTCTACATAGAACAGGAACACTGTTCTCACTTTTAAAAATACTTTGACATATCTCACACAATGGCTCTTATTTTCAGAGAAAGACAAGTGCGTTTCTCACAAAAGCATTTCATAAAATTCATACACTACAAAAGAACGTGATTATCTTTCAAAGAAAACCTTCTACAGTGAAAAGAAACACTGGTCTCACTTCTAATAATAGTTTGACATATCTCAAACAATGGCTTCTCTTTAAGAGAAATCCATGTGGGTTTCTCACAAAAGCATTTCATGATATTCATACAATTTCCAAAGAACATGATTATCTTTCAAAGTAAAGTTTCTACAGTGAAAAGGAACACTGTTATTACTTTTGAGAATACTTTGACATTTTTTAAACAACTAATCTTCTTTTTACAGAAACGCATGTGCATTTCTCACAAAAGCATTTCATGAAATTCATACACTTTCAAATGAATGTGATTATCTTTCAAATTAAAGCTTGAACAGTGAAAAGGAACACTGGTCTCACTTCTAAGAATACTTTGATATTTCCCAAACAACAGCTCTTCTCTTCAGAGAAACAGAAGTGCGTTTCTCACAAAAGCATTTCATGAAATTCATACACTTTCCAAAGAACGTGATTATCTTTCAAAGTAAAGCATCTATATTGAAAAGGAAGACTGGTCTCATTTCTAACAAAAGTTTGACATATCTCAAACAATGGCTTCTATTTAAGTGAAACGCATGTGCGTTTTTCACAAAAGCATTTCATGAAATTCATACTCTTTCAAAAGAACATGATTATCTTTCAAAGTAAAGCTTCTACAGAGAAAAAAACACTTCTCCAACTCCTCACAATACATTTCACGTTTCTGAAAGCACTGCTTCTCTTTTCAGAGAAACACATGTGCATTTCTCACAAAAGTATTTCATGAAATTCATACACTACCAAATAACATGATTATCTTTCAAAGTAAGCTTCTACATAGAACAGAAACACTGTGCTCTCTTCTAACAATAATTTGACATATCTCATGCAACGGCTCTTATTTTCAGAGAAAGAAAAGTGCGGTTCTTGCAAAAGCATTTCATGAAATTCATATAATACAAAAGATCGTGGTTATCTCTCAAAGAAACCTTCTACAGTGAAAAGCAACACTGGTCTCACTTCTAACAATAGTTTGACATATCTCGAAAAAAAGCTTCTCTTTAAGAGAAACCCATGTGTTTTTCTCACGAAAGCATTTCATGAAATTCATACACTTTCAAAAGAACGTGATTATCTTTTAAAGTAAAGCTTGTACAGTGAAAATCTACACTGTTCGTACTTTTGAGAATAGTTAGACATTTCCCAAACAACTGCTCTTCTCTTCAGAGAAACACAAGTGCATTTCTCACAAAAGCATTTCATGAAGTTAATACACTATCTAAAGCACGTGATTATCTTTAAGTAAAACTTCTAGAGAAAAGAACACTTCTCTCACTTTTCACAATACTTTTCACGTTTCTGGAAATACTGCTTCTCTTTTCAGAGAAACACATGTGCATTTCCTACAAAAGCATTTCATAACGTTCAAAAACTAGCAAAAACATGATTATCTTTCAAAGTAAAGCTTCTACAGTGAAAAGCATCATTGGTCTCACTTCTAACAATAGTTTAACATTTCTAAAACAATGGCTTCTCTTTAAGAGAAACCCATGTGTGTTTCTCACAAAAGATTTCATGAAATTCATATACTTTCAAAAGAACGTGATTATCTTTCAAAGTAAAACTTTTACATTGAAGCGGAACACTGTTCATACTTCTAACGATACTTTGACATATCACAAACCATAGCTTTTCTTTTCAGATGAACGCATGTTGAAATAAAAGCGGCTGGACTGCGTCCCCGGCACCCGGCAGCCTGCACGGCTAGCTTTACCTGAAATAATTACACGGAAACTGTATTCTTTTAATCACTGCCTGACCCATTAGTTCCAGCCTCTTATTGGCTAGCTCTTACATATTGATCTAAC
>NC_022012.1:9766531-9769364 GCF_000317375.1 Microtus ochrogaster | reverse complement strand
AGAAACACATGTGCGTTTCTCACAAAAGCATTTCATGAAATTCATACACTTTCAAAAGAACCTGATTATCTTTCAAAGTAAAGATTCTACAGAGAAAAGAACACTTCACTCACTTATCACATTGCTTTTATCATTTCTGAAAACACTGCTTCACTTTTCAGAGAAACACATGTGCGTTTCTCACAAAAGCATTTCTTGAAATTCATACACTTTCAAAAGAACGTGATTATATTTTAAAGTAAAGCTTTTATATAGAACAGGAACACTGTTCTAACTTCTAACAATGCTGTGACATATCACAAACAATTACTCTTCTTTTCAGATAAACACATGTACGTTTCTCACAAAATCATTTCATGAAACTCATACACTTTCATAAGAACATTATTACCTTTCAAAGTAAAGCTTCTGCAGTGAAAAGGAACACTCTTCTAATTTTAAGAATACTTTGACATATATCAAACTACGGCTTCTCTTTTAAGAGAAACACAAGTGTGTTTCTCACAAAAGCATTTCATGAAATTCATACACTTTCGAAAGAATGTTATTTTCCTTCAAAGTAAAGCTTCTACAGAGAAAAGAACACTTCTCTCACTTCTCACAATACTTTTCACGTTTCTGAAAACACTGCTTCACTTTTCAGAGAAACACATGTGTGTTTCTCACAAAAGCATTTCATGAAATTCATACACTACCAAAGAACATGATTATCTTTCAAGTAAAGTTTCTATAGTTCATGTGTTCCCATTGCAATGATCTGTTCTTACCGCTACAATACTCTTCATCCCAGAAGTTGATTTATTTTTTCATTTTTAATCCATTTATTTCAGTCAACACCAGGTACTCACTGGCATTTGCCATTTTATAGTATAGGTAATGTTCAGTATTTTGTTGTCTGCTGACATCTGAGTGTTAGAAGATAGAGTTCTTGGTATCTTGGGGAAATCTAGGAATGATGGGTAGAATCAAACTTGAGAACCACAGTGAACAGGATATCGTTCTGATAACATGGCTCATTTAACTCAAGCATACAGTTGAAACTCTATCAGAAGGTTATTGTGTGGACTGACTGTAATCCATGGAATACTTAAACAGTGTCTGGCCCTTAGCAGGGATCTTTATCTGAGCAGTGAACAATGCTAGCTTTGCCCTCAAGACCTTTAAGTGCAGTAAATGGTGAAGGGGCTAGTGGGTAGGGTCACCTTCTGCTAGAGATGGGGGGGCAGATAGACAGAAAGGAGTAACAGTTCCTCTTTTAGAAAATGATTGCTTTATTCAACCTCCAATAATCATGATTTTTTAAGCAGCATACTCTGGCAAATTGTGGTTCAATTGAACTCTGCTCATTACACAAGGAGCATGCAGGGCCCTGTCTCTGTCTTCATATTCATTGAACTCTCTTAATACTTGATGAATTGCAGAAAATGCCCAACTTTATGTGGAAATTACAAGTCACTGCCTTCAGATTTGTTTGATTCTTTAATTTTAAAAAAGATTTATAATCTCAGCACTCAGTAGGCAGAGGCAGGAGGATCTCAGTGAGTTGGAGGGCAGCCCAGTCTACAGAATGAGTTCCAAGACAGCCAGAGCTGCTACACAGGGAAACCATGTATTGAAAACAACAAGAACAAAAGAGATTTAAGCTTTTATTTTATGTACATGAGTACTCTATCTGCATGCATACCCCTTTACCAGAAGAGGGCACCAGATACCACCATGTGGTTTCTGGATACTCTAAATGAAGAGCAATCGGTCCATCTCTCTAGGCTTGATTCTTTGTTTTTCCTGCATGCCTGCATTAGTGGAAGAGTGGGCACCAGTATTTTTGTGTATAATACTGCAGGCATGCAGTACGGGCAGGTGGCATCCAAACCCTGTGTGACTGTGGGTCCAGCAACACAAGCTCTGTGCCATTCAGGCTCCCCACTTTAAAATTTTTTTACAATTTATTTTTAATTACATTTAATGTAGTGGCATTTCAATCATATTTTAATAAATAAAACTTGCCTGAAGATCAGAAAATACAGTGGCATTTGATGATATTTTAACAAAATTTTACTCATTAAAAAAAAGAAGAAAAAGACTCACTTTGCACTGAGCATTCAGGCTTCTCCTGCCACCCCAAGTCATAACAACCACCAGAACTTGCTTTGTTCTGTGTACTGTTGTGTACCCAGTGTACACACACACTGCTGAGATCAGAGCCCTAAACTAGCTCACCTTTTCAATCCAACACCTGAAGTGTCATCCCTTCCCCGGCCCAGGTTCCCTTTGTTTTTTATTCATTTCTTTTTTTTCTTTATTAATACCAAGTTAATTATCTTGATTTTAATTATATTTAATTGTGTAGGGAGGCCAGAGGCTTTGGATTCTCTGGATTTGGCAGACATAATAGAAAAGGAAGAAAGAATGAAAGAAAGAAAGAAAGAAAGAAAGAAAGAAAGAAAGAAAGAAAGAAAGAAAGAAAGAAAGGAAGGAAGAAGATTGATTAACCAGGCAGTGGTGATGTACACTTTAATCTTTAATCCCAGCATTGGGGAGGCTGCTGGGGACCAACCTCAGCAGACAATGTGTTTCCAAGGTGGTTGCAAAAGTTTGCATTCCCACCAGCAATGGATGAGTGTACCCCTTTCTCCACAACCTCTCCAGCAAAGGCTATCGTTGGTGTTTTTGATTTTAGCCATTCTAACAGGTGTAAGATGGTATCTTAAAGTTGTCTTGATTTGCATTTCCCTGATCGCTAAGGAAGTTGAGCATGACCTTAAGTGTCTTTTGGTCATTTGAAGTTCTTCTGTTGAGAATTCTCTGTTCAGCTCAGTGCCCCATTTTATAA
>NC_022012.1:9764674-9765838 GCF_000317375.1 Microtus ochrogaster | reverse complement strand
TTTGGTAGAATTGCCATTTTTACTATGTTGATCCTCCCAATGCAAGAGCAAGGGAGGTTCTTCCATTTTCTTTTGTCCTCTTCAATTTCTTTCTTCAAAGACTTAAAGTTCTTGTCATATAGATCTTTTACTTCCTTGGTCAGAGTTACCCCAAGATATTTTATGCTATTTGTGGCTATCATGAAAGGTGATGCTTCTCTAATTTCCCTCTCTGCTTCCTTATCCTTAGTTTATAGGAAGACAACTGATTTTTTGGAGTTGATTTTGTATCCTGCCACATTGCTAAAGGTGTTTATCAGCTGTAGGAGTTCTGTGGTAGAATTTTTTGGGTCGCTTATGTATAGTATCATATCATCTGCAAATAACGAAAGCTTAACTTCTTCCTTTCCAATATGAATCCCGTTGATCCCCTTATGTTGTCTTATTGCTATTTCTAGAACTTCAAGCACTATATTGAAGAGGTATGGAGAGATTGGACATCTGTAGGGATAAGTCTTGCCCCTTACGAGGCGTGTTCACCTTGGGCTAATGTTTTGCATATAAATTCGGGGAGCGTGCTCCCAGCCGCTTCTTCTGTTTTGCCGGTCTCCGCGGGAATGGTGGTTCTGTAAGTCTATTAAAGCTGTATATGTAAATATATATATATTTACAATCTGTCTGCATTCGTTTACGCCGTTACATTTTGGCATCCAATTCGGGCTATTTTGCCCCCGAGTCAAGCGGGTATCCCGCTAGCTAACACAGCACCCTCCTGGGTGCTGTTTTTTAGTTCGTGACTCAGGCCGCAGTGCTGAGTCTGAGACACACTCGGCCACACAGGCTCATTCTGCCTGCCTTGGCTAAGTTTGCAGCGGAACCCCACTGCCTGAATTAGTAGTATCTGTGGTTTTGCAACAAAAGCCGCCACAGTGGCAGATTTGGTATGATACAAAGTGACTTGGCCGGGCGGTAGTGGTGCACGCCTTTAATCCCAGCACTTGGGAAGCAGAGGCAGGCAGATCTCTGTGAGTTCGAGGCTAGCCAGGCAGTGGTGGTGCATGCCTTTAATCCCAGCACTCGGGAGGCACAGACAGGCGGATCTCTGTGAGTTCGAGGCCAGCTTGGTCTACAAGAGCTAGTTCTAGGACAGGCTCCAAAAACACAGAGACCACCACTGGGAGGAAC
>NC_022012.1:9763052-9763335 GCF_000317375.1 Microtus ochrogaster | reverse complement strand
AGTTAAACAGGGTCAGAGAGAACCCTTTAGTGACTCATTACAAAGATTCCCTAAGGCTGTACAAATAGGGATATCTGACCCAGAAACAAGACGTATAATGATGGAGTCCTTGGCTTATGAAAATGCAAATGTGGAATGCAAAAGGATTTGGAGTCCTTTAAAGCTCAGATCAGTGCTTTTGGAAGAATGGGTCTTGCATACAATCAATGTTGATACATTTGATTATGGCACTGAAGCATGGGTAGAAGAAGCAATTTCCAATGGTAAAAGGAGACACCAGAAT
>NC_022012.1:9730872-9737944 GCF_000317375.1 Microtus ochrogaster | reverse complement strand
TCTTACATATTGACCTAATCCATTTTTATTAATCTGTGTAGCCCACAAGGTGGCTTACCAGAGATGATCTTAACCTGCATCTGTCTGGAGTGGGAGAATCATGGCAACTCTCTGATTCAGCTTCTTTCTCCCAGCATTCTGTTCTGTTTACTCCACCCACCTAAGGGTTGGCATATCAAGGGGCCTAGGCAGTTTCTTTATTAAAAAGAAATCACTCCCACATCAGGTACATAAAAATCTCTGGTATACCTTTCCTAGAGTTCTGTCTGCCTTTTCACTAATAACATCAGAAAAAGTATCTGGCCCCAAGTACCCTAACGTTGTCAAAGAATATACATGGGAGCCTATACATATGACTGATTTAAAAGAAATTAAACAAGCAATTGTAGCTTACAGACTATATCCATCCTTTTTAGGGAAATGGTCAAAACCCAGGCTTTCAGTACCAAAGCAACGCCTCAAGATTGGGCTCAGTTATCTCAGCAGTCAAAGAAAGTGGAAAGCAATTACTTTGGAGGTGGTTTTTAAAAGAGGAAGTAAGAATTTTAGAGCAACAAGAAAAAGCAAAAGGACTTGAGATTTCCTTAGAACAAATTCTAGGCAAAGGACTTTACTCTGATCCTCAGGATCAAGCTCATTATGAAGACCACACCTTGTCCCTCGTAACACAACAGCTTTCCAGGCTTGGGAAAGAATTCAGGAACTAGGAAAGAGAGTTGAATCATATCTTAGGGTTAAATAGGGTCAGAGAGAACATTTTAGTGACCTTTTGCAAAGACTAACTAGTGGCATACAAATAGGGGTAACAGAGCCAGAAGCTAGATGTATAATAATTGAATCTTTGGCTTATGAGAATGCCAAGATAGAATGCAAAAAGATCCTTGTGCTTTTAAAGATCAGATAAGCAGCCATAGATGAATGGGTCTTGTATACAATAAATGTTGAGACACTTGAATATGGTACTGAAGCTTGGGTAGGAGAAGCAATTTCCAATGGTAAGAGAAGACATCAAAATACCAAATGTTTTCATTGTGGTAGAATGGAACATCTGAGAAGGGATGTAGACAATGGGTTTTTAGGAATAATGTCTCCCCTGGAAATGGCAGGAATAGGAGGACTCAGCCTTCAGGTGTATGTAGAAGGTGTGGCAAAGGCCAACATTGGACCAATGAATGTAGGTCAATGAAAGATAGACAAGGCAATCGGATACCATCAGGAAACATGTGGTTCAGTCATTCTCAGTTACTGTAAAGAATGTGTCTCACCAGGAAAGTTAAAAAATCCAATGCCTCCTGTAAAAAGCAACACTGGTCTAAATGATGGGATAAATGTGGAGGATGAGTCAAAAACTCCAGTAGAAAATGTATATTCTAGAAGACTTCTATAAATGATCAAAGATCAAAGCTAAGAGTGTGTGTAAATGGCATTTTTATTGAAGGCTTATTAGACACTTGTGCAGATGTAAGTATCGCTACTCCAGAATCTTGGCCTCCAAATTGGTCTCTTCAGGAGGTACTTGTTTAGATCCTGGAAATCAGAACCCTATCTTGGGTAAAATAAAACACAACATGGGTTGAATGCATAGGGCTAGTAGAGCAAATAGGAAGACTAAGGCCATATATAGCCAATATTGCAGTGAATTTGTGGGGTCATGACCTATTTCAGCAATGGAATACCCAGATTAACATCCTGCAGCCCCCAAAACATGTTTCTGAGGAAAATATTAGGAGATATTATATATGACAGACATCAGCCATTCAGGCTGTACAAGAACACAAGGCAGTTGATAAACAATCAGAGGTACCAACAGCCCTACCTTTAAAATGGTTGACTGAGAAATCAATATGGGTTAAGCAAAGGCCTTTAGCTGAAGAAAAGTTGCAGGCTTTAGAACAGCTGGTACAAGAGCAACTAGATGCTCGACATATAGAGGAGTCTATGAGCCCTTGGGATTCTCCTGTATTTGTTGTTAAAAAGAAATCTGGAAAATGGAAAATGGTGACAGATCTTAGAGCTAACAATAAGGTAATTCAACATATGGGCCCCCTACAATATGGAATTCCTCTTCCTTCTTTTTTACCAAAGGGGTAGCCTCTTATAGTTATTGATTTAAAGGATTGTTTCTTCACTATACCTTTTCAAGAAAATAATAGAGAAAAGTTTGCCTTCACAGTACCTTCTTATAATAATTCTCAGCCTACTAGGAGATATCAATGGATTTTCCTCCCACAGGGAACATTCAATAGCCCCACCTGTGCCAATACTTTGTCAGCCAGCCATTGGAAATAATACATAAGCAATTTCCTAAGTCCACAATCTATCATTACATGGGTGCCATTTTGTTATCTGATTCAAATACAGATACTTTAGAAAGGATGTTTGAAGAAGTAAAGAAAGTCTTTCCTACATGGGGATTACAAATTGTTCCTGAAAAGATTCAAAGAGGAGATTCTGTTAATTACCTAGGTTACAGAACAGGTTTATATAAAATTAGAACACAAAAGGCACAAATTAGGAGAGACCGGTTGCAGACTCTTAATGACTTTCAAAGATTATTAGGGGACGTTTTCAGTCTATGATCAGCTGTTGGGATAACACCTGATCTAATAATTCATTTAAACCAAACCTTAGATGGTGATAAAGTCTTGAATTGTCCCAGAGAATTAACAGCTGAAATGGAAAAGGAGTTGATGACTGTTGAGGAGAAATTACAGGAAGCACATGTGGATAGGGTGAATCCAAATCTTAATTGTATTCTAGTCATATTGCCTTCCAGAATTTCTCCTACAAGAACTTTAATGCAGAGGGATGATATTATCTTAGAATGGATCTTTTTACCACATAAATAAGTAAAAAATTAAAGACTTACATGGAAAAGGTCTCTGAATTAATTATAAAAGGTAAATTGAGACTTTGCCAATTAACAGGTATAGAACCAGCAGAGATTATAGTGCCTTTCATTGCTGAAGAAATAAAAAAGTTATGGGAAGACAATAAACCCTGACAAAGGATTTGTGCTAATTTTTTTGGAGAAATTAATAGCAATTATCCCAAAAGTGATAGACTTAACCTTATAAAGAGAACTTCTTGGATTCTTCCCGGAATTATATGTGATGCACCAATAACTGGAGCCCATACATTTTATACTGATGCAAATAAATCAGAGAAGGAAAGTTACAAATCAGAAGAATTAAGTAAGGTGGAACAAAGCCCTTACAATTCTGTCCAGAAGGCAGAATTATATGCTATTCTTATGATACTAAGGTAAA
The DNA here is from genome assembly GCF_000317375.1 of Microtus ochrogaster. NCBI lineage: Eukaryota > Metazoa > Chordata > Mammalia > Rodentia > Cricetidae > Microtus > Microtus ochrogaster. The sequence continues at coordinate 9,734,675 of NC_022012.1, read as the reverse complement.
AGAACCTCTCAATAGTTACTCATTCACAATATACAGAAAGAGTTGTCTTGCATATTGAAACTGCTGAATTTATACTAAGTGATATGAAATTGACTTCATTATTCATCCAGGTGCAAGACATAAGCAGGAATAGGCTCTGTTCTATATACATAACACACATTTGATCCCATATGGGTCTGCCAGGTCATCTAGCACAAAGTAATGCAAAAATTGATTGATTATTGATTGGAAGCATGTTGCAGGCCTCTGACTTTCATTAAAAAACATTATGTCAAAGCTGGGCAGTGGTGGTGCACACCTTTAATCCCAGCACTCGGGAGGCAGAGGCAGGCAGATTTCTGTGAGTTCAAGGCCAGCCTAGTCTACAAACTGAGTTCCAGGACAGGCTCCAAAGCTACAGAGAAAACCTGTCTCGAAAAAAACAAATAAATAAATAAATAAAACATTATGTCAATAGCAAAGGTTTAAAGAAATAATTTTCTATTACATGGCAACAAGATAATGAGATTATAAAAAGATGTCCTACATGCTCTTTCTATAACTAAACACTGTTGCCTACAGGGAGTAATCCTAAAGGTACTCAAAGGAATAAAATCTGGCAGATGGATGGATTCCACTTTATGGAATTTGGTAAATTGAAATATGTACATCACACCATAGACATGTATTCAGGTTTTCAATGGGCAACTACCTTGAGCTCAGAAAAGGCTGGTTTAGTAACCACATATTTATTGGAAATTATGGCCATATGGGTTTACCTGCACAAATAAAGACAGAAAAATGGTCTGGCATATGTAAAAAGAAGGTTAGCATTAGGAGTGCATGTTTTTTTTTCTTCAGAAAAAGTCTGTTGTCTGAGGTTTCTATCCTGCCCAGTTACTGCAATCATTAGGTCCCAAAGAAATCACACAGAGGTCTAATGAGAAAATTGACTACCGTGAACTGCCAAATATAATAAAGTCATTATGGTGATTATTTTTAATGGTAAGAAAACAACCAGTGTGACCTAGGAAGAGAGTTTTAGTTGAAAGTCTCCTCAGTTGTCTTCCTGTGGGAAGTTAACCTGATGGCCAAGCCATGAACATAACCTAGCCCTTGGTGGGTGGCACCATAGCCTGCTTGGGAACATGGTTGTGTACAGTTTTAGGAAGATGGCTGAGTACTAAGCAAACTGGCAGCCTAGGATCATTCATTTCTCCCTCTCCTGAGGATAGACAATGTGAGAACAGCTGTCTCAAGATGCTGCACCTGTGCTTTTCACAATATAAAATAGCCTGAAATTGTAAGTCAAATAAACCTTTCAGCCCAGTAGGTATTTTTTACAAATATTTCCATGGCTCCATAAAAGAAAGCTAAATTATCTAATGCTTGTTTCAATAAATAAACATTTATTTCTCCCCCATGTGAAATCATTTTGAGAGCTCTATTTAATATAATTTGAACACATTCACCCCTTTCCCTCTACAAATTTCCAAATGCATCCCTCTACTGTACTCACATATATTCCTTTCTTTTTGATATTACCCTCCTCTCAAGAATCTTGGGTCACTCTAGAAGATTAAGGTAGTCTGTAAGACCCAGGGAAACTGGACGACAAAGAATTAATTTTCACTAAAGAAGTCTAAGTCATGTAGTTTCTTTTTAGCCCATGAGTAGTACTCAACCTGAATTGAATAGATCATCATTAAGTAGAGTCGCTGCCAATGCACTGAAGGATATAAGGGAATTAATAATACATGTTTATATGTACATGTGTATTTACATGCACATAAAAATTTGCACCCACACACAACACACCCTCTGAGATATTAACATTTGAGATATTCTCTCTCGGGAACATTCATGGGATAACAGGGTTCCTTTTCATTCTCATGTCTTCTCACATTGACTTTTCATAACAAATGCTGCCTCATGAATAAAGAAGACAAAATGAGCACTAAGTTACTTATATATTCATAAATGCATCAGCACAAGTGGCTCTGTCTGTACATTGTTACGTGAACGTATGTTTTTGGAGCCGAACACTTGGTATTGGATAACTAGTTGGTGTGCTCTGTCCTGGGGAAGATTGTTTCTCCCACTTTCAGCATTCCTTAGTTGCCTGTAATTTGTCTAGGGTTGAAGTTCCGTAGGCTTTCCTCTTCTATTTAGCATGTTTGATGTTGTCATCCTTGTTCAGGCCATGTTTAGACAGCCTGAACTGTCTCACTGTTGGTGAGACTTCATGGGGGTAGCTTTTCACATTTCTGGGAGACACTATGCTTCTTTTGATTTTTTTCAGAACTATCAATTAAGAATTGAATTCAGGCCAGGCAGTAGTGGCACACGGTTTTAATCGCAGAACTCAGGAGGCAGAGGCAGAGGCAGGTGGATCTCTGTGAGTTCTAGACCAGCCTGGTCTACAGAGCAATTGCCAGGACAGGCACCAAAGCTACAGAGAAATGCTGTCTCAAAGGGGAAAAAAAATTGAATTAGTATCCTGGGGTAGACTCACCAATGTATTGTGAAATATAAATTACATACAGTATCTATATATTATACCAGCATGAATTCACAAACATGGTAAAATTTAGATTCAGACATTTACTCTCAGAAAAATCCTTGGGAATAAAGTTTCCTGAATGTTGTTTCTAAATTTCTATTATGGAAATTTCTGTTATGGAATAGTCTTTATCTTTAGAATTGAGGTTGAGAAAGGAAAAATAAACCATAGAGGGTGTTTTCTAGCTCCTGAATTTTGTTCCCTTTGTTAGCCAAGGGAAGAGAGAACTCCATTTAAAACCAGAATATAGAACTTGGAAGGCTACAGAGGAGCCTTCAGCAAAGAGAATAGACTCAATAGGCCCTACCATGGAACCTCTCTCTCCAGAGGGATGTCGCTGTGTATCTCCAAACACATACCCCCATCTTCACTTTGTTTGACACCCCTGACTTGTGCCTGTAGATTCCTTGTGTGAAAGCAGGAAAGAAGGTAAACAGCCAACAAAGGGACCTGAGGAAAGATTTATACAATAAAGGAGGAATCGTGTCTAGAATTTGCAGCTGAATTTGGATTCATTCATCAAATGCTTTCTCAGTATGGTTAAGTCAATAAGGAACTGAATTTAAGGATTTCACAGGTTTAAGATATTCATAAGAGGGGCCAGGGAGATGGCTCAGAGTTTTAGAGTACTTGCTGTTCTTTCAGAGGACCTGTGTTCAGATCCCAGCATGCATGTTGGGTAGCCCTCACTCACCTACGACTCTAACATTAGCAGATTCCACCCACTATTATGTCCTCTAGACAAACTTCACACAAACACATAGTAATAAGAAATCTTAAGAAAATATTTTCATTGTAAACATGAAGAATTTTTTTTGAAAATAGATTTTTCTAATGTAATATATCCTGTTTATGGTGTACCTCCCAAATATACCCTCTTCCTACCCTGATATCTATTCCTCTCAGTTCCTTCCCACATCCTCCCATCCAGATTCAAACTCTGTCACCAGAAACAAGCAGGCTTCTAAGGAATAACAATAAGATAAAACAAAAATTAACACATCAGAATAAGGCAAAAGAAAGAAAACAGAAGGAAGAGAACCCAAGAAAAGGCACAAGAAATAGATTTAGATGTAGATATGCACTCATTTGCACACTCAGGAATTCCATAAAAACACTAAACTTGAAGTCATAATATACAGCTAAAGGCCCTGTAGAGTAACATGAGAGAATGACAGTATGAGACAAGGACTTCCAAAGACACCACTGAGCTGATGTCCTGTTGACCGGATACTGCTGGGCATGAAGACACCACTGAGCT
>NC_022012.1:9729036-9730772 GCF_000317375.1 Microtus ochrogaster | reverse complement strand
TGTCCTGTTGACCGGATACTGCTGGGCATGAAGACACCACTGAGCTCATGTCCTGTTGACCGTATACTGTTGGGCATGAAGCCTACACTCAGAGTACTTTGTTTCCCCGGTGAGTCTCCTTTGAAGAAAACTAAATTTTCATTTGAAAGTAGTTATCATTTGAGGCTTAGGAATGGAAGCATCCACTTTTGCTTTCGGCTCTAAGATCGCACTGGTGCAGACCCCTGCAGGTCTTGGCATGCTGCCCCAGTTCCTGTGAGTTCATATGTGTATCAATTCTGTTGATATAGAGGTCCTTGATTGCTTGGGGTCTTCCTTCTTGTCTGGCTCTTATGCTATTTCTGTCTCCTCTTCCATAGGGTTCCCTGAGCCCTGTGGAGAGGGATATGATGGAGACATCCCATTTAGGGCTGAATGTAAGGTGTCTCACTTTCTGTATATAGTCTGGCTGTGTCTCTATGCTTGTTCCCATCCACTGCAAAAGAAAGTTTTCTGATGTTGAATGAGCAAGGCACTGACCTATGAATATAGCAGAATTTCATGAGGAGTCATTGAATTGCTACATTCTTTAGTAGAACAGTTGTATTTGGTTTCACCCTAGGTCCCTGGGCTATCTAGTCTCAGGTTCTTAGTCACCAAGCAGTTTCAGGTATGGGTTCCATCTCATGGAAGGAACCTTTAGTCAAATAAGATATTGGTTGGTTACTCTCACAAGCTTTGTGTTATCACTGCCTCAACATATTTTAGAGGCAGGACACCATCCACAGTTATCACCATCTTGAAATGATCTTCTGACTCAGGTTTACAGTTACTGCCTTATCAGAGGGACAGAAACAACTATAATTAGTAAAATATCCAGTATCCAGTGATGCTGGATATAATTGAGATTCATAAAGGAAGATATCCAAAGACAGATGGGTACCTAAGGACTAAAGCAGATTCTTGATTGGTACAAGCTTTATAAAATGCCAATGATGTTCTTTGCAAAATTAAAAAGGTGTGTCTGAAATAAGTATGAAAGCACAAAAGATCCAAAAGAGGCTAAGCACAAAGAACAAAGCTAGAGGCATTCTATAGTACAAGATTCCAAGACATAAAAACAAATCCATAGCACATGACCACAGAAACACAGTATAGTTTTGGCATAAAATAGCGCACAGACCAGTGGAACAAAGTAAAAACCCAGCAACAAACCACATGTCTATAACCAGCTGATTCTCAACAAAGATGCCAGAAACCAAACCCTGAAATGAGGACAGCCTCTCCAACAAGTCATGCTGTGAAAACTGGTCATCCACATGCAGAAGATTGAGACTAGATCCTTATCTCTCCCCCTGCACAAAATCAACTCAAAACATAGCAGAGGAATTTAAGGCCAGAAACTCAAAAACTGTCGGGAGAAAGCACCTTAAGATACTGGTACAGGTGATGATTATCTGTAGAAGACTCAAAAAGCACAGGAAGGAAACATAAAATTTGACAAAGATAACATAAGAATGAAAAGCTTTCTATTTCCATCCATTTGCATGCAAAATTTGAGAAGTCATTGTTTTTTACTGCTGAGTAGTACTCTAATGTGTATATATTCCATAATTTCTTCATCCATTCTTCCATTGAAGGACATCTAGGTTGTTTCCAGGTTCTGGCTATTACACATAATGCTGCTATGAACATAGTTGAACAAATGCCCTTGTCATATGATCGGGCATCTCTTGGGTATACTCCCAAGAGTGGTA
>NC_022012.1:9722596-9727600 GCF_000317375.1 Microtus ochrogaster | reverse complement strand
GGGGGGGGGAGAGTGGGAGGAGTGGGAGGCTGGGAGGAGGCGTAATTTTTTTTTCTTTCTTAATAAAAAAAAAACAATAAAAAAAAAGACAAAAAAAAGACAAAAAAAAAAGAATGAAAAGCTTCTGGAATGGGCAAGATTCCAGCAGGTAAAAGCACAGTTGCTTAAGCTGAGTCATGCATGGTTAAAGATGAGAACACTTTTATGCAAGTTGTTTCCTGATCTCCACTCAGGTTGTGGCATGTGTATGTACACACACACAAGCGCCCGCGTGTGCACACACACACACAAATATAATTTTAAAAAGTCTTAAAGCTTCTTCTGTATAATGAAACAATAAGAGTGAAGAAACAGTGTATAAATGGTAGGAAATGTTTCTCAACAATTCACATCACAGACATCAATACTGAGAATATATAAAAGACTGAAGAAATAGCATCAGTAATATCAGTTTAAAGATGACAATCTGAAGAGATCCTTGGCCTAGACTCAGAGAAAATAGTCAACATATAATGAAGATATTTGCATATCCATGTGTGTTACTGCTCTATTCTCAATAGCCAAGGTATATATTGAGCCTAGGTGTCTACCCAAAGATGAGTGAAGGAAGAAAATGTGATATATGGATAGAGTGGAATATTGTTAGCCAAAAGGAATGGAATTCTTCCATTTCCAATAAAATGAATGGAACTGAATGACACCGTGTTGAGTAAAATATAGTAGATACTAAAAGACAAGTGTCAGGTAATTTCTCTTCTCTGTGAGTAAAAGCAAAAGTTGATTTGAAAGCAGAATATAGTTGTTACATGGAACTGAGATGGTTACTGGGCAGTTGGTGAGGGGAAGTGGATCGCATGCTGAATGCATCCTGTAACTATGGGAACATCAGTAATGCTAGTGAAAGGATCGAAAACTTGAACCCTGAAGTAAATCATTATGAAATACTGTTTTACATTGGGATTAATTTCAATTTAAAAGAAAGGTCTTTAAACCTTTGTCATTTTGGATATATTAAATTTTATTTTTCCCATTAAATTATTAAAAGTTAACAAGTTCATGAATGTCAAACAGTAATTATAGATAATTTGAACAAAAAAATCAATTTAAAAAAATCATTTGGTATTGACTACCTGTTCTTTAAAAACTACTTTAGCATTGCCTCATCTGAGTTAACAGCAGAAATCGAGGAAGAAAACATTAACAAATGGTAAGGTCTAAAAATATGTATTAATATATATTGTATATGTGTAAATATATATTTCAATTTATTGGAATGCACCAGAAAAGAAAGATACTGAGATTTATGGAGTTGATTAGTAGTGTCAGTGACAATTATAGATTGTGATATTATTTTTAAAAGTCTTCTTGCCACAGTATCTCTAGGTACCTTTCTATCTTAGAATTTAGAATCACTGTTCAGATAACTGTTTTTGCAAAATATATAAAGAACTCAAGAAACTAGACCGTAAAAATCTAATCAACCCAATTATAAAATGGGGCACTGAGCTGAACAGAGAATTCTCAACAGAAGAACTTCAAATGGCCAAAAGACACTTAAGGTCATGCTCAACTTTCTTAGCGATCAGGGAAATGCAAATCAAGACAACTTTAAGATACCATCTTACACCTGTCAGAACAGTAGAGAAATGTGGACAATAATTCAGTAATAGCCCATTGTATTTATAGACAGGTTCGATGCTGCGGAAAACATTTTTTTCTATTCACAAAGAGTTTACTTTGTTTAAAAATTGATAATGTTCTTTCTTGGTAGTGATTTTTTAAAATATGTATTTATTTATTATGTATACAATACTCTGTCTGTGTGTATGCCTGCAGGCCAGAAGAGGGCACCAGACCTCATTACAGATGGTTGCAAGCCACCATGTGATTGCTGGGAAGTGAACTGAGGACCTTTGAAAGAGCAGTCACTGCTCTTAACTACTGAGCCATCTCTCCAGTCCTCTTGGTAGTGATTTTATTGCAGCATTTCTTTAAAGATAATGTAGAATTCTACTTAATTTTTAACATTGGTCTTTTCTATTTTTTCCTGGATATCTTCTGATTCCCAGTTTATAGCTTTGAGAAATAGTAGGGAAAAGAAGCATAATTTATTAATAAAAGACCTCTTCACAATCACTGAGATTTTATTAATTTTTGATTTATTTATGAATAATTTTTCCTGGGATACTTCCTACTGTACAAATCTAGTAGCATCTAATGTGTGTTTTTCATAAAAAACCAGTATGTTCTTAAAATCTTTTGTGTCAAGATTATAGATATATTGAGAATACTGCTCTTTTGGATACTCATTAATTGGCTTTTATCAGTGATGTGGAGGGAATAAGTACTAACAGAAGTGAAATTAACTGGTCACTATTGTAAAACACTATTGTGTTCAGATATTACAGGAAAAACAAAGGATCAACTAATGACTATAAATAAGTTTTCTAAGTACCTAGAATTTCCACTTTAAATAACTTCTAAAAAATTTTGGACCCTCATTCTAGAGAGATCACACTACTACTTTATTAAACTCTGAGTATTAACTAAACATTTTCTCCAATGAAGTTATCAGGAATGTGGTAAAATTTAGGCAGATTGAGCAAAGCCAGTATTTTTTTTTTTGCTCCACTTCAAAAAAATAAGCTTTGTTGAAGTATAAAAACTTCCTGTCACCTGCACCCTGCTATTCTCTCTTTCACCCCGTTTCCACCTATGGCTCCTTTATATTTTCTAGTTTCTGTGGTTACTCCATGTTGTATACCTACCTTTGAAAATTTGGACCTGGGGACTCCAGGTGAGAGAGAACATGTGACATTTATCTTTCTGTGTCTGGGTTGCCTCCTTCTAATTCCATTCGTTTACCTAAAAATTTCATGATTGCATTGTTTCTTACAGTTAAATAGTATTCCTTTATATAAATTGTACTGGATTTTTATTATCCATTCATCTGTTAACAGATATTTAGGTTGTTGCTGTTTCCTAGCTATTGTAAATAAAACAGCAATGAACACTGCTGATCAAGTATCTGTTGTAGGCAGACTGCCCAGATCCTAAATAATTATAGAAACTGTATTAATTAAAGCACTGCTTGGCCTATTAGCTTAAGCGTATTCCTAGCTAGCTCTTATATCTTAAATTAAACCATTTCTATTTATCTATATATCACCAATGTGGTTGTGGCCTTCCAATAAGGTTCTGTTTGGTGTCCGGCGTCTGTCTCCTGTAACAGCTATATGGCTTCCCAATGATTCAGCTGACTCTCTCCTTCTCTGTCTTGGAATTTCCACCTTGCCCTACTCTGTGCTGCAATAGGCCCAAAGCAGCTTCTTTATTCAACAACGGTATTCACAGTCTAAGAGGGGAATCCCACATCACCTTTGCTTTTCTGTCAAAATAAAATTAAGGTTTTAACTTTAACATAGCAAGCCTATGATAACAAAACAGTTATCAAAGAACTATAGTTACAGTATTTATATCTACTTTATATTTTGCTAAAACTAAGTAAAACTAAATATAACTATCTATTCTTTACTCCATCAAAAAACCCAGAAGGTTGTAATATTACCTAAGTAAACAGGAAGTACATTGTAAGCAACTTCCAAAACTCTAGAATTGACAGACACATCTCGCTGCCTAGACAGTCACCCAGAGTTCTTTTGTAATGTTAGGAAACCCATCTTCAGCCTACAGGACCATTGTATCTGGCAGACTTTTCCATGAAACAGGAAATTTCAAGATCTCTTATGCCTTGCACTGGTAAAGTTCATAAATTGATTTCTTCTATGTCCTGCAAAACGAATGGCAGATGCTTCCATGAAGCAGGGACCCTGAAGGACTGCCTCACCTTTAGGCAAGTTCATCAGTCATTTTTCTATGCATCCTGCATGTCCAGGACATACAACATAACATCAAGCAGACCAGGCAAGAGCAATTTCTTGGCCAAATGTGTAACAAACTCTATAAGGAGCCTCTTTGATGCCCATCATCCTCTTGAAGTAGATTGTCACTACCAGAAGCAGATGTTTCTCATTGCAATGAAAAGTCTTAAGTTCTTGAAACATTTTAAATACTATATTCTCCTAGTCTTTGAAAGGTTTAAAGATTATCTGTTGAAATAATATGTCTGTATATCAAAAAATCCAAACTAACAAGACTATAAGCTTGGCTATTATAAATGACTATCTATTAACCTATATTTTTTGATTATACATTACATTTTTAAATTATCTGCACAAACAAAATACCTTAATCAAAAGCAGAAATACACATATAACAAAATTGTGCTTAAATTTGTATCAATAGATCAAAATCCATACCAATGCAAAGTATTTATCTCTATAGCATATCCCCCTTTAAATGTAAACAAACATTTATAATCAATATTTGGGAATTTGGACATAGTTCTCTACAAACTACTTCCTGCTTTAGGTTGGGCAAAATATTTTTGGAGCTTATGGAGACCTTTCAGAGGGTCTTGATCCATCAAACCACATTAGTTTGGAAAGAATCCACAGATTCTTATCCTCTGTAGAAACAAAAGAAGAACATTTTTTCCAAAACAACATACCCTTAGACCCAAATTTTGAAGTCAAGATACCTTTAAAGTATATAGGTTACTTTAGCTTAGCAGCCTTTGAAATGAAATGTCTCTCTGTACTTAGCTCATTCACATTCAAAAATTTAAAGAAAACAAAATAATATACGTAATCCAGATTCTATGTATTTTCCATCTTTACATGGCTTATTGTTCTTTTTTCTTTTTTTAATTTATTTATTTATTAAGAATTTCTGCCTCCTCCCCAACACCGCCTGCCATTTCCCTCCCCCTCCCCCGATCAAGTCCCTCTCCCTCAGCTCGAAGAGCAATCAGGGTTCCCTGACCTGTGGGAAGTCCAAGGACCGCCCACCTCCATCCAGGTTTAGTAAGATGAGCATCCAAACTGCCTAGGCTCCCCCAAAGCCAGTACGTGCAGTAGGATCAAAGACACATTGCCATAGTTC
>NC_022012.1:9680157-9697113 GCF_000317375.1 Microtus ochrogaster | reverse complement strand
CTTGATTGATAGGTGAAATCTTAGCTTTTTAACACTTGTCCATTAATATATTTTGGTTTGGTAAAATTTCTTTTAGACACAGAATAGACAAGAAAATAATCACAAGTGTATATTTCTGACCCTTTTCTTCATTGATCATGTATATAGAGTATTGTATTTGCTTTTGAAATAGCTTCATGTTAAGATTTCATTGAATTTGAACTACTTTATACAAACATTAAATTGCAAGATGCAGTTTAAAAAAAAGAAAAGAAAATTTCCACCTCCTCCCCTCCTTCCACTTCCCTCCCTCTCCAGTCCAAGAAGCAGTCAGAGTTCCCTGCCCTGTGGGCAGTCCAAAGTCCTCCCCCACTCCCCCCAGGTCCAGGAAGGTGAGCATCCAAACAGACTAGGCTCCCACAAAGCCCATCTATGCAGTAGAATCAAAATCCAGCGCCACTCTCCTTGGCTTCTCAGTCAGCCTCCACCGTCAGCCACATTCAGAGAGTCCGGTTTGATCACATGGAACTAGCTCTTGTAGCCCAGGCTGTCCTCAAACTCACAGAGATCCGCCTGCCTCTGCCTTCCTCCTGAGTGCTGGAATTAAAGGTGTGCACCACCAGGGCCCAGTTTAGGAATGCTGTTTTTATACATAAAAACATATAAAAGGTGTTATAAAGGAATCCATGGCTAAAGTTAGGGAAGAACTGGTTAGACAGGAAAAGGATCACAAGGCCAGTCAAGGGTGATTCAAATCCTGGTTTAATTCATCATCCTGGCACACCTCCTTAATTTTCACCATCTCCACTCTGCTGTGTCCACTCCTTATTCTGGTTATGCTACTGACTTTCAGGCCTTGTATTTTTTTATTGATTTTTATTGAGTTCTACATTTTTCTCTGCCCCCCCTCTCTTCCTTTCCCCTCCCCTTCAACCCTCTCCCATGGGCCCTATGCTCCCAATTTACTCAAGAGATCTTGTCTTTTTCTATTTCCCTTGTAGATTAGATCCATGTATGTCTCTCTTAGAGTCCTCATTGTTGTCTAAGTTCTCTAGGATTGAGATTTGTAGGCTAGTTTTCTTTGCTTTATGTTTAAAAACGACTTATGAATGAGTACATCGGGCCTTGTATTTTAAACAAATTAATATAGTTTGTAAAAGAGAGACTGGGGGAAATTCAAATCCAGTATCAGTTCCTCCCCCAGGAGCCTGGGGAAACCATAGAGCTTGAGAGAATCCCATGATGGGAACTCTCAGGAACCAGACCCCATCTTAAAGATGGGACTTCTTTTATTTTACTGTGTAGCTTTGGAGCCTGTCCTGGAACTTGCTCTGTAGACTGGGCTGGCCTCAAATCACAGAGATCTACCTGCCTCCAAGTGCTGGGATTAAAGGCAGATATCTCTTAAGGCAAATGATGACCTAGAACTGACCTCAGCTCCAGGAATGTGCTGCAAAGGCCAATAAGGTATGTGATAGTAAAATTTACGAGGACCAGATGTCTCCGAAAACCTGCCCTGGCAGAAACCTTGTCAGTGATTTGTTTCTTTGTTAGAGTTTTTGAGCCCAAAAACTGACCAATGGTTTCAGAAATTTTCTTATTCTGTATTTCCACTGCCCAATCCTAAATCATAGATATGTACTTCCTTAACTGCAGCACTTCCCCTTTATTTTTTAAAAAAGAAAACAAAATTTTTTCATTTTACATACTAACTCCAGTTCCCACTCTCTCCCCTCCTCTCATTCCCTCCACCTTTCCCCCACTCCACCCCCCATCCACTCTCCAGAAGGCACACTGCTCCAAGGAAGGAAGGACCAAGGCCCTCCCCATTATATCAAAGTTGAGCAAGACATTCATCCAAAGAGAATGGGTTCCAAAAAGCCAGTACAAGCAGCAGGGACAAATCCTGGTCCCACTGCCAGTGGCCCCAGTCTGGCCCATCCATACAAGTGCCACCCACATTCAGAGGGTCTAGCTTGGTTCTATGCTGGTTCCTTCCCTGTCTGGCCAGAGTTGGTGAGCTCCCATTAGCTCAGGTAAGCCATTTTCAGTGGGTGTACCCACATCATGATCTTGACCTCTTTGCTCATATTCTCACTCCTCCTACTCTTCAACTGGATATTTTGATTGAGGTAGCCATTATGGGGCTAGCAAGAAACCTGGCACTAGAGAAATGCCCAGGAATCCACAAGGATGACTCCAGATAAGACCCTAAGCAATAGTGGAGAGGGTGCCTGAACTGGCCTTGCCCTGTAGTCAAATGTCACCAATAGAGCCTTCATCCAGTAACTCATGTGGAGACAAGAGCAGAGACCTGCAGCAGAGCACCGGGCTGAGCTCCTACAGCACTTCCCCTTTAAAAGCTGATCTCTCCCTGAGCTGGTGGCCAACCCTGCTGCCTTCTTACCCATTGTGTTGGTGTGCTGGAGGTTTGTAGTCCAGGCTTAAGCTTGCTAAATAAAGACCCTTTTACATTTACATTGGAAACTGGCTTCATAGATTTATTTTGGGGTTCCAAAAACATGGGCACAACAGTACGTGAATCCTAAATATTGGGTTCTGAGTTATTTATACTGTTAACTTTTGCTTTGCTCAGATTGTGACTGTGCTCTGGTTCTTCCATCTTGAAGTAAAAAAGTGCTTTTGCAGAAGCCCACAGTTAAAAGATTTTAAAGCTTTCTTAAAAAGAGATCTTGGAGTTTTACAGAGAATTTGGATTTTGTTGTTGCTGTTGTTATTCTCTTGTTTTTTGAGACAGATTTCTCTGTGCACCTCTGGCTGTCCTGGAACTCCCTCAGTAGACCAGGCTGGCATCAACCTCACAAAGATCTGCCTGCCTCTGCCTCCCTCCGATGGGCTTAAGGGTGCACTACCACCGCCTATTGAGACTGCTTATTTTTGAAGAGACAACTTTTAACGGGTTTTAATTTGTAAGGCTGTGGGAATTTCTAAGTCTGTAAAATATCTTATATTGTGATATCTTTATTAACGTGTTCATCTTAAGGATGAACAGTGACGCGTTTGTGTGTCGAGTTGACAAGAAGTCAGCTGTACTGTCTGGTTTTCTGTGAACTTGACACAAGCTAGAGGCATCAAAAAAGGAGCCCTCAAATAAAAAAAAATGGATCCATAAGATCCAGCTGTGCATTTTCATTATTGATAGGGGAAGGCTTAGCACATTGTGGGTGGGGTGATCTCTGGGCTGGTGGATCTGGGTTCTATAAGCTTGCTCATCTGTGGATGGTGGTGGCACACACCTTTAACCCCACACTAGAGAGGCAGAGGTAGGTGGATCTTTGTGAATTCAGAGCCAGCCTGGTCTACAGAGCGAGTTCCAGAACAACCAAGGCTACCTCCATAGTCTCTACCATTAGTTCCTGCCATTTGAGTTCCTGTCCCTACTTTCTTTGATGAACAATGTTATAAGCCAAACAAACCCTTTCCTCCCTAAGGTGCTTTGGTCATGAGAGTCAACACAGCAATAGAAACCCTAAGACAAACCCTTATCACCAATGCTATGTAGGTGGTACTGGGGCCAGTGCCATTTAAAGCCAGAACCTCTCCTCCTGCAATTGACTCTCCAGCCAACCCTGACTGAATACTAGAAGGGACATCCCCAATTCATACTGATGGCTGGTGTCCAAGTCGTATCTGCATGGTGCCAAACCAGAATGGGCAGGTAGCAGCAATACGAATGAAAATAAGCACCATGTGACAATATGGGAACTTTGGTCAGTAACAACCTATACTGACAATTGGGCAGTACTCAAAGGCCTGACTTTATGATGACCCAGTGGTAAAGGAAAAGCCATCAGGTGATTGGGCAACCACTTTAAGGGCAACAGTGGGCAGGAGAAAATTAAGAGCTGGAGTCCCTGGTAGTTTATATACAACATCTACCTTCTGAGACCCCCCAGGGAAATGAGAAACATACCTTTACCAAGGCAAGAGCCACAGGAGCCAGCATAGGATGGGATGGAAAATACCAAATGCTGGCATACGGGTAAAACCCTCCAACATTCAGCACGCTATCCAGTCCCGTGAGGCTTGCTCCCAGTTTTGGCCCCTGTGCATAGATGCAATGGCAGATTAGGGACTGGATAATGCCTGATAAGGGACTGCCAGTCAGTGAGTGTGTATGTCCTCACTTGTGTAGACACCACCACAGGCCTTTCCCTGCAAGCAAGCAACATGTGAGGTGGCCCTAAAGAGCCTGACCCAACTAGATGTTATACACATTGCCCACAGAGAACTAAGCACAGAGAGGGACAACTCACAACTGTAGTCACTGACATGGGGTAGCTGCCTTCCAGGAGACTCCTCTGCCTCCTCCTGGGCAGCTTGCTCACTCCCATACCTTCCGTTCTATGTGATCCACAGAAGCTTGGCCTCGGGAAGTTCTGGGCATCCCACAGAGCTCCCAGGGTCCTCTTGCTGATCCCAACCATCTTACCCTCACAGCTCAGTTCCACCTGTGGAGCACCACCAAGTCCACATTCCAGACAGAGCTTGAATTTAGAGAAATGGTGTGGCCAGCAGAAATGCCCTCAGGCAGGAACCAGAATGACTGGAGGACAGCAAAACTGTGGCTAAGGCAATGACATATGGAAGCCAGTCCTGTGTTCCCAAATCTGCACATGACAAACAAATCCACTCACCATCATTTCTGTCAAAGCCTTACAAGTCATGCACAGTAAGGCCTACTGACCAATCCCTTGCAAATGGGTTCACACAGATTCCAAACAGCCAAACTGGGAGTAGAAACAGGACAGTATACTCATCTGCTTGAATCAGTACAGATCCAAGACATCTCTTTGAACAACCTTCAGATGAAACTGATAGAAACTAGACTCTCTGTGGTAAAGAGCAAGTAGACTTACAGCAGCCCAGAAGATTGGGGCAGATCTGTGTCCCCAGGACACCACTTGGGTACCCTGCCTCACATGAGTCTAAACTAAGCACAGATGGATATAGCAGGGCTGCCCTATTACAAAATGGGCCCAGTGCTCCTGCGCCACCTCCCCAGGATCCTTGTGGAAATATCCAAGCCCTCTGTCCTGTCCTCCAGGCTACAAGAAAGGCAGAGGACTCTGGCAGCCCCTGCCTGCCTAGCAGGGAAGAAACTTGGCCCAAAGATTCCAACTCTGCCCAAGACCCGACTGGCCAGATATACTCCCTTTAAAAAAAAAAAAAAAGCATTTATTTGAACGCAGACATGGTGGTAGACCCTTGTACCTCAGCACCAGGGAAGCTGAGCCAGGGGGACCACAAGTTACAGGCCAGCCTGGGTTACAAAGTGAGAGTCTGTCTCAGACACAAAAAGAAAATTCTTAGGAGATGAGGCCAGGTCAGGTGAGAGTGAAGAACTGGGTGCAGAGGTGATCCTGTCGGCCCAGCAGGCCTTTGGATGGGATGAACTCCAGGGGCACTGACCCAGGTGCCTTCTTCTTCAGGTCCTGCTCAAAGATCTGCAAAGGACAGACAATGGGTGGCATTGGGCTGGATGCAGTAGTCCCCGTGGCCTGCACCCCAACAGCCCTGTGCACAGCTCTCTCACCTCATAAGCAGTAAGTTCCAGGAGTGGCGCAATGCTGACCTCAGGGACAGATAGCACCTGGTTGATGACCCCGGCAGCTCTGGATACCTCAGGATGGTAGTGCTGCTGAAGAGTCTAGGAGCAAGTTAGAGTGATGTCAGAAACCTCATGACATAGCAGCAGGGCCTTAGAATGGAGTTTGAAGCCCTGAGCCAGTGTGGGGTCACCAGCAACCGAGTATCTTAGCATACCCTGGCATGGTGCCCTGTGTGACCAAGATCTCTAGGGGCTGCTGGAGATGTGTCGGTGGAGACTCAAATGCCTTCTAGAAGCTGGACAGGCAGATGACTCACCTGCAGCTCCCACAAGCAGCTCTCCAAGGCATGGCTCCTGGCTGGGTCCTTCTCTACTGGGTCATATGGATCAGCATCTAGCTCTACAAACAGGATCAAGATTCCATTTGCCACCTGGCCTTTTGGACCACAGGAGCCAGGGTGTGCCATGATGCCCAGCTACTCACACTCACCAATGCCCTGTGGACGATGCACCATAACTCGGCAGGCAGGGTGTCTACGCAACAGGTTGCAGATAAAGGGCAGGACCATAAGAAGGGCCTCAGGAGGTGCTGTTAAGGCCAGCCGGGCCAGGCGTTTGGCAAAGGCAGCCACCAGGTAGGCGGGGAGGTGGCTGGGAGGGAAATAGGTATGAGAAAATAGGTCCCCAAACATCCTTCCACTGCCTCCCTAACCAGAACTATAGCCCCCACAGACCATGGACCTGGATGTTCCCAACACTCACGAGGAGGAAAGGAAGAGGTCGGCCAAGTGAAAGAACCGGGCTCGGTACTTGACGTGAAAGATGGATGGATCCAGAAGGCCATAGAGCTTTTGATAGAAATCAGGGTATTCCCTGAGGGAGGGAGCAGAGAGGACACAGGAGGTGAACTGGTTAAAGGGACAGAACCCCCCAGGTAAGCAAGGCTCCTCCTCTTGCACCTCTTCTGCATTAACCTCCCAGGTGAGCAACAAAGGCCTTTGAGAGAAAACTAGACAGCAGACCAGAGTGGTCCTATTTGGTACTCACAGGTTATGCTTATGGATTAGGATGAAAAGCCCATTCAAGGCCAGGAGGCTGATGGCACCACCTGCAGAAACACAGGAAGACGTGAAGCTACCTACACCTTGCTCACCCTGGGCCTGAGTAGGTAAGGGAGGAGTGGGCATAGATGCAGGTGGCCAGCCTATAGAGAGACTGACTACCTACGGTCACATGCAGGAAGGTTATGGGAGTTTAGCTCAGATCTGTCAGGCAGGAGGTGGCAGCTGGGCCCATGCACAGTGAGTGCCCCTTGCCGAATAAGCTAAGTGGAAGTCCCACTCACCCACATCACAAGCACTTGTGAGGAAGTCAATCATGAGGGTGGGCTGAGCCAGGTGGGGCAGGATGGAGTCATGCATAGCCACTAGTACCTTCTTGTAGAGGCTGAGGGGCAGCTGTAGAGATCATGGCAGTCATGGAGCTGCTTCCCTTGCCCCCACTGCCCACAATAAAACCAGGGGCTTCACCCACCACACCCTACCTTATGTTTAAGGAACCCAAGCCATATCTCCTGGAAAGCTTTTCTGTGCTCCTGCAACGGGACCAGGCAATATGTGTATCCTGATAAACCTCAGACCCACCCAGTCCTTCTGCAGTCAACTGTGGGCCTTTGACCCTGAAAGATCCAGGCCAGTCTGTGATGCCAAGTCTCAGCACAAGAAGAGACAAAGAACAGAGGGGCGCAGGACTCAGGTCTGAAGCTGGTTATAGTAACACATAAAAGTGGCATCACTTGAGACAATGGAGTACATGCTATTGCCTATAACTGCCAAGGAAGGTCTTCAGTCTTTGAAAGCATCTCACCTTCAAGTGAATGACCTTCCACTTGTCTGATGTCTCTGAAATCACAGCAAAAAGGGGAAGAAGTGGCTAGCCAGGCTGAGAGGCCTGGATCTCTCCAGGAGCCCTCCTACCAGGGTCAGGCTCCAGTGGGCCTTAACCTGCTCAGAACTCACGTGTGTGCTTCACATAGAACTTGGTAAGGTCATGCTCTTGGAGGGGCAGGTTCACAACAGACAGCAACATGAAGGCATTGTTCCAGAAGGTGGGTGACACCTGCAGAAAGCCTAGCCTGAGCAATTGTCTAGGCTGCTGCCATCTACTTGCCTCCCTGAGGCACTAGGGCATAGGATGGTGATGGAACCCAGCTTTTTACCTCAGATTGCTGGCTGGTGGCTTGGGCTACAGTGCTTGTGGCCGCCTGCATTGTGTGGTATCGTATATCATCATATTCCAAGTATTCGCAGAACTGGGAGATAAGCAGGCTGTGGTCAACCTCGGGTGTGAGCAGGCCTCCTACCACTGCCTGGGGAGAAAGACAGGGTGAATGACTCTCTTCCACAAAATGGTCCTAGCATGGTCAAGAAGGATGTCACCATCCATCAAGCTCCACACCACCAGGCTGTCTGCCATTTCCTCTCCAATTCACAAGACAGAATATAGTGATATTTCATTTGCATTTCAATAAAGTTTGCCTGGAGATCAGAGAGTAAAACATATCCACTGGTCAGCCTTACAGACTAGACAGTGGTGACATACACCTTTAGTCCTAGAAGCTATACTAGTTTGCCATCCGAACTGGTCGGAAGTAGTGCACACCTTTAGTTCCAGCACTAGAGAGGAATAGAGGCGAGGAGACAGCTCTCAGTCTCGTTCTGAGGATTCCTGGAGGCAGCATCACCATTTCAGACTGAGGTAGAGGTAAAAGCCAGTGGCTGGCTATTTTGCTTTTATGAACTTCAGGCTGAATGCCAATATCTGTCTCTGGGTTTTTATTAATTGTGCTACAACAGAGACCTGTGAGCAGTAAGCCTTGCTTAGTTCCCAGGTCAAAGCAAGACAGGAACATAATATGCCCCAGCTATCTGTTCAGGAAACTAACTCACGAAACCATCTTAGGCTTGGCCACCACAGTCTTCCAGATCCCACTAAGGCCTTACCCTGAAGAGTGTGCGGGGAAAGAGGTAGTGACTTTCCCACTGGGGCTTCTCCAGGGGTTTTGCTCCTTCTAGCTGCACAAACTTCATGAGTGTCTTGAGGGCCAGCTCCTGGGAAGCAGAGAAAGAGTAACCATGATGTCCCCATCTAGATGGCCTCCTAGAGTTCACCTAGCCTCAGGGTCGCTCCCAACCAGGCTTTGGCCCAAACCAGGCCAAGAAGTAGGAGAGATCTTACCTTGCTCCGTGTTACATGTATGTGATGATGGTGACAGTGACATGCTCTTGTTGACTTGGGAAAGAACTTATAACAGAATTTGGCCTGAGGCATGTACACAAGCTGGGCTTGCAGGGGAAACCACCTAACTGCTCTCTCATCAAGCAATTTTGGAGATACCACACCAAACATGACAATATGCAAAGCAGATACGGTGCTCAGAACTAGGGTTACAGATACCACATCTTCAGAGCCAGACAAATCATACCACAAATACCATATCATAAATCTTTGTGGAAGAAAAAGAGCAATGAAAACATGTAACTTCTCTTAAACAGGAAGAGAGGTGTTCACAAAAGCAGCCCCTACACCTGTGCTTTAGAGAAGCTGGGCCAAGGACTTCAAGACTCACCTTGACTTGGAAGGAGGGATGGGTCAGGAGCTCCTCCAGGCGATTACAGCAGCTGTGATAGCGGTGTCTCATCCAAACTTTGTATTTGTGTGTGGCTCCCTGGGATCCTGAGAACAGAGGAGAGCTAACTCCCACTGATGTTTGTGTCCTAAACCCAGTCCCGCCTTCCCAATGTCTCCCATCTTCAGTTGTGAACCTGTACCCAGACCAGGCCTTGGAAAAGACCATTTCTGATCTCTGCAAACTGGGACTAGATATTAAAATACAGTTCTTCTCACTTTGCCTCAGGATCTGGATCTCCCAAACACTAGGGCAGTGACAGCACCAAACTTTGAAGTGGCACAATTAAAACCCTGAGGAAAAAAGTTGCTAGTATACGAGTTCGTGTAGGCCTGGCAAGTACATGGATCTCACTTTCTGAGCCACAATGGACTGAGTCCTCCTACAGGGCCCCGGCTTGGAGTGTTCCTCCTGGTGTCATTTAATAAGGCGGGTCCCGTTGGGGCGCCGTCTAGTCTATGACAGGGCCCTGGCTTGGCGTGTTCCTCCTGACGGACAGCACCCCAGCCCCTCCAGGTCACTTTACCTGCCAGGACCCCGTCCTCGCGTGGCAGCGAGCCCACGAAGAGCTCTTCCCGCTCCAGCAAGGTGCCGAAGAGTCGGCTGCACGTACGCACTCCTTCCTGGATATCCTCAGGGTCCTCGGACTGAGGCGGGAGGTCAGAAAGGGTGACTGACGCTGGGCCCAGCTGTGCCTCCCGTTTGTCGCCCCAGGGCCGCCCCCGCCGCCCGCGCGGCTCACCTGAAGTACAGCCAGGATGTCAAACACCGCGTTGGCCTGGCCACGGCTCGTTAGCACCGCCTGTAGTAGACGGCCAAGCTCCCCACGGGAGCCCGCCGAAGCCAGGTGACGATCCATGCCGCCGCGAGGGACTACCGAGCTTGGTCGCGCCTGTGACGTCTGCGATGGCGCGGTCTGGTCACGTCATCAGAGAGCGCCGAGGAAGAGCGACAGCGTGCTGCGACTATGGCACTATTCCACGTAGCGCGGTACGCAGGCCCGGAGGCTTCCGGACTGGGGGGATGCAGAGGTAGAGGCGGGTAGCCGGTCACGAGTGCTGCTCTAGCGGCTGCAGAACCGAGCCGGTGAGCGGCAGCAGCAGAAACCGAAGCCTGAACCCGCCGGGGAGGCCGCGGAAGCGGCAGGTAGGCGGCGTCGACGGCCCCGGCGGCGGCGTGGCTGCTCTGTGGCTCAGAGCCCGGAGGCCCCTAGGGCGAAGCGGCAGAAAGCGGACTACAGTGTGCATGCAGGTGGGCTATGTGGCCGAGATGTGGACGGGGCTTGGAGGCTTTTTTCCTGGGTGCGCTGCGGGGTTTATGTCCCCTCTCTTGTTGTGTCGCGCGGGGAGAGGCGAAGAGTCGCCTGGAGAGCTCAACACCGACTTAGAGGACTCAGGTGAGAAGCCCCCAGAGGAGGCCCCGAGACCCCCTGCTCCAGGGCGTGTGCTGGGGGACTTTGCAAGAAGGAAGACACTGAAGGTGAGTAAGTCTGGCCGTCTGCCCGCTACTCTTAAGCTTTATCGGGGCGGGGTGGGGGTGTTGTTTGTGGGTTTTTTGTTTTTGCCCTTACGTGGCCCTAACTATAGAATGGCGGGAGGTTTATAGAGTTCCTTAGGGTATGTGTGGACACTCTTGAAACTGAAGTCCACAGACGTGTAAGACCTATTGGACACTGGTGTGTCTGGCGGCCCCCGCAGAAACATTTCTGGCCGCAGTGAGGCAATTGCTGGTCTGGGCGTCTTGTCCGAAGACTGCCAAGAATGGGTGGTAGTGAAGGGTTGACTAAGTCAGCTCTTGCATCAGGGCTGACTGCTCCATGTGAGTGCTGCTCCCTTTCTTAGCTCCCCTTGCTGGCCTAAAATGAGAGTCAGGGTGGCTTAAGGAAACCTGCCCTGCTAATACGTTCTTCACCCTGCTAATGTTTGCCCTCGTTTTCCAGCACTTACTCTCCTTAGGTGCCTCTGTAGAAGCTGCTGTTAGGGTCTCTTCTGTTGTTCCTAGTTTCTGATAACTGGTGTTACTCCATGAGCCTGAAGGGCTCTGCAGAACTCTTGTGGGTTTTTTACTCTTTTAGGTCCAGCCTTTCCTGCCAGCATGGCTGGCAAAGCCAAACTGTGTCAAGAAGAGCGTCACTGAGGATCTTACTCCTATCGAAGACATCCATGAGGTTCACCCTGACTTGCAGAAGCAGCTGAGGGCTAATGGCATCTCTTCCTACTTTCCAGGTCCTTCAGCCCTGGGCAGATGATGGGGTGAACTCTCCAAGGCAGCCTTCCCTGGGCTGTCAGGGCTCCAATATAAGGGCTGTGGTTTAGGGGTCCTTACTTCACACTGGATCAGTGAGCTTCTGCATCCTTGGGCTCAGGTTCCTGATGATTATCTTAGGTCTTATCCAATCCAGGTGCCATCTTTGGCCAGGAGATCTCTTGGGTGACATGGTATATCCTAGCATATAATTCACCTGTTTCTTTTCTTCCTTTGTTACAGTCCAGGCAGCTGTGATTCCTGCCCTCTTGGAGAGTGCAGATAGTGGGTTTCTAGTAGGCAGAGGTGGATACCAACCTAGTGACCTCTGTGTGTCTGCCCCAATGGGCAGTGGGAAAACACTGGCATTTGTTGTCCCTGTGGTACAAGTGAGTATCAGAGTACACATTTCTAGCTAGAGCACAGCAGGGAGGGTACTGGTGGCACAGATCATTTTTGTCCCTACAGGCCCTGCTGCATCGAGTGGTCTGCCACATCCATGCACTGGTTGTGCTTCCTACTAAGGAGCTGGCCCAACAGATATGCCCCTCTGTATCCAGAAGTCTGTATCCCCAGCTTTAGTTGCCCTGCTGGATGTACATGGTACTTATCCCTTGTGTTAAACTCAAGAGTCTTTGTCATAGCAGGGGCCGCCGTCTATTTTAGACCAGCGACAGACTCCTTTTGCAGGTGAGCAAAGTATTCAACATCTACACGGAT
Source organism: Microtus ochrogaster (assembly GCF_000317375.1). Lineage (NCBI taxonomy): Eukaryota > Metazoa > Chordata > Mammalia > Rodentia > Cricetidae > Microtus > Microtus ochrogaster. Next base: position 9,684,910 of record NC_022012.1, on the reverse strand, counting down.
ACCACACCTCTGCGGGTTGCTTTGGTGACTGGACAGAAGTCACTGGCCAAGGAGCAGGAGAGCCTTGTCCAGAAGACGTAGGTGTGCCAGGTGGTGGGCTCTGCAGGAGGTTGCTCCCCAGCCCAGCTGGTGTCCTTTGATTAGCGTGGTGTTAGTGCTTTACACGTGAGGCTTTGCTGTTAGATGGCCCTTCTTTGAGTCTTTCTGGTTTGTAGGGTAGATGGTTACCGATGCCTGGCTGATATTGTGGTGGCCACACCTGGCCGCCTGGTGGACCACATTGACCAGACCCCAGGATTCAGCCTCCAGCAGCTCCGCTTCCTGGTAGGCCACCTTCTGGACACTTGGGTCCCTGAGCTGGGGTGATGTCATTGGGGAGTCTTCAGTTGACCCTTGGTTCCTGTCTGCTGTAGATCATTGATGAGGCTGACCGGATGGTAGACAGCATGCACCAGTCCTGGCTGCCCAGAGTGGTGGCAGCAGCCTTCTACAGTGCAGGCCCCTCAGGCTCCTGTGCCCTACTCCAGAGGACACAGCCCCAGGCTGTGACTGCTGCCAGGTATCCTGCTGCTCCCTTTCTCAGCTCCCCTTGCACGCCCTAAAATAGCAGTCAGAGTGGCTTGAGGAATCCTGTCCTAACACGCCCTTGGTTTTCCAGCACTTGCTCTCCCCAGATGCCTCTACAGAAGTTACTGTTCTCAGCCACACTGACCCAGAACCCTGAGAAACTGCAGCGGCTTGGCCTCTACCAGCCAAGGCTTTTTTCCACGAAGCTGGGACACAGTTGCCCTAAAGACACAGTTGAGATGGATGGAAATTTTGGGGGGAAGTACACCTTCCCTGTGGGGCTCACGGTAAGCAAGTAGGGCATGTGGGGCAAGTTGGTCCCTAGGCCCAGGGCTTCTGGCTAGCACCTGCTGTCCATTTCCCACAGCACCACTATGTACCCTGTAAACTCAGCTCGAAGCCACTTATTGTCTTACACCTGGTCCTTGGGGTGAACTTCTCAAGGGCCCTTTGCTTCACTAACTCTCGAGAGAATTCCCACAGGTAAGCTGAACCAAGGCGGGGTATAGCTAATACAGACTAGATCCTGGCACCACCTGGCTTCTATTTCTTACCTACCCAGGCTCTTCCTGTTAACACAAGCTTTTGGGGGTGTGAGTGTGGCTGAATTCTCCTCCCGCTATGGACCTGGCCAAAGGAAAAAAATCTTGAAGCAGTTTGAACAGGGAAAGATCCAGCTGTGAGTCCATGGAAAACAGACAGGACCTAACTGTGTAGTGGTGGGGTGCTCCTGGGTTAGCTGGCTCCCAAGAGCCTTGGAGAGCTGTGAGTCCATGGAAAACAGACAGGACCTGACTGTGTAGTGGTGGGGTGCTCCTGGGTTAGCTGGCTCCCAAGAGAGCAGAGAGGGTACACATGTAACTGCTGAGTGTTTCTGGCCTTCTGAGCCCTGTGCCCATGTCTCCTCAGCCTAATCAGTACAGATGCTACTGCTCGAGGCATCGACGTGCAGGGTGTGGAGCTGGTGATCAACTATGATGCCCCCCAGTACCTACGAACTTATGTGCATAGGTAAAGTCTAGTCAGCAGTGGCTGCTGTGGGGCATATGAGCTTATGAGCTCTTGGCCATTATATGTGGGATCTTGCATCGTGGTTTGTGTGCTGTGTGGCCAAGAGAGCAGGTGTCCAATTAGGTCTCCAGGGTTAGGGCCAGAAAACACTTATGCTTGGTTTCAGGGTTGGGAGAACAGCCTGAGCTGGAAAAACAGGCCAGGCCTTCACACTTCTCCTGAAAGTGCAGGTAAGACCATGTAGTTCTCAGCAGATGTCATGGGTAAATGCATGCTATTGCAAATGGCATTTGTTCCCACCCTGTCCATGAAACCCCTTTCCTTTTTTAGGAAAGGAAGTTCCTCCAGAAGCTGGGGTGCCTGAGGTGGCACACCATGAGATTCCCAGGGAGCTCCTGCAGCCCCTGGTCCCTCATTACGAGATGGCCTTGTCTCAGCTGGAGAAGATTGTCAAGGTGAGTGCTTTTGGACCCAGGTGGGGCTTTTGCAAATCCAGCTTAGCTCTGGTAGTCATCACACTTTCTAGGAAAGGGAGGTAAGCAGGAAATAGCCTCATGCCATGGGACATGCCTCCTGAGCACAGCGCCTGTTGTGTCCCAGTTGTAGGGCAAGGGCTCTGCAGACAGCAGGTAAGGATGATCCCTTTTCTCCACAGGAAGAACAAAAGCTGAAGATGGCCTAGATGGGAGCAAAAGCCCAGGGGGAACATCCTGCTGAAATGAATGTTGTGTTTAAGCAAAAGATACGGTTCCTTGGGGTTCCACTAGAAACAACCCTTCTCTGCAAGCACCATGGTCATCTTGGACTAGGCAGCCTAGATGTTGGCTTGGTCCTGAAAAGTAATGGCCCTTGGTTTGTACTGCTGGGGTCCAACTGTCTTTGGAAGTAAGCTTAGGTAAAGCTGAAGGGTGCCTTCAGGAATGTGATGAAAAACTATGGTCAGCCTTATGGTGACAGCAGATTAAAGTGTGCCTAGCATTAGCATTTCATGTCTACAGAGAGACTGTGGTGAGCCTGTCCCAGACAAGTCACTGAAGTCCAGGAATAGGTTGGTTTAAGATGTTTCCATGGCTACTAGCCTTCAAGATGGTACCCACATAAGCATGAAGTAAATTACAGAAGAGTGCTTGCCTGAACATAGTCAAAGAGACTGTGCTTTTTGTAAAAAATTAAATAAATAAAAAGAAAGAAAAATCTATAGTATTAAGATAAACTGTTTTCATTTATATTAAAAAAATGGATAACTTGAACTCATGCCAATTTCCTGATAGCTTCAACACACTAATACCCCTCTAATTCAGGACACCTAGGCTAGCTCAAGAAAGCAACACAGGCCACTGGCACCATCCTCAGGCCCTTGCTGACTCTAGGATTTTGTTCATGAGATTAATTTAGAATCTGCTAGCAGCTAGTCTGAGAGTCAGACTTCCATTTTATTGTTGACATTACTAATGCTTTGAACATCTTATACAATGAAATGAAATCTCCACTCATCTCCGCACCCACCTAAGTCCAAAGTTTTTTGTTGTTCTTTTTAAACCTACTGAATTGATTTTGTTGTTTACTCAAAAGTGCCTACAAGGGCTCACAGGACAAAGAAAACTGACTTCCAGCAGCAATGAAATGCCAGTAGTTCTTCCTTAGCTACTGGTAGAATTGTGTATGTTGTCATTGTTCTCTTGTGTCTGGTAAAAAGCTTTCCTTTAAATTATGCACCACCTTATTCTGCCTCCATGTATGCCTGAGGTCACCATATCTCACTATAAATGGCTGTGAGACACAATGTGATTGCCGGGAATAGAACTCAGGACCTCTGGAAGAGCCCACTTCTGGCTCTTAACTTTTCTCTGTACCCTCTTCCTTGAAGATCTCTGAGCCTTGGAGAGAGGTATGGAATGTTCCCTTTAGGGCCCAACACTCCACACAGTCTCTTACTTTGTACCAGTTGAGCAGCTGCCATCTAGTGCAGTCAGCTTTTATGATGAAAGCTGAGAGCTACACTTAATCTATGGGTATGGGAATATCATCAAAAGTCATCTTAACAGTATGCTTATTAACAGAATAATAGTATTTGTTTTTCGAGCCCATAATCTGTCTAACCACAGGTTCTTGGCCCCATTAACAGTACCTAATATGGGTTCTATCACATGGGGCAGGCCTTTGATCCAACCAGAAAGTGGGTGAGAGGCTAGAGATTAGTAATTGAGCATTTTCTGTGATGCAGAGGTTTGGTTTCTAATACCTACATGATAGCTGCCTGCAGTGTTTGGGGGTCCTCAAAAGGGGAACCCATTCCTGGTTCAGTGGTTATTTGCTAGCATGTGTTATCTAGTTGGGATTTTTGAGCTTCCCCCGCCCCAACATAGAGTAACTTCATTTAAACTAGTATGTATATATTAGAATGTGTCTATAGAAGGTTTCCAATATAGCTTCTTCAAAAGTATTATTGGTGACAAAGTTAATACATCTTGAAGTTACTTAAGACTGCTATCCTACTGTGTGTCAAACTTTTACTGTAATCTTAGGTACTCTTCATGCCCTGACCCAGATAATGCACATGTATCCTTTTTTTTTAAAGCAGCAAATAAAGACTTGGAAGCAACTTACTAAAATCTACCATAAAGATTAGTTGGTTGATAAATAATTATGTCTGTTATCTGGGTCAGTTGGGCTTGATTGGACCCAGTGACTTTTCCCTTGTGAAACTCAGCTAAAGATTTCTATAAAGTATTCCCCTTGGGGTGCTTGCTTTGCTGTCAATAAAGACAGAGTGAAGCTCTTTGTGAGTTCCATACAATGTGTGGTGGGAAAAATGATTTGGTAGGCAGGTAGGCAAGATGAATGAGTTTGGGGTCAGCCTTAGGGTTGTGCAGTGGGTAGGGATAGGCAGGAAAGTGAGTCCTTTTTCCCCATTCCCCGTCTGAAAACCCCTGGCTAACTTTATCCCCCTTGCCTCTCTGCTGGGGATTAAGGGTGTGTACCACTACACCTTGAGGTCCATTTTTATGGACACTGTCAGAAATGGTCACTATCTTGATCAAGATCAGCACTCAACTGTCACCTGTTGGATCTGTACAAGATCAGGCATCTAGGCCGGGCGGTGGTGGCGCACGCCTTTAATCCCAGCACTCGGGAGGCAGAGGCAGGCGGATCTCTGTGAGTTCGAGACCAGCCT
>NC_022012.1:9676233-9680057 GCF_000317375.1 Microtus ochrogaster | reverse complement strand
AAAAAAAAAAAAAAAAAAAGATCAGGCATCTATCAGGCATCTAGTGATGGTGGTGGACACACCATGGGACCAGCCAGGGAGGGCCACCTGGGATCTGCTTGTGTGAGGCTGGGTATGAGCTGAACCCCCAAGGCCTTTCAGAAAGGAAGCAGTGTGAAGGCTGACTTTTGCATGACAGTTCTAAGTAGAAATCAAAACATTTTTCTGGTGTTTTTCTACTTACTTCCTAGTGCCTGAAGAGGGGCTCAACTTGCAGCCCTTTTGGCACTGTGAAGTCCTGAAACAGACACAGCACCCATGGTGGAAAGCTGCACAGGAACCCAGATGTCAGTAGCTTCAAGGCCAAGGAACTAAAGAGGAAGACTTTGAACATGCAAGCCCGGCATTGCTTTGGAGCAATACATACACAGAAGGCTTTGTTTTCTAACCAACACATCCTTACTCCAAACACTGGTCATGAAAGACAAAACAAGGATGTAGAAAGGTCACTTTTATTAGCCTTTGCTTGTAGGACATCAAAACCCTATTCAAATACAAATGTTTGTGTTTACAAAGTATTTACAATTTCAGTCCTGTTTATTACATTTAAAAAAAAAAAACAACAGCTATCTGGTTGAAAAATGGATGAAAGTAACTGCCAAAAATGAAGACCCTGCCTCTTGCTCCCACCAACCACCTGGCTTGGGCACACTGAAGTATGCTGCCACAACAGTGGGAAGGATGGAGAAAAAGGTGAGTGTAACATTGACCAAGGACCCCCACTGAGCTCAGTTCTGCCTGAGGACTATGGGGAATAGGAATTGCTTCTGGGAGCCAGGTACCCAGGAACCTCCCAACACAGCACACACTAAGCCAAAACAATGGGTTTTTGCTTGTAGGACAGGTTTGTGGTTCAGAAAATACTAAACCTCTTCTGGTTTTTCAACACCTAATTGCTACTTTTATCCCAAGTTTCACATTATGAGCTCAAAAGTGAATTCTAGGTGGACTTCAGGATTTATTGTCACATTCCTGCCCACACAGTACACAAAAAGTGGGATGGACATGACAGGGAAGAATACTCAAACAATACAACTCCTGTCTTCAAGGCTGCAGTTCTGACAGCATAGACCTCACAGACTTAACTTCCAGGCTTCAACACTGATGTGGAACATGGGCCTTCAACTCTAGCAGGCAAGAAGGCACAGTCAGCCTGTTATGCCCAAGAATGCCATACAAGTCACCTTACAGTGGTAAGAAGAGTGAATTTAGAACTGAACTTTCATTCCAACCCTTTCTCCTTCAATTGCTGGCCTGTCACTGCAACAGCTGTTTAAATCCATGAAGAGCTGCTGGGGTGGCACAACAACAATGCCTTCCAGACTAGACCAGGAAAACAATAAGGGAACCTGGGTATCAACTATACCAGGCTGCCCTATACATGTAACCCACACTAGCTTCTCACAAAAATACTGTAAAGGATCTCAGTACAGTATGTATAAACACAAACTTGGCCATGCAGAAATGGTGTCAGTCCCAGATCCTCATTCAAAGGAAAGCCACTGCCCACTGGTGTAAGATGGGTGCTCATAATGCAAGCTAGGACCTCACTGGCATATTGAGTGAAGGCTCTGGAAAGGGGTGGGGTAGGGGCATCTGATGGTCTGCTCTTGTCTCCTACATCTCCCTGAACATTCAATGGTACCAAAGACCATGTCTGAGCTGGAGCCTGCTGTAGGACATGCTGCCCCTACCACATAACTGAGTAGTGTACACTACAGAAGAAACTAAAGGGCTTTTCAAAAGACTGATGTGGACATTGCCCACACAGTGAAACCATCAAAGACTGCAACTGTCGCTTTTTCAGTTAGTCACACACAGGAGAAAGTCAAATCACTTTGGCCAACCTAGGTAGCAGCAGATCCCAGAGTGCAAAAACAGTAGAGCATTCTGCTAAGATAAGACAGCCTTGCCATAGTACCAACCAGTTTCCTTCCTATTGGCATGGAGGCTTGGTGGGTGTCTTCAGCCTCACAGCAGGCTGTGATTTGGGCTGCTGGCTTGGGCTGTCAGAGCTGGCTGGAAGCTGTGCTGGGGCTGGACCACCAGGGGTCTGCAGTGAGGCAGAGGCTGTAGTTACCACCTGCTGCTGAAGGAGCTTCTGCTGCACCACTTGGGCTGTGGCAGTCACCGTTGGGATCATCTGTACCTGTTGCCCTGCTGCTGTTGCCTGTGTGAGTGTCACTGTCTGTGGAGAAGCCTGAGCCAAGATGAGATCAAAGGTCACTGGAGAACAGCCCTGGCAATGCTGTCCCTCTAACAGAGAACTATCACATACACCTAGTAGCCTCAGCAAAACAGCAAAGGATGTAGACCAATGTAAGGGGGGTTAGTTGATTTTTTTTTAAGGTCATGGGCAGCTTTAAAAATAACATCACCACTTTAATCAAATACTACTGCACTGAAAGTAAAAACAAACCAGAGGGTTCTGGTTCAGAAAGGGGTGTTTTCACTTGCCAGCTTCTCTCCCAGAAGCTGTGATCCTGTCTTGTGGAACATTAGAAAGGTACCTGCTGAGAGCAGGTTGGGGCACAGGTCTGGTTTTTCCTTGGAAATTCCCCCTCTTCGGTAGGTCATTTTTCCCAAAAGCTCATGTTTTTGTGTGAATTATGAAAGCCAAAAGTAATTCTCTAATCACTAGTATTCTGCTTCTGAAACACATTTGCCCCCCAGCACCCTCCAGGTCTCTGTGCACTCTACCTGTTGAGAAGCTGATGCAACCTGCTGGATGCTGGCCACAGGTGTTTGTTGTTGTACGACTTGAGGAAGTTTTGTAACCTTTGACAAAACAAGGCAAGCATAGGATTCAAAATACATGCACAAATATCTTTCTCTGCTTTTAAGCAAACAAATAATGGCAGGTAACATGGAGAAACAATCTCAAGTATGCCCACCAGGATCCTAGGAGGTTAAAGAGCAACTGACTCACTTTCAGAAGCAATCCACTTAATAACTCAAAATTTTTGGTTCACATTTTAACTTTTCCTTGGGATTAATTATACATGAATTAGATTTGGGAGTGAACTGCACCCTTATCTGAGTTCTTAATGACACCAGATAAAGGTTTTGTATAGAGGCAAGCCCAGTGCGCCAGGTCTTACCAGGAGAGACACCAACATTTCTCAGTGGTTTCATCCATCATAACTGAAAGCTCACGTTCTATAAAGCAAAACTTTCTGCCCTGTGTTCACTTCCTGTTGTGTTCACTTCTTGCTGTTGTCAAAACTGAACAACGCTGAAGCTGTAGCTCAGTAATGAAACTTGTGCAGCATGCACGTAGCCCTCGGTTGAATTCTTAGAATCATGAAAGCTACAAAAGTTCCACACACACTGAAGTATGGTAGTCCACACCAGACTACCTGAGCAGAAGGATGGTAAATTTGAGGTCAGCCTGGGCAAGGCCAGCCTAAGTGAAACTCTTATCAAGCTAGCTGACTGTTCTTTAGTCAGACTTCTGTAACCTCAAGCCTGCACAAAGGAGACCCTAAAGCCTGTGGAAGCAAGGATCATTAGTATGAAATTTGAGAGTGTGAGAGCACTCACACAGTTAATAATTTAAAAAAAAATTAACAGAGTTCCATCTGGACGGGCGACCCACCCAGAGAGGATCTCGCCCCGCCTGCCAGGTTTTTTCCTTTTGTCCCCGGATCATCGGGCTACCAGGCAGCCCTGTTTAGGTACTGAGGAGTTCCATCTGGATGGGTGAGTGTGTGCTTTCCAGGGGCAGACTGTCCTGGAAGAGAGCACAGTCCCCCCTCCCCCAGCTCCTTCTGCAGGGCTGTCTT
>NC_022012.1:9638072-9652562 GCF_000317375.1 Microtus ochrogaster | reverse complement strand
GGGGGACTTGATTGGGGGACGGGGAGGGAAATGGGAGGCGGTGGCAGGGAAGAGACAGAAATCTTTAATAAATAAATAAATTAAAAAAAATACAAAATGATATAAATAGCTTTTGTGAGAGCCCTGGTTATAGCTAAGAGAACAAGGTTTTGTACAAAATTACCATTATCTACAAGAAACATATTTTATTTTCTTTGGTTTTTTGGAGACAGGGTCTCCGTGTGGCCCTGACTGTCTTAGAACAAACTGTAAACCAGAGAAGCCTTGAATTTAGAGATTCATCTGCCTCCTGAGTGCTGGGATTAATAGTGTGCACCACCACGCCCAGCCCATATTTAAATTCTTGTGGAGCAGCATTTAAAATCAGTCTTTACCTAAAGATAAAGTCTGTTTAAGAATACAGACTGCAGACAGCAGAGCTGCAACACTGGCTCAGTGACTGAGAGCTCACACGGAAGACCTAGCTTTCATCCCCACGCCTACATAGCCACTCATATCTGCTAGCTGCTTGGGAGGCCGAGACAGGAAGCTCACAAGTTCCTGGTTTACTTGGGCTACAAAAGGAGTTCAAAATTGTCTAGCAACTTAGCAAAATTTTCTAAATTAAATTTTTTTTTACAAGGCTGGAGATGTGACTCAGCAGCAGAGCATACTTACATAGGTTTTGGGATTAATACCCAATACCACAATAAATACATCTAACGTAATTTATAAGGCCCTTTAGGTATACGTAACAGAAGATGTATTCTCCTGGTGGTTTAGAAGCTAACATCATAGACTACCAACTCTTTTACTACTGAATCCATGCAGTTCTAACAGTGGTTGGACTCCAAAATCGTCAAGACAGTCCTAAAGGACAGAGCAGAAGAACATGCCTGCCAGAGACCCAAGTGGCACAATTATTAAACAGGGCATGATGGAACACACAGGAGGAATCCACAGGATAGAATGGAGGTAGGATGGACATTTTTTAATAAGCGGCCTTGAAAATAAAATAGCAGGCATTCACATACACAGATATCATCAAGGCCCTCTTTGGATTAAATAGCTAAGTGAGAAAGCAAAACCATGAAGCCACAACCTCTGGGTGGATTTCTTTTTGTTTCATGTGTGTGTATGCCTGTGCATATTGAGTGCAGGTACTATAGAGGCAAGAAAGAAGGGACTGGGTCTCCTAAGCTGGAGTTACACAGAGACAGCATTTCTTTGTGTAGCTTTGAAGACTTTTCTGGTCCAGAGCCTTTCCAACTCTGTAGTTCAGGCAGGCCTTAAACTCCCAGAGATCCAGCTGTCCCTGCCTCCCCAGTGCTGGGATTACAGGCTTGCACCGCCCGGCTCCAGGACAGACTTTAGTCAGTATCCAGCCTGGCAGACAACTTGACAGGTATGTCAGAGGAGACTTGAAAGTCAAAAAACCAGGAAAAGATGAAATCTCATCAATTACCCAAAACACAAGCTAATAAAGTAACCAAGTTTCTCCTGTTCCCAGCAACCAGACAGGGAGCTCTGGAATCCAGGTGGACCTGCACAAACAAACCCACAGCCAGGCAATGACACTGTATATCTGTGACAAGAGTGGCCAGGACTACTTAGGGACCATCTGTGCGCATGCACACACAATTAGTCAGTCAGTCTCTGTCTCTCTCTCTCACACACACTATCTGTGTACATGTACACACAGTCAGTCTCCCATACACACACACACACACACACACACACACACACTAACACATGAACACACAAAAGACTTAGCAACAGCATAAGTCTGAGCCCTCACTCATGAGACTCCCCTATTTTCTGAAAGGCTCCATGCCTACTAACCAGAAAGGGCCCTGCAGAAAATGTCAAGCACTGGTTAGCCACACTGGCTGGGTGCTGGTACTCTTCCACAGGCCCTACCATCTGCACTGAGTTGCACACAGCAGCATGCTTACCTGGATTTGCGTCTGCACCTGCTGAGTCCCAGCCAGTTTCTGGGCCTGGGAGATGGGTGTGGTCAGAAACTGGGTTTTAAGGGCTGGCTGGGCAGCATAGGTGACTTTCTGCTGTGGGCCCTGAACAGTGATCTGTTGGGTGGTTAGCTGAAGAAAAGGCACCAGAGGATCAGAGCCAGGTGAAACCAGGTTCCCTATTTAAACCCTCAACAGATGCCAAGAGCCTTCACCATTTGGCCTCTTCACAGCACCTTTTAGACAACAAGGTCAAGACCATCCCAAGATACTGACATTGCCCTACCTTTCTTCCATAGGGGTGGTACCACCAGTAACCACACTAAGTACAGAAGGCAGTGTTTCTTGCCCTGAACTCACAGTCCCCGTGAATTCCACATGAAGAGCCATTCCTGCTTTTTTAATCTTTTCTAGTCCCTTCCAGTCTGGTAAATCCATACCTGGCATCCAGCTGGATTCTACCCACCCTATCATCATCCTTTACATCTCAAAAAGAAAAACAAGGGACACTGACCATACTAGCCACCCCGCCCTTGTGAGGCTTGTAGCCCGTTTACTTTGGACCCTCCTCCCCAGCAAAAACCTGCACTCAAATAAATCTTCACACAAAGAACCCATACCTTCTGCTGGACGGCAGCCTGGCCCTGGGCAACTTGTGGCTGGATGGCCTTCTGCTGCTGGACTGCTTGCTGCTTGAGCTTCAGCAATTGTTGAACATGTACAGGTTGGGCCACGACAGTCTGTCCTATAAGAACACCTAGTCGGTTAGGTCCTGGCAAGGGTTCCCTGTTTATCCAGGTTCTGTTCAGAAAAGAATAAATCCTAGAATTGTACTAAGGCAAATTAAACAGTGTGGTGTTTTGTTTGTTATTTTTTTCCTTTGAGGCAGTTTCTCTGTGTGACCCTAGCTGTCTTTGAACTCAGATTTGCCTAACTCTGCCTCCCACGTGCTGGGATTAAAGGTGTGCACCCCCACTGCCAGTTTCTATTTCATAAATGACAAACAAGGGAAATGTCAGAATGTTAATGGTTAAACTGAGAGCCAAAACTTGGGACTTGGAAACCTAAGAGAATTTACACTAAGCCCTAGAACTAAATGTGTAAAGCAGGTGTTAAGACAGAGCAAGGCAGTGACCATCTCCATCAGAAAAGGCTCCCTGTGTACCGCATGGCCACCTGGGAAAGGCATACAGCAAGAAGCTGCAGGAAGGTACCTGCTGTTTTTTGTGGCTGTCCAATTGCCACGCTGATCCCTGCAACGTTCATAGGCAGGGTCGTGACCCCCGGCGAGGAGACCACAGCTGCTGGGACAGATACCACTGGAGGCTTGGCCAAGGCCCACCTGAGAAGGCTGGGGTGTCTGAGTTTGCATCTGCCCTTGTGCCTGCAGCTGAGAAGTAGGGACCCGGGTCTAAACAGTGAAAATAACAGGAGAATCCAGAGAAATTCAGACATTGTGTGTCCTTTTCTTTCCTACTTTTTAAAAAATATTTTTTTGACCAGAGGCCAAGAGAATTACACAGATAGAGGAAAGGGGGCAGTGACACTAAAGGAAAATCTCCCAGGACTTTTGCTTGTCACTAACAGACACATGCAGACAGAATCTGTACAAGACTTTTGTGCTTGTCTGCCCCACTGCCATGTTCTGGTGTTCTTAAGATTCTAAACACTCATTTCTGCTCCTCATTCTGTGCCACTTACTCTCCCCCACATCACTCTTCCACCACACCCTTCTCTCCAAGATCACTGCCATAACCGCCTATCTGAAAACACAATCAAGGCAACCCAATTCTACAGTTTTCCACAAGCATTCTTCTCCCTAAATTACATTTTACAAAAGGCAAATGAAAATGAGTCAATTACCAAACACACATAAAAATAAAATGAAACCTAGAAAGGAAAAGCTACCCACAGTCCTAATGTGCCCATAGACATGGGATTGAAACTGACATTCAGCCTGCTAAGCATCTGTTCTATCAGTGCAAAGATGCAACAGTAGAGTGAGTCCCCGGGCTCTGTTGCCTCTTCCCTTGACAGCTGGCACTCTCCAAGTTGCCTGCTGAAAGGTTAACCTTGATTGTCAACCTGACTGGATTTAGAACTGCCCAGGAGACAACTCTCTGGGAAAGTATGTAAGGAGGCTGTAGAGCAGAGGGGAAGACCCACCTCAGTGTGAACTGGGAGCCCAGACTGTACAGGCAAAAGGAGTAGCAAAGTCTGACAAGCATTGGCATTTGCCTCTGCTTCCTGAGTGTAGAGGCAATGTCACCTGTCTCCTCTTTTTCACACTGCCATAACTTCCTGCCATGATAAACAAAAGTAATGAATCCAGTTGCTAACCCACCTTTTAGGTCCATTTAATGAACATTTACTCATTTGATCTCTTTACCACTGACAAAAGCTTTGTAAACAGCCCCACTATTTCTGGAGGAGACGAGTACTATTGTATTAACTAGCATGTAAGGTTTGTGGCCTAATTACAATCTACTCTGCAACAGCCCATTAAGCTCCTATCTACTAGCTGTTAACACTCTTCTGACTCAGTTTGTAAACACAGTCACAACAGGCTTGCATTTTTTGTTTTGTTTTTTTAAATAAGTTACCCTCAGATTCCCTCTTTGGTGGAGGGGGCCTCTCACTAAGACCTATACACAGAGCGGAGCTCAAGTACCTGGGACCCCAGTCCTACAGTTGCCAAGTAAAGGATCTGAGCAGGTAATTAGCCCATGTGCAACAGCTCCTTCACTTGTTAAAGATAGCTCATAATACAAAACACCAGGAAACTGGTACAGAGCTCCTAGGGAAGCACGGGTGGGCAAGCCTCCAACAGGCACTCATCAGTGGCTGTTGTGACACAGAAGATCCACAGCACATTGACCACAGTGTGTTCATATCCTCAGACATCACTATCTTGCTATGTTCCTTCCTTCAAACCCTCAAAGGCTCTCCCTGCTGCCAAGCAGTCACTATTTAGCTGGCCATGGAACCTGGGGTGCCTGCAACATCAGCTGTTCTGTGTTCTAGCCATACTGAGATTGCCCCTACCCTTCCTCTGCAAAGAGGACAGTCAGTAAGCTGTGCCTACCCCTCACTATTCACCTTCTGTTATCCCTAACCATTCAGTCCCTAACAGGCCTGGTGACACTCTGCTGGTTCTGTAAGTAGTGCTAGCACAACTTGCCAAAAGTCTAGTATCTAATCATCCTCTGTAAGGACCAAATCTTCTGCTTCAAATCTAAGTCTGCCACAAGACCTAACATGATCCTGAGCAAGCAACAGAAACCTGGCTGAAATGCAGGTGTCTGCTGAGATGGTTCAGCAGGTTAAGGTGCTTGTTGTACAAGCCTAGAAATCGGAGTTTAATCTCTGTAACTCATGTAACAATGGAAGAAGACCACCAACTCTACAAAGTTGTTCAACCTCACCACACATGCTATGGCATGTGCACTCCCCGCCACAATTTAAAAAACAAACCCAAAAAACTTTCAGTAAATGCAAGATGGTATTTGGACAATAAATATATAAACTGGAATTTACAAGCCGGGCCGCCTGGAGGTTGGTCACAGTGGTGCCCGTGAGCAAAGCTCCAGGCTGTGGGGTAAGCTGAAGACTCTCTTGCTGCTGTGGGGGCTGTGGTGTCTGCACTTGCACTTGTGCCGGCTGCTGTGGGGACCTTGCTGGGCTTGCGGTGGTGGGGGCTGTGGTGGCAGCTGCATCTTCTGTTTCTGCATCTTGATGATATGTTCCTGAAACCCAAATAAGGTATGTTCTCTGCATGCACCAACCATAAGCCCCCCTTATGGTTACATGTACAGAATGTAAACCATCCCCAAAACCAACTGTGTACTGAATGAAAATGAGCACGTCACCGGGCGGTGGTGGTGCACACCTTTAATCCCAGCAATCGGGAGGCAGAGGCAGAGGCAGGCGGATCTCTGTGAGTTCGAGACCAGCCTGGTCTACAAGAGCTAGTTCCGGGACAGGCTCCAAAAGCTACAGAGAAACCCTGTCTCAAAAAACAAACAAAAAAAGAAAAAAAATCAGCACTTCACGGAAGTGGGTACAGCAACTCTGACTAAGGTCACAACAAGGTTTTCCAAGTTCTTATTTCTCATGAGTCAGTTTAAATAAAGAATAATGACTTTGTAACCACACTCCATCAATAGTAATAATTTGGCAATAAACCTTATGAAGATAACAAGATAATGAGCTGGGCATGATTACTCAAATTTACAATTAATAACACAATCAAAGTAAAGAGGAAAGGACCAGGTGTTCAAGGCCAACATCAGTTACGTGATATTACCTGACTCAAAAACAGAAGTTATTAAGACACTAGTTCAAAAGACAAAAACAAAAAAGACACCCCACCCCCTTCCCACAAATGTATGAGCTGTTCATAACTATCAGATCTCTCTGGATATATCAGAAATGACAATGGATTTGAAACTGAATTAGGAGAATGTGGGTTAAAAAAAAAACAAAGGAACAAGAGAGTGAGCAGGACTCCTGCAGCTGGGCTGGGTGAGAAATGCTGACTGGAGCAATCTCAATGCTATCAGACAATTTTCCCCTGCTGGCCTTAAAGTAGTGAGAACAGTTATTCTGGTTTACTGGAAGAAAAGGTGCTGTATAATTCAGCAGCCATATCCTTGGGGGGCTTTGGAGCCCTAAAACATAATCTCTGAATGAGGAACTGAATATCATAATTTGTGGCATTTGAAATGATTTAAGGTATGTGTAGTAGCCACAGACAGCTAGGTAGTTTTCATCTGAGGTATCTTACCACTGAAAGACCCTCTGAGAGTGTCTTTCAGTCTGGGGAGACCCTTCCCAAGGAACAGCGAGACCACTTGTGTGGATGCAAACAGCAAGAGGTTTATTCAGATACACAGGTACCTGGGGTGTCCAAGTCTCTCAGAGGACTGGCGCGCCATCCGGCTGGGGTAGCGGGTTTTTATAGGGTAAAAAGAGCAGAGGCGCGGTTACAGAAGCGAGATGCATAGTTACAGGGTTTTCGTTGGTCAGTTTGAATATGGCCGAGTTCAAGTCGGGACAAGGTCCCTGGTTCCCGAGAATTCAGATATGGGCTGCCTTGGCTCTTGTCTAGGGCAGACAGGGTATCTTTCTCAGTATTCACCATTCCTCCCCTGGCCCAGCCACAGGTGTCTCTATCTTTGTTTTGGCAGCTTCTAAACTGCCCTTTGTTAAAACCCTGAATATTCAGTACAAGCCTTGCAAAATGGTGTTACCAGTGCTAAGTTGTTTAACAAGCTGGGCGGGGAGGGGGGGTCTTTCATCTGATGTTAAGCTGCTTAGCAAGCTGGACGGGGGTCTTTCACCACCACCTCTCAAAGAGAACGAAACACACTCTGGAGGTCCCAATAGAATACTGACAAAAGACACACGGGACCACCGACTCATCTCTGGGTCCTTCCCAAGCCTCACAGAGGTGGCCTCCCCTCAGCTCTAGTGATTAAGCCTCTGATCAGCAGCTCACAATGGCAGACCCAGCAATCAGTCTACTGACATTGCATCTGTTTTTCTGGTTCCTTTTAATGCTGCATTTGTTGCAAGGATGTAACAATTCCCTTCTAAAGTAAACACACTAGCACCAAAGACAGCAAGACAACAGACTGGCCAAACGGGAAACATCAATTTTCAAACAAGCAGCAAAGAAAAGCATACTTTGACCTAGCTGCTCCAGAAGAGGAGCACTGAGGGATCATCTTCACACTACCCTCCCAGAAAGGTGCAGACAAGCTTTTTAGTTTTCTGGAAAATGAGCTGTAGTAATACAATGCTTGGAGATGTACCTGCTGGCAGGAAGCTAAGGTTTCCTAATGCTTCTTAGAAGAATGAGTCACACTTACTAGATGAAAAATTGTGTTAAATACAAAAAAAGCAGGCTCTCTACCTAAAGACAATGATAGATTTTTGTAAAACAGGCTCTGAACTACAGACAAGTCAGATATGCCTGTGATGTTATGGTGATGGATATGCTCACCTGTGCCAGCTTGCCCACAGCTTGGATCTGTGCAGGAGACTGGGCCTGGCCCTGGAGCTGTAGAACTTGAACCTGGGAGGTCTGCTGCTGCTGTTGTTGCTGTTGCCGCTGCCACTGCTGCTGTTGCTGCTGCTGCTGTTGCTGCCTAAGAAGCTGGAAGTGGGCAGCAGGAGTGATGGTTTTTCCAGGTAGCTGAACTCCTGTGGCTATCAAGAGGTTGACTTCTTAGACCATGGCATCCTCAGCAGTCCTGGATAATACCTGCAAGCTGAAGCTCTAATAGCAGATACTAGCTCAGGGAAACACCAAGCCTCTCACCTTGGGACACTTGGGTCACTGAAGACCGGGTTGGGGTCTGCACTGGAGTCAGGTTGGCAGTGGCCACAGCTGAGGCTGTCACGGAAGTGACTGCCCAAACACCTTGAGTTGTTGTCATGAACACCAGGTCAGTGGTGGCAGTAGCTGGGGAACCAACTGCTCGTTGCTGGGTATGGACCAACTGAGCAGAAGCAGAACCTCCGGATGTCTAGAAAGGTAACACAGGAATGTTATCATAGGACTTGGGGTAGCTGCCAAGCCAAGGAAGTGTGAATTCAGTTAGGTATGGTGGTATATTCCTTTAATCCTGGCACTCGGAAGGCAGGGGAGGGAGGGAAGAAAAAAGAAAAGAAAAAAAAAACAAAAGAAAAGAAAAGAAAAGAGACAAGAGTGAATCATACAACAAGTTTAACGGCTTAGTATGGCTCCTCAACTGTTCTGGCGCTATCTGGCGAGGCCAGTCCATTCTAATCCCTCCTAGCTTCCCTTGGCATGTTCAACAAACCCACTGGTTACAGACAAGTATGTATATCTATATAGTTCTGTACCTTCTCCAACTCCATCCATTTGTGTGTCTACCTACAGTTTATCAGAGAAACCACATCTTCATAGAAAACATATTCTCTAAACCCGAGCATAAGAGCTTTGAAATATCACTTCTTAAACAGGAGACATGCTGCCTCTGGGTATCAGAATATGAATTCTAATACAATGTGTTTTATTCTGGCTGTGAGCTATGAAAGGAAAGCAGGAGGCTGACATTAGAAACCTGATCGCCGGGCAGTGTTGGCCCACACCTTTAATCTAGCAGTTGGGAGGCAGAGGCAGGCAGATCTCTGTGAGTTCAAGGCCAGCCTGGTCTACAAGAGCTAGTTCCAGGACAGGCTCCAAACCCACAGAGAAACCTTGTCTCAAAAAACCACACACACACACACACACACACACACACACACACACACACACACACACACCAAAAAAGGAAGAAAGAAAGAAAGAAAGAAAGAAAGAAAGAAAGAAAGAAAGAAAGAAAGAAAGGAACCTTCTGATTACATTTTCTGTGTTATGCCACAGAGGGTGTTTCCTTTCCTCCTAGGGGATCATCTTCCCCAAGCCAACCTCTACCTTTATGTTTGTGATGGCTCTCTCTCCTGCCCAGCTGCCTTCACTCCAGGCAGCCAGCTTGCTTGCTCCCTTTACATGGCACTGTGCTCCACACTCCAGCACAGCACTCTACCAAGGTAACCACCTCATCTCTGCTTCCCACTAGTACACTGAGGCACAGTTAAAGGGCACCCAGGTCAAAGGGACTGGCTGCTGTTTCTTCATATACCACCTCTCCCTCTCTGAAAATTTGTCCTATGAGGAAAATCACTTTTCCCTAATAATACAAAAGAGGACAGTTTCTTAACACCCAAGGATTCCCTAACTAATCAGCTACTTGTTTTATAAAATTCAAACTAGACCAGTTATTTTTTTTCATCTGTGGAACATTAAAAAAGCAAATAATCTTCCCAAAATACAAGTCATAGTAAAAGCTCTCTGAACATGGAACAACTCACAGTCAAAGTTCCAGGAGCCACAGGTGATGCCAAACGCTTGTTAATGGACTGGAAGGTAGCAGCGGGAACACCCGCTATTGTGTTCACAATCACGTTTCCACTCACAGTGCCTAAAGAGGAGGATGTAGGTGAGGCCGGAGGAGAAACACTGAACTCCATTTCCAAGCCCTCTGCACCCTCCTCACCTGTTTGGATGCTTGTTCCAGTGACTGATGTCTTAATGGTTCCTGCCTATTGAAAATAGAAATTCAGGTTAACTTCAGGTCATTAACTTCAGGTCAGGCCTTATGCTGCACAAACTCTCCAAAAGCCATTACCATCAGTCAATGCAAATTCCTGAGCTTCAGACTCTGCCTGGTCCTCCGCACCTGGGTTATTACAAGGTTGCCTTCCCTTTCCCATGCTGCCCCTCACCCCATGCACTACCTCCATACTGTGCCCACCACCACCACATTAACCACATGCAAGACTCTGTGCTGGCTACTTCCATCCTTCTCATGAATGCCTTCCTGTCATTCAGGCTTCAACTTTCAAATGCCACCTCTTCAGCAAGAATCTTCTTGCCGGGCTAGAGAGATGGCTCAGTGGTTAAGAGCACTACCTGCTCTTCCAAAGGTCCTGAGTTCAATTCCCAGCAACCACTTGATGGTTCACAACCACCTGAAATGAGATCTGGTGCCCTCTTCTGGCCTGCAGGCATGCAGACCACTGTATACTTAATAAATTAATTAAATAAATACCTTTTAAAAATCCATTTAAAAAAATCTTCTTGCCAGCTAACCACTGTCCAGGCTCTTCCTGTGGTCATTACTCTATTCTACATAGGAACGTGAACTTCAGTGGACAAGAGATACTGCTTATCAGTTTTCCTGTCAATGTTCCCACACTATACAGGCTTAGTAAATGTATCATCTCAGTGAAGAAAGAATGACCCCCAACCATATTAAAAACAAAAACAAAACCCCACCACAGTTCAATGTAATGATTCAGAGTCTGAGAAGATCTTGGTAAGATGCTTGCTTTGCACATATGAAAATCTAAGTTTGACTCCTAGCACCCATATAAAAACCCAGAAGTAGTGTGTATGCTTATAATCCTTGTACTGGTAAAGTGTACACAAGGATCTCTGTGGTCCAACAGACAGCCTACTTAGCCAACTCTGCAAGCCCTGGGTGAAGGAGCATCTCAAAAAATAAAGTGACGGCTCCTGAGAAAACCACCCAGACCAGCATTCATGTGCACTTGCACATATCACACAAACACTTTTATGCCTGGCTGATAGCCTCAAGTGTTATCCATTAGCACAGAGTCTGTTCTCTTCAATATGGTTTCAATGTCTGTGTCATAAGCATCACAGAAAATGAACTAAAGTATAGATGTCAACGAGTATGTCCTTCAGGGTCATAACTCTGAATTTCCTTTGGATATTTGTGTACTTATGGCCTGAAAACATGAGTGGGCACAGGTGGAACATCTTTTTTGCTACACTTGCAATGTACACTTGCAATGAATGAAGGGAGCAAGCTCATCGGTGTTATTCTACAGAATCCAGCATCTTATTTTTGAGTCACAGTTTTACTGCTCAGGCTGGACTTATACTCAAGATCTTTCTGTTTTGATCCCCCTTAAGTTTGGAATAAAAGTATATGCAACTACACCCAACTTTAGAACCCAGGTTCTCCTTAGTACCAAAGAGTGGCTTTACCCTCCCAACCCAGTGAGGCTCGTTCACGAGCCTTGGAGGATGGCACAGTCAATAAAAACACAAGCTCCTCCAGGGAGCACCGCATGTTCTCGCAGGGGGTGGTCTAGAGACTGTGGGCTTAGAGGCTCTCACCAGTACAGCAGCACTTCCCACAGTTGTCATTGTTGGTTGCCCCTTTGACTGTGCCTGCACAGGCTGGGGCTGGGCCTGGACCTGGGGCTGGGACTGGACAGCAGGCTGTCCTGCTGGTGGCTGGCTGCCTGTTGCCTGTGGCTGTGGCAGTGGTGGTGGTGGTGGTGGCTGCTGTGGAGGTGGTGGGGGTTGCTGCTGCTGCTGCTGCTCCTGTTGCTGCTGAGGGGGTGGCTGTATCACAGATGGCTGCTGTGCCTTCTGCTGATCAGCCAAAGCCTAGATGGCTCAGACAGAAAAAGAAGCTGCTAAAGGAGTTGGACTCAGCCCTGGGTGACAGCATGTCACCTCAGCAAGTTTCTGAGAGGACCCAAAGTCCAGGGCACCATACCTTTTTCTCTTTTGCAATTCGCTCTGCACAGAAAGATGCAACTTGAATAGGAGGCAGTGGTTTGTCATAGTTGATTCCACTGAAAGTTAAAAAGTTCTCTTATCTACAGCTTCAGTTACATATATCAGCCATGATCAAAAATATTACTTGGAAAATTCTAGAAACAATTCATTAGTATTTTGTCCTTTGTTTTTTAAACAGATTTATTTTTTTAACTATGTGTAGGTATCTGAGCTTATGCACATGAATACAGGTGTCTATGGAGGCCAGAAGATTCCAGGGAGCTGAAGTAACAGGTGGTTGTGAACCATCTGACATGGGTGCTAGAAACCAAACTCTTAGCTGCTGAGTCCTATCTCTAGTCTCACAAGTCACTGGTTTGAAACTACATATTGTCCTGAATAGTTTGATGAAAACAGGCACTGTCCCATTCATTCCAGCTCAGGACGGAATGAGCTGTGTTTTGGTCCAGGGTGTCCATACTGAACACACTACTCATTCTGTCATAGTCTCAGCTACCAGACTGACTGACTATATTCCAGGCTTGTCTTAAAAACAAACAGGCAGGCGTGGTGGCACACGCCTTTAATCCCAGCACTGGGAGGCAGAGGCAGGAAGGTATTTCTGAGTTTGAGGCCAGTTTGGTCTACAAAAAAGTTCCAGGACAGTTAGAACTGTTACAAAGAGAAACCCTATTCTGAAAAACAAAACAAAAACAAACAACAAACAATAAAGCCCAAATGAAACCTGACTTGACTTAATAATACAAAAAAAGTGTAATGTTGGGAATGTGTAAATACCAAGAAGAAGTCAAGTAATGCTTAAGTGAAAGGTTTTTACTACAGAAACAAAACAATACACAGAGGTAGTGGCTTCTCCTCAGTCTGGAGGCTGAGGCCAGAGGATTACCACAAAGTTCAAGGCCAGCCTATGTTAAGGCCTAGTCTCAAAAAAGAAAGCAAAAGCAAATAAAACCGCCAGGATACTCGACATTCAGTGCTTTCCTCAAATTCAAGAATTTACTATCAGGCAGCACTTCATGAACTCTCTGGGTCTGCTCAGAAATACCTCCACAAGTCTTCCACTGCTTACCAGAGAACCTAGAGCCTGCCCAAAGCTACACCACAAACCTGGACAAACACTACCCCTCCTCTTACCCCCACTAAATCCTTTAACTAGCACTCCAGAGCAGAAGCTAGGTCATCACCCAGTTAAATTACATGATAGGCCAGAGTGACCTCATTAATGCCCATATCTAGCCCTTCAGTACAGTCTGTTTTTACCTATATAGGTCTGGTGTCTCTGATTCTCTTGTCCTCAAGCTTCCTCTCCAGGCCCAGCTCACATCCCACCTTCCCAGGGAGGTGACTAAATGCCCCCTATGCTGGCACCTGAAATTACTCTTCCCAAGCCCCAAAGAGCCCCCTTTATGTCCTGTACACAGCCATCTGCAAAAAGCCTTTCCTCCCTCTTTCATGCTACATAAACCTCTGGAAGGCATGCCAGTACCGTTCATATGCACTGTGTGCCATGGCAGCCTTTGACCTACTAACATACAACAGCTTGATCAACCAACTCATCACACTCCACCCAATCTGCTGCAGAGGTACATATAACACATGAGTAATACAGGGCACCTCTTAAGGCAATCCCTACTGCAAAAACACAAAGAACAAAAAACAACAAAGCAAGGCTGGGCTTCAACATGGTGGCCCAGCCCCAGGAGATGGGAAACCATGAGGTGAAAAACCCATGTCGCATAAGCGACCCCAAAAACTCCAACAAAGAACTGCTACAGCTGATAAACACCTTTAGTGATGTGGCAGGATACAAGATCAACTCCAAAAAATCAGTTGCCCTCCTATACACAAAGGATAAGGAAGCAGAGAGGGAAATCAGAGAAGCATCACCTTTCACGATAGCCACAAATAGCATAAAATATCTTGGGGTAACTCTAACCAAGGAAGTGAAAGATCTATTTGACAAGAACTTTAAGGCATTGAAGAAAGAAATTGAAGAGGATACCAGAAAATGGAACGACCTCCCTTGCTCTTGGATTGGGAGGATCAACATAGTAAAAATGGCAATTCTACCAAAGGCAATTTATAGATTCAATGCAATCCCCATCAAGGTCCCATCAAAATTCTTCACAGATCTTGAGAGGACAATAATCAACTTTATATGGAAAAACAAAAAACCCAGGATAGCCAAAACAATCCTATACAATAAGTATCTTCTGGAGGCATTACCATCCCTGACTTCAAACTCTATTACAGAGCTACAGTGATGAAAACACTGTGATACTGGCATAAAAACAGAGAAGTCAACCAATGGAAACATATAGAAGACCCGGATTTTAACCCACAAACCTATGATCACCTCATTTTCGATAAAGGAGCTAAAAGTATACAATGAAAGAAAGAAAGCATCTT
>NC_022012.1:9626918-9627354 GCF_000317375.1 Microtus ochrogaster | reverse complement strand
CGAGGGGTGCACCCACCCACTGTGACAGTGGAGCTGATCTCTTGGGAGCTCACCAACCCCAGCTGGACTGGGACTGAAAAAGCATGGGTTAAAAACGGACTCTCTGAACATGGTGAACAATGAGAGCTGATGAGAAGCCAAGGACAATGGCACTAGGTTTCGATGTTACTGCACGTACTGCCTTTGTGGGAGCCTAGTCTGTTTGGATGCTCACCTTCCTGGACCTGGATGGGGGGGGGGACCTTGGACTTCCCGAAGGGCAGGGAATCTGGACTGCTCTTCAGACTGGAGGAGGGGGGAATGGAGTGGGGGCGGGAGAGGGAGAGGAATGGGGGGAGGGGAAATGGAGTAGGGGGAGGGGGAGGGTAATGGGAGGCGGGGAGGAGGGGGAAATTTTTTCAATAAAAAGAAAGAAATGAGCCGGGTGGTGGTGGCG
>NC_022012.1:9610730-9626512 GCF_000317375.1 Microtus ochrogaster | reverse complement strand
CTTGTAGACCAGGCTGGTCTCGAACTCACAGAGATCCGCCTGCCTCTGCCTCCCGAGTGCTGGGATTAAAGGCATGCGCCACCACCGCCCGGCTACTATTTCTGTTTTTCAAGATTATAATTATGCTATTTACCCATTGCATTTCTGCTCTCCAAATCCATTCCTGTACTGCTCCTCCATGTTCTCAAACTCAAGACCTCTTTTAACATTAATTGTGCATGTATACATTAATACAAATTATTACATTTGTATAGCTTGCTTTTAAGTGTTTTCAGGGCTGACAACTTATTCGATAACAACTGGTGCGCTCTTCCCTGGAGAAGACTATTTCTCTTGCTCTCAGAATTCCTTATTTTCCTGTAGTTCTTTGTGTAGAGTTAAGGCCTCCTGAACTTTCTGTATGATCTTAGAAGCATGTCTGTTTTCATTGTTTTGTTCAACTCATATGCAGACAGTCTAGTTGGTGAGACTTTATGGATGACTCTCCATTTGCTTTACCTCCTTTTTCTCTGCAGATCTCTGAGATTTAGGTGCAAGATTGTATTGTACATGACAGTTGACACTGGCCTTCACAGATCTTCATCTTGATTAGTTGTGGTTTTCTGTAACCGGCTAGGTCTTTTACAAAGATAAAGGGTGAGGACGATACTCATCTGTGGGTCAAATCCTTAGCATGCATTTAGGAAGTATGCTGTTTTAGTAACGTGCCAGTTGTAGTGCTCCTCCAATCATTACTATCCACCCACATAAAGCAGCCAAACAGCAC
The DNA here is from genome assembly GCF_000317375.1 of Microtus ochrogaster. Classification (NCBI taxonomy): domain Eukaryota; kingdom Metazoa; phylum Chordata; class Mammalia; order Rodentia; family Cricetidae; genus Microtus; species Microtus ochrogaster. The sequence goes on along the minus strand of NC_022012.1, from coordinate 9,625,746 downwards.
AACAGATTACAGACACTTGGCCGAGAAAGTGTCAACAAAAGATTTTGGGCGGGAGAGGGTGTTGTGGGAAAGCTGGGGTAGCCCCGTGGGCTCATGGGAAATGTAGTGCGATTGGCTACAACATGGCGGCGCCCAGGTGAGGTGGTGTGAGAGCGGTTGCGTAGCTCTATACGCTCCTTTGGGGCTGGCTGACGATAGAGAAAAAGCATCGGTGAGGTAAAAACCTCTGGTGAGGAGAGAAAGAAGAGTATGGTACTAGTTTTTAGCGGTGATGGAGGGTAGTTCCTTGTCCGTTGTCTTGGCCAGCGTGGGCCCACCCAGGTTGGGTAGGGTGCAGTCTATGGGCCCAGGCACGCCTCGGTGTTGGCAGCTCTGGTAGGGTCTAGTGTTCGTGCGTTTGACGTGGGATGAATGCCCAGGGATGCCTGTGTGAGCTGCTTTTGTGGTTGGAGACCGGCACTTGATTCTAGCTCTTTTCCAGTCAGCATCAATTCTGTGAAGCACAGGTAAGCTAGTAAACGTTCGTCCATGTTTTTGCGATTTACACGCTTCTTGATCAGCCCTTCTGCCTCTAGGGTGGGGGTGGTGTCAGCCTGTGGTTTTGGTCGATTTCACTGAACTTTTTTTTTTATTGATATTTATTGAGCTCTACATTTTTCTGTGCTCCCCTCCCTCCCTGTCTCTCCCCTCCCCCCGTCAGCCCTCCCCCAAGGTCCCCATGTACACAATTTACTCAGGAGATCTTGTCTTTTCTACTTTCTACTTCCCATGTAGACATAAAGCAAAGAAAGCCAGCCTACAAACCACAATCCCAGAGAACCTAGACAACAATGCGGACACTAAGAGAGACTTAAATAGATATAACCACTGAACGTTATTGTTGCAAGCTGTGTGCCTGGAATCCAAGACTATAGTGAGAGTTTGAGTCCAGCACATTCGTGTAATCCGGATACACATCCAGTGTTATGGAAATCGTTGAAGATGGCTGCCAAAATCAGAATTCTGGAGAAGAGAAGTTTAGGAGCTAAAATGACAAATTCTACTACATTTATCAAACAAACAAACAAAAAATAATGAGCTTTTACTGGGTATCACATCCTGTATAAGTGCCAAGTGCTACCCGGTGAATATTACTAAATCACTACTTCATGCAGTTAAATTTCTATGCACTTGTAAGAAAAGATAATAAACACCAAGTGTAAGCAAAAATAACAACATAGAATATGTAATTCAGAAAGTGAGAAAGGGGTATGATAAATAATGGGGTAATTTTTTTTCTGGTTGCTTAACTGTTTCTGTGTTCTTTTAAAATAGATAGTGCATTTTGGATAGCTTATAAATTCAAAAGCCAGGAAAGACTATCTTTTCTTACTCACGTACCTATTTCTCTTGGAACCAACTCATATCACTGATTTCTTATATTTTAAAAACATGTATGTGAAGCCTTGTTTGACAGGAATTTCGGTTTGTTCTTAGTGTTTGCTAATAAGTGTGTTACAATCAAAAGATTCACATTATATGTGTTGATTGATTAGCTTTTTAAAAAAATATTATTTTTATTTTCTGTTCGTGTGTTTTGCCTGCATGTGTATCTGTGCACTTCTTGCATGTCTGGGGCTCAAGGCAGAAGAGTGTGTCAGATCTCCTGGTTGTGAACTACGATGTGGGTGCTAGGACTTGAATCCAGGTACTCAGGAATAGCTGTCACTGTTTATAACCACTGAGCTGTCTCTCCAAGCCACAGCTCTCAGTTTTTTGACTTGGGAATGGGCACAGTACAGTTGCCAGTTGGGGTAGGATTCAGCAAGATGTACTGGTATCTAGCTAGTAACAGAGCCTTTATGTCTCTATACTCTCTTTACCAACAGAGAACGTCCTCAGACTGGAGGTCACTGAACTACTAAATGGCTACTATGTGGTGACCTAACTCCTGTCACACATAAGGTGCATCCAAGCAATGCAGTGACCTTGATTCCTCTGTTCGCATCTTAGGAATCACCAAAGCCTGTTGATCTTTTGGTCTTTTGGAACTTTTTTTTTCTTTCTCCCCTCTCCCTGTGTCTTTTTTTTTTTTGTTTGTTTGTTTGTTTGTTTTTCGAGACAGGGTTTCTCTGTGGTTTTTTGGAGCCTGTCCTGGAACTAGCTCTTGTAGACCAGGCAGGTCTCAAACTCACAGAGATCCACCTGCCTCTGCCTCCCGAGTGCTGGGATTAAAGGCGTGCACCACCACCGCCCGGCCTCTCTGTGTCTTTCCTTCTATGTCTCCAGTGTAAATTAGATCAGCATTTCTGCTTGCTGCAGATAGGATATTGCAGGTCTTCTCATTCTCATTACAGTTGACCTGTATTGTCCAACCAGCCTGCCTTACTCACTTTACTGTCCAACAAGTACTCTGTGTTCTAGGAAACTGAACTAATGCCATTTTTCTTCTGTCCTTAAATGAAGTCTAGTAATTAATTTTGACTGTGCCCCCAGTTGTTTTAAAATGTAATTTTATTTGAGTTTATTTTGTTTGTTAACTTTGAGATGTGTAGCACTGAACTAGAGATTCAGTAAACACTTGCTGCTCTAAAATATTTATGTGCATGGTGTGCACATTTGTAGTCCCAGCACACAAAGGGTGAGACAGGATAACTTTTATGTCAGCTAGGGCTGCATAGTGAGTAATCGTCTCAATAAACAAAAGAATAAGCATAAGCTGGCTTGTGGGATGCACACCTGTAATGTCTGCCAGCCAGCAGGTCTTTGAGCAGTAGTATCAGAAGTTCAAGGTCATCCTCAGCCTTGTAGCAAGTTGGAGGCCAGCGTGGAATATGTGACACCCTATTCACATAATATGTTCAAAACAGAACAACAAAATAAGGAGAAAGAAAGAAAAAAAAACTCAATTTATTACAATATTTCACTGCTGTTGATGGACATTTCTGTTTATCCTTTGCTTTTTATTACCTCACTGAATACTTCCTTTTAAAAATCCGTATGTTCTAGCCGGGCGGTTGTGGCGCACGCCTTTAATCCCAGCACTCGGGAGGCACAGGCACCAAAGCTACAGAGAGACCCTGTCTCGAAAAACCAAAAAAAAAAAAAACAAAAAAACTGTATGTTCTGATCCTTCTAATTTGAAATCTTTCCAATATTTTCAATTACATTGATTTTTGTGTTTTTCTCTGTAGTTATGAAACAAGCAACAGAAATTCTATTAGTAGTTAATTATATGAAGATATGTCATATATTTTCTTTTTCTTTTTTTTTTTCTTTTTTTTTTTTTGTTGTGTATTTGTTTTGCTCAGCTAACTTAGAAGTTCCCACAAAGCCATGCAGTGTGTTATAATTGTATGGTCAGGGCACTAAGGTTATAATAGGCATAAATGCTCACTGAGCATTCCTTTATTCTTCCCCCATAGTTCCTGGATAGGTACCATATGCTGGCATTCTTGCTCTCCCACAGTTTACATCACAATGGAGGACTTAAGCTAACAGATGACTTGTCATGAATTTCTCTTACTTTCTGAAGTATTTCACTTTTTCATTTTCACTTTTCTAGGTTGTTGAAAGGAAACTATTTTTTTTTTTACAAAACACAATTTTTTATAAACACAGAAAATATGAATAACATAATTATTTTTCCAGGACTTTTAAGATTTACACTTTTTATCCCTCTTCTCTACAGTATTACTATGAACATCAATCATAAAGGTGGCTTAAAACTTAACAAAATTGAGAAGAAGTTCTTGAGGAAACAGAGTAGAGCCAGGCATGTGCTGCTGCAACACGAAGGCATCCAGGCAGTGTCTCACCCCACTCAGGTGACCTTAAAGTGTTGTTATCACTTGAACATACCTGTATCAATCTTGTAATGTATTATGTTAATATTGTGAAGTGTAGCTTGAAGCTGTAATATTCAGTGATACGTTGCACCTGTAGTAAATATATGTGTGATAGGAGGTGCTCATTTTCTGTATGGTCTGTAGTTTGAATTCATGTTGTTAGTGTGGATTGAAATAGAGCGGTTCTCAACATGTAGTTCACAATTATAGGAAAACATATTTCTGATGGTCTTAGGAACCCACAACCATGAAAGTTTTTCATTGCCATTTCATAACCATGATCCATGATTTTGCCACTGTGTAGTGTCTCAATTCCCAAGACCATCAGAAGTATGGGTTTCCTAATGATAGAGAACCACTGAACTAGAGCATGTTGCAATTATATATTAAATCTTTTTAGTTAATAAAGCAAATTTAACATTCATTATTATGTTTAATTAATTCTCTAAAAGCTAGATGGGAAAACTATCATCTTTGAGAAGTTAATATAAACTAGTATGTGGTTGAATAGAAACTTGAAGGTAGATCTTCAATATCTTAATATAATCTTTCTTCTTTTTTTTTTTTTTTGGTTTTTTGAGACAGGGTTTCTATGTGGCTTGGAGCCTGTCCTGGAACTCGCTCTGTAGACCAGGCTGGTCTCGAACTCACAGAGATCCGCCTGCCTCTGCCTCCCGAGTGCTGGGATTAAAGGCGTGCGCCACCATCGCCCGGCTAATCTTTCTTCTTTTCTTACCTTCCCTATTTTACAAAGTATTTTGTTTATATAATATAAACTATTTTCATTAGTCCTTATTTAGAAAACCTTTTCTTGTCTTTTGGATATTGAGATGCTATGAGCTACTGTGAGGTTTCCAGGGCTTTACATTATAACTCAATGTAACTCACTTCTCTATTTAGATATGAACATTACTTTTGGCCTTGGCTTTTGTTTCTAAACTGGATATAGTATATATGCCATACCTAAAATTCATACTAAAGACCCTCAGGATTGAATTTAGTTGTCTTTTATTTGCAAATGAAGTGACCAATGGCTTCTGAGTGACCTCTGCCCACTACAGATACCTAGGTATCATTGGAGAGTTGAATCTTAGCCAAGCTTACTCTGGGGAAGGGAAGTTGATTGCTATGGTAGTTACTTTTATTATTACTACAACAAAGTAGCTGACAGAGTAAGGAGGAAGGAATTTTTTTTATCACCATTTTGAAACTACAGTCTATTATAGCAGAAAAGGCATTATTGCAGTACTGGGTCCTATGGCCTTGGGTGTCCGAAGTGGCTAGTCATCTTAAAATGATAGATAGGAAGTGGCTAGAGAAGAAGCTAGGTGGAGCTACAGTCTACAGCCCCACCTCTACTGTCCAGTATCAGCCAGCTAGGCTACATATAATCATAACCTCTTTAAACAGTGCCATCCAATGAGGATCAGCTATCCAAAGAATTAAGACTGTAGGGACATCTCACATATATAAACCATAACAACCAGTGGCCCATGATATGTTCAGTCATGCCTGTGTGGAAGGTGCCATAAAACTATAAAAAGACAGAATTGAGAGCTTTTGGTTATTGGAACATGTGTAATTTGCTGGAGGGTGGTGTCCTCACGGAGGGCAGTGAATTGCTGCCTTTTAATAACTTATATAATGAATGAGTGGCTGTGAGCAGTGTTTCACTGAGTTCTATGAGCTGTTCTAGTAATTTAATAGCCCCTGAGCAGGGAATCTCAGGAACTGAGTTACAGCTATTTTGTCAGAAGTGTAGGTGATAGTTTCCTGCTGATGGGAGCAGGCTCGCAGGACTGAGCCTGTGGGTGCTGTTGTTCTCACTAGGTAACTAGCGTTAAACTGAATTGATTTTGTCTAGAGAGCAGTTAGAGGACACTTACCTGAGCTTGCTGCAGAATCTGCTTAGAATTAATTGGTTGCTGGTCTTTTTAATCATGTTGTATTAAGTACATGAGAATAGAAAAAAGTATTTTTTTCCTTTTTGTCTCTGACTCAGATTTAGGAAAATGGGAGTGTTTTTTTTGTAGTAGTGGCCACACATAACTAAATTGTTACAATATTTTAATGAAAACATCTTATTGCATGAAGTCCATGATAAAGTAATATGAGAATAAATTTTATGCTGTTTAATATAGTATTGTAATAATGAGTTTATTATGTGTATCCTTATAATGTATTTGGTTGTCCTCTGGGGAAGAGAGTTTTGTCTTTTTTTATTATCCAGTTTGATGATAATTCTGTTACACCCTTTTCAAGGAATGTTGTAGATATCCTCATATTGTGTAATAAAATGAACATTAATTTACTAATTGTGAACTTAGTGCAACTCATGGAATCAGCAAACCATTGTACTCAGAACAAACATGTCTTGTGAGCTAAGAATGGGTCTCACATTTTAATAGTTTGTTAAATAAACCAAGTTGAGGCTGTGTTACAGAAATTTACATGACTTGCATATCCTTGAAATATTCTTTTAAAGACATTTTCAACACTTGGTATAAATGACGAAATTGAGAAGAATATACCATTCCATTAGTTTTTTTTTTTTTTTAATGTTTTTAGATGTAATTGGTTATACCAGCGAGATGTCTCAGGAGATAAAGGTACCTGCTACACAAACCTAACAACCTGAGTTCTGTCCTTGAACCTGATGAGGTAGAAGGAGAGAAATAACTCCAGAAAGTCATCCTTTAATCTTCAGATGGCTGCTATGGCACCTGCACACTGACACAGACACCCCACATACATCTCCTTCCTTCCGTACACACAGACACACACACTAAAATAATATTCAAAAATAATAGCTGATAAATTTGTTAACACCATATAAGGTGGGTTTTAAATGTAGAAACTATAAGGGTTCTAGACTATAAACCTCAAAATAAGGAAACAAGAATTTCCTCATTCCCTCACATCCCATGACTAAAGTCTGCAAAGTGACAGGAAGTAATCTTGAAATTTATAAAGGTAAAAAGTTTACTTGCAATCTGACTAAATTACTTTGACTGAATTAATTTATTTGAGCAGGAAACTTCTCATGGCTTCTGAACATGCAATTAAATTTTCGTTAATCCGCAATTTTACTTTTTGGTAAACATGGTGGAATAATTATATTTGAAGTATGGGTTCCAGAAGACCCAAAGTGCTCCCTCACTCCCTTAACCTGGTTTTCTGCTCAATAGTTTCTTGCTCTGTAAAGTGTGTCTCATATTATGATTATGCTAATTAGCTTTAAATAGGTCAAAAAATATAAATCATTTATTCTTTGGTAAAATATATCATATGACTGCTTTTGTATTTCTAAACATAATAGGAAGTTAGATTTTAACCTTCATTTCTGGTTATGAAGAAATGAATATGTCACCATTGCAAACTATTTAACAATAAATGTGTATAGCATAGGAAAACTTCCTCCAAAATATTCAGTAAATTGGTTTATATACTTTGTATGAAGCTAGCAAACCAAATAACCAAAGGAAAAAAATTAATTACAGTATTCTGAAATCATGATTTTATTTTATTTTCAAATAAATAGGTCATATCAATTGCTTTTTACTTACCTCACTACCCCCTCCCCCCCTTTTTTTAAGAGCCTGGTTGTTGCCAATGGTGGTCTTGGTAATGGTGTGAGCAGGAAGCAGCTGCTTTTGGCTTTAGAGAATTCTGGACCCATGGAAGCTCTCTTAATGCCACCTAATAAACCTTATGCATTTGTAATATACAAAACTATCGAAGAATCCAAGAAAGCATATGCTAACCTCAATGGAAAAGAAATCATTGATGATTTGGGACAGAAGATCATTCTGTACTTGAATTATGTCGAAAAAGGTACCTTGAAGTTACTTACTTTTTTGTGTGAGTTTTCTTCTTACGGAGTTCTATCAATTACTCTTTGTGTGTGGGAGAGTGGTGGTCTGTGTGTATGTGTGTGTACACGTGTATATGCTGGTGTGTTTGTTTGTGTTTGCCTGTTGGGGTCAAAGGCTGATGCAGAAAGAGAGGAGCCCCTACTCACTGCTGGTAAGAATGTGGACAGTTTGAAATAGAGTTTTCATATGTTCCAGCTATCTTGCTCCTGGTTATATACCCAAAAGAATTTTAATATTTTCTGTTGGGTAAGGATGTTAGACACAATTATAGATACGTTGGCTTCTTTTTGTAGGTGAACCCCTTCTATTTCTTCTTCTTATTGATCTAGCTAAGACTTCAAACCCTATATTGAATCCTAGTGGAGAGAGGACTCCCTTGTCTCATTGCTGTTGATATTAGAGGAAATATATTCAGTTTTTCTTTGTTTAGCATAATTGTCCATAGGTTTGTTAAATATAGTCTTTATATATTGGGGTATGGTACTTTCTAGTTCTTCAGAGATTGTATCATAAAGGAATGTTGAACTTTGTTAAAGCCTTTTCTGTATTAAATGAATTGATCTTGTGGTTTCCATCCCCATTTTGTATTGTTTTACCCCTGACATTTTTTTAATAGCAGTTTATAACTATATGAAAAGCCTTGTCTTTAAATGAAGTTTACAAAGTGACTCAATCATGTGCAAACAGAAGACTTGAGTGCCATTCTTTGTTAAAACGAACTATAAAGAGTACAACTCTGATCTTGATCTTTGCTTTTGCCCTTTCTGTGGGCCTTCAGCATTCTTCTGAAAATGGTGATTTAGAGCTTTGCAAACTGTGACATTGGTGCAGAATTTATTTTTTCCAGGAGTTCAGATTTTGTATATGAGTATTTTAATTTATTTTCCTGTAGCACAATGGAAAAAGTTGGGGCTTCAAGCCTTGCCTCCCGGCCTCTTGGTGGTAGAAGAAATTATTTCTTCTGAGGATGAGAAAATGCTTTTGGAAAGTGTTAATTGGACAGGAGACACAGGCAATCAGAATTGTAAGTAAAACTACAAGGTCCATAAATTAGATTTTTGGAAAATATCCTGTTTCTGCTCTTGCTTTCATTGTACATCATAGGTTTATTAGCATTTTACTGTTTCCCCAAGATTACTGAAAGTAGCTTGGACATGGTTGTAGGCAAGCCACACTAATAGTTCTTAACAACAGTATATATAACATTTGTATTAGTGACCTGTTCTAAACTCTAGTCTGAGTAATATTAACATAGCTTTTATCAGATCTTCCACTGTTTAAAATCTTGTTTACTTCTTGACTTGTGTCACAGGCTAAGCACTCAGGACTGGGACTGATAAATATAGTCTGTAGTCTGTTCAATGGGGAAAAGTCAGATTCCCAGAATCTGAATCCTTGACTCCTTCAAGGCCCTGTCCTTGGCCCCAGGCTTGACCTTGCCAGATCTGCTGCTAGGCAAGGACACAGAGCTAGTGTTCCTTTAGGTGTTTCATCGGGGTCTATGAGAAGGCTGTAGACTGACCTGGATCCCAACATTTTCTCTCTGCTCTGAGATTTTCTCTGCACTAACTGGAATAGGACATCCCATGAGAGCTGCTTCACCTCTTTCCAGATAACTAGCAACCCTGTGAGTGGCAGGATATATGCATATTCCTCTCACATTAATATGTGTTTTAAGCATAAAGAAACAAATTATATAAACAAAATGGGTAATGCTATTAAAACAGGAAATTTAGCAATTAGAAGCTGTCATTGCCTAACAACTCCTTATAATGTTGAGTGAAATATGAAGTGTGCTGTCCTTTTCTTTCAAGCAGTTTATTTTCTTTATACAGTTCAAAAGTCCTTAAAACACAGAAGAGTTAAACATTTTGGTTATGAATTCAACTATGAGAACAACAGTGTGGATAAAGATAAGCCCTTACCTGGCGGTAAGTACATATTAATACACAGCGGGTACTGGCATGGGAAGAATGATGTGATATATAAGAAATCTATAGTAGTTGAGGTGCATGTCATCTGTAGGTCAATTTTTGAGGTGACTGGTTAAATTGAGAGCATTATCATTCAGTAAGTGGCCGGGTTTAGTTATAAAAGTTCAAATATACAGATGAAGTCGAAGCTCTTGTCTACTTCTATTCCTTCCTTCCTTCCTTCCTTCCTTCCTTCCTTCCTTCCTTCCTTCCTTCCTTCCTTCCTTCCTCCCTCCCTCCCTCCCTCCCTCCCTCCCTTCGTTTATTTATTTTGCATCCTGACTGCAGTTTCTCCTCCATCTTCTCCCTGTGTTGACAGAGGTTTCTGTCCCACCTGGTCCTGTATCCATTCAGTCCCCAAAAAACACACAGAAGTTTATATTAATTATCAACCGGTTGACCTGTTTGCTCAGGCTTCTTATTAACTAATTGTTGAATATTTTTGTGTTGAGGGATATTGGTCATTAATTCTCTTCTTTGTTGAGTCTTTGTGTGGTTTCAGTATCAGGATGACTAGTCTCATAATAAACTTGGCATTGTTGCTTCTTTTTCTGTTTTGTATAATAATTTTAGGCATACTGGTATTACTTCTTTTCTGAACATGTGGTAGAATTCTGGCCCTGGCCTTTTTTTGGTTTAGAGACTTTTAATGACTATTTCTAGTTCTGATCTTGATTTAACTATGGTAACTATTAAGAAATTTGTCTGTCTCTTGGGTATATTCCCAAGAGTGGAATTGAGGTGGAAATTTTTAATAAATAAATAAATAAACAAATAAATAAATAAATAAATAGAAATTTGTCACTTTTAGATATTCCAGTTGTGTGGTATATAGGTTTTTAATGATTTTCTGGTTTCCTTGGTGTCTATTATGTCCCCCCTTTTTCCTTCTGATTTTGTTGATTTGCATGTTCCTTCTCTATCTTTTTGAGTGCATATATTTTTTTTCTTTTTTAGAATTACCTCAGTTTGTGTTTTCCTATTTACGTCTATCCTCATTCTCTTCTTCCCTTTAGAAACATGTGCTCTAATCAGGTTAACACACATTCTTCTCACTTTTCATGAAATAAGTTCATATCCAAACTGTGTGTATCTATTCAAGCACATAGTTGAACATGAATAGCTTCGTATTGTAAAAGTAGTGCTCTATCATCCACTTATAGCGTGTTTCTCACATATACTCCTTGTGCCTTGTAGATATTTAAAATTTGACAAAGTATTTAATTTCTAACATAAAGTCTCTAGGTTGAGTCTCTGTAAATCTGAAAATATAAAATTCCAATTTCTCTAAAATCTGAGGATGTTTGAGAGTAGATATGATGCTTCCAATGGAAAATATCCATATCTAAGCCTATGTGATGAGTCATAGTCAAAACATAAGCACATCAAAAATAAGATATAAGATTACTCTCAGCCTGGTATAAAGTATATATGAAACAGTAATATTGGATAAGGGCATTTCAATGTATATTAAGTTTATTATCATTTTACAAAATGTCAAATTTGTTATTAGCAAAATTATTATTTTGTGATTTTTATTTGATTGTGTCAATGGTGTAAAAATTTTAAATATTCTTACAGATCTATTTTTAATTTGTTTTGCCTGTGGATTTGTCATCTTTTTTTTGACCACAACACTAAAAGCTCAGATTAGTATCAATGTTACTTTTATATTTTTGGTTAAATATATAGTTTCTGAGTGTGTTTTGCTTTTCTGGTTACCAACTTTAGGTCTTCCTGATATTTGCAACAGCATTTTGGAAAAATGGTTGAAAGAAGGTTACATTAAACATAAACCTGATCAGTTGACCATAAATCAGTATGAGCCTGGGCATGGTAGGTAAAAAAACATTTTATTTCATTTTAGGTTATCTATTTTCTTTTAACTTTCTCTCTCTCTCTCTATATATATATGTGTGTGTGTGTGTGTGTGTGTGTGTGTGTGTGTGTGTGTGTGTGTGTGTTTTGACTGTCTGCATGTCTGTGAATCATGTGTGACTCTAGTGCCCTAGGAGGTCAGAGGGGAACTATCGTGTCCCATGGAACTGAAGTTATAGATGGTTGTGATGCTATGTGGGGTTGGAAACTGAACCTGGGTCTTCTGGGAAGAGTATCTAGTGCTCTTAATCACTTAGCCATATCCCCAGCCCCCTTTGTTTCTTCTTTAATATCCCTGTTGTGTATTTCAGAATTAAGAAGGTTATGAAACTTTTCGAGATCAAAATTCAGTGTTTTTTGTTTTTATTTTATCTAAAATTAAGTTTTAGACTGCTTCGATAATATTCAGTATCTGTATTACTTCTTATTACTTGTAGTCTGTACCTCCATCGCTTGAGGAGCTTCCATTATAAAATATAACTAAATGGATATACATGGCTGTTTTTAGTTTTTGTTCCTCTGTCAACATACTAGAGAGGGAGTTGGTAGCTTGGAAAACAAGAAATGCATAATAGAAGAAGCAAGTTAGCCACAGAAAGGAAGAAAGGTAACTGGTTGGATGATTTTTCTCCTCCTGCTTTAGAATTTGTAAGATAATTCTAGGAGTATTTGTCAGTGAAAATCTTAGGTATAGGTAGCTTATTAGTAGCATTTTTACCCTATATTTGTAGTTAAGTGATTCTCCCCACCCCCCACCCCAAAGGGAATTGCTTTTTGTCCCTCTTTTTTTTTAATCATGGAATGCTTTATATTTTATTTTTTATTGTTTCATTGTGATTCTGAGGATTAAATTTAGGATCTAGTGTAGTGTGAATTATAATAAAAATCTGGAGTCAAATATTGGGATAAATGTTGAAAGATCAGAGAGACAAAGGAGCAAGCAACAGCCACCTCTTAACCTAGCTAACTTTTCATCTGAAAAGGGTTGAACTTCTTTCTATACCTTGCCTTATTATCACTTTTTCTCTCTATTGAGCCATATCACTTCCTCTTTCCTTTTCCCACATGCCTGGCCTCTGTGGTTAACTAGTGGCTAAAACTGCACTCTGATCTTCCAGCAAACTTAGTTATTATAGTACAAACAGAATATCGCCACAGCTTAGTACCTGCTAGACAGGAACCCAGTCACTTAGTACCTGCTAGACAGGAACCCAGTCACTTAGTACCTGCTAGACAGGAACCCAGTCACTTAGTACCTGCTAGACAGGAACCCAGTCACGGTGCTGCATTCCCAGCCCTCAAGACTGACTCAAACTTGAGCTGCTCCTTTCCCAGCTCCCGCAGGGCTAGGCCTTTAGATGTGTACTGTGGTGTAATTATTGTAAGTAAGAATTTCTTGTTTTCCTGTCTGGCTTTCCACCAGTCTATACATCCTGTAGTAGGATGTATCTTTCTTCTTTGTATCTTTTCTCTGAGTTATAGTTTTTTACCAATTTCTACTCATTTGCCAGACTGATGAATGGAAAAAGTGGTATCTTAATTATTAATACACTAAATATTTAGTGTATTAATGGCCTCTGTTGTCAGAGTCTTTGAGAATCCCAGTGTTTATGGAAAAGAATGATTTGTATCTGTCTTCCACATTGGCCTCCTGGATTGTGAATGGAAAGTGTCCTATTTAAGCAGTTACTCCTGAGACTTTATTTAAAGTCAGTTCTCAATGTCATTTTACTTTGATGTCAAGTTATCCTGTTTTATATTTAGCTTAATTCTGTTGAGTCATATTCATTCTGTTTCCCTCTAACTGAGATTATAGTACGTTCTTAAGAACCAAACAATCTTTTCACCATAATTATGTGATACTACATGCGTGTAGTCTAAATCTGCTATGGACGATGAAGTGATATTGTCATGTTTTCTATCTCAGGAATTCCTGCCCATATTGACACACATTCTGCATTTGAGGATGAGATTATTTCTCTCAGTTTGGGGTCAGAGGTAAGTGCTGAAGCATTTTTTTTTCTTTTTGTTTTTAAATCAGCTTTTAGCCTATTTTACCTTCCATGGTGCCTTGTTTCCCCATGTGGGATTATCCATTCTAATTAAAATTTCTAAAAGGAAAGAACTTTGTTAGCATGTTAGTTCCTAAATGACCACCCCTCCCCCCCCCTTTTTTTTAAGTTGTCATCAGATGCCAGGAAAGTCTATACATTTATTGATACATTTCAAATTAGCAGTTGGGTAAAATACAGATAGATTTTCTCGGGTACTGTTTGGCCAATTTTTGACCTGCCTTTGTTTCATTGTTGCCTGATGGCAAACGATAGTCCCTGTATGAAGGATAATGAGATAATGACAGAACTGAAATACAAATACATAAACTACTCATTTATTTATTTGGCTGTTGTTGCTTTAGATGTAATCTTTTTGGCTTTGATCTCCTTATGTAGACCAGACTGGCCTGGAACTCACAAAAATCCACCTGCCTCTGCCTCCTGAGTGCTAGGATTAAAAGCCTGTGCCTCCACACCGGCCACATGGTAGACCTTTATTCTTGGGTAACTTGAGTCAGGGCTTTCAGAAATGTTAGCAGAGGGTAATATCTGCCCCACCAGGTAAAGGAAAGGCCCATGTTTATTCAGGGATTGATTTCTCTTGCACTTTGCTTGAGCTGCTATACACGCAGAGCCATGCTTTAATATGGTGAATATAAGCCCCTCAGTGAATGAGAGGGACCAGGCCCCGACGACTCTGAGAGCCAGACCTAGCCCCTTGAGGCATGTGGCCCGGGCCCTGTCCCTCAAGACTACTCTTACAGTTTTAATGGCCATTTCTGTCTGGAGATGCAGGTGGCTAAGCTCTACCCTACAGGAAAAAAAAAAGGCATGCGATCAGGTCACAAAATTCCATTAATTCATGAGTTTGCCCCCAAGATCAGGCCAGAGAATTACAGCAATTTCTGAACTTGCCTCAAGATCAGGCCACCCTGGAGAGGTCTTTCTCCCCCCAAAAACCCTATATAAAGCCGATGTCCTGTTCAGTTCTTTGCTGCTTTTCTTCCAAGCAGAGACAAACACCCTCTTGTGTCTTTTCCAAAAATTATTTTGTGTTAGGTTTGTTGGGTGATATGACTTTGGTATTTCTTATCTTTCTACTGCCAGAATACCTTTCCTCTCAGAGATGTAACACTTATAGTATATACAAGTTTCAAATGGACTTTCAGACAGAAATTAAAAAAAAAAATCCAAAATAATTTTTGAAATATGAGAGCATCTGACTAGGGGTTGTTCGAAATCTGATGTCTCTCCTAAAGGCAAGTACTATTTGCCTCTCACCCTCCTTTCCTCCTCCCTTCTTCCTCCTTTTGTCTCTTTCCCCTTATATCTGTACAGTTTCCATCTCTATAGCTTAAGTACTCTGGCTTCTTTTTTTTTTCTTTTTTTTTTCTTTTTTTTTTTTTTTT
>NC_022012.1:9604563-9609205 GCF_000317375.1 Microtus ochrogaster | reverse complement strand
CTTTCTTTCTTTCTTTCTTTCTTTCTTTCTTTCTTTCTTTCTTTCTTTCTTTCTTTCTAACTTTAATTAATTATTTTTTTTAAACTGTCTTTTCTCATTTTACATACCTATCCCAGTTACTACTTTCTCCCCTCCTCCTGCTCCCTTCATTTTCCCCCCACCCCATTCCTATCAGACTGGGTAAAGATTCCCATGGTGAATCAACAAAGTCTGACATGTAGCTTTGAGGCAGAACCAATGCCCTCCTCCCATATTTAGGCTGAGCAAGGTATCCTGGCAAAAAGAGTGGGCTCCAAAAGACCAGTTCAAGCACTAGGGATAAATCTTGGTCCCACAGCCAAAGCTAGTGGCCCCACAGACTGCCCAATCCAAACAATTGTCACCCACATTCACAGGACCTAGTTTGTTACTATATAGGTTCCCCTACTATCAGTCCAGAGTCAGTGAGCTCCCTGTAGCTCAGGTCAGCTGTTTCTCTTTGTACCCCCATTATGGTGTTGAACCCCTTTGCTCATATTATTGCTCCGCCTTCTCTTTGACTTGTCTCCTTACAGTGGAAGGTCTGTTCAGGCACCATCTCCACTATTACTTAGGGTCTTGGCTGGGGTCATCCTTGTGGATTCCTGGGAATTTGCCTGGTGCCAGGTTTCATGCTAACCCCATAATGGCTCCCACAATCAAGATATCTTTTTCATTGCTCTCCCTCTCTGCCCTTCACCAGTCTCCACCATCCTGTTCCCTCCTGTTTTCCTCTTCCCTCCCTCCCCTTTTCCCCTCCTCCTCCCTTCTCCCCCTTCCTTGTCTACTCCCCCCCAACACACCCTGCACGCTCCCCATTTTCTCAGGAGAACTTGTCTATTTCCCCTTCCCACGGGGATCCATGTATGTCTTTCTTAGGGTCTTCCTTGTTACCCAGCTTCTCTGGGGTTGTGGACTACAGACTGGTTATCCTTTGCTTTACATCTAATATCCATTCATGAGTGAGTATATAAAATGTTTTTTTTTCTGGGTCTGGGTTACCTCATTCAGAATGGCGCACGCCTTTAATCCCAGCACTTGGGAGGCAGAGACAGGCGGATCTCTGTGAGTTCGAGGCCAGCCTGGTCTACAAAGAGCTAGTTCTGGGACAGGCACCAAAGCTACAGAGAAACCCTGTCTCGAAAAAAAACAAAAACAAACCAAAAGAAAAAAAAACCAAAAAAACAGAATTTTTTTTATAGTTTCATGCATTTGCATGCAAATTTCATTGTTTTTTACCACTGTATTTGCATGCAAGTTTTATTGTTTTTTATCACTGAGTAGTACTCCTTGTGTAAATGTACCACATTTTCTTTATCTGTTCTGTTGACATACATCTCGGATGTTTTTAGGTTCTGACTCTTAAGAATAAGGCTCCTATGAGCACGTTTGAGCAAATATCCTTGTGATATGAGTGTGCATCTTTTCAGTATATGCCCAAGAGTGGTATTGCTGAATCTTGAGGTACATTGATTCCAAATTTTCTGAGAAACTGCCGTACTGATTTTCCAAAATTGCTGTACAAGTTTGTGCTTCCACCAGCAATGAAGAGTGTTCCGCTTGTTTACTCCACATCCTCACCAGCATAACTATCATTGCTGTTTTTGATCTTAGCCATTCTGACAGGTGTAACATGGTATCTCAGAGTCATTTCTATTTACATTTCCCTGTTTGCTAAGTATGTTGAGCAATTCCTTAAGTGTCTTTTCGCCATATGAGATTCTTTTGTTTAGATATGTACCCCATTTTTATTAGATTATTTGGTATTTTAATGTTTAGTTTCTTGTGTTCTTTGTGTATTTTGGAGATCAGTCTTCTATCCAATGTGGAGTTGGATCTTTTCCCATTCTATAGGCTGCCATTTTGTCTTATTGACTGTGTCCTTTGCCTTATAGAAGCTTCTCTGTTTCAGGTTATTGATTGTTGATCTCTGAGTGTGTGCTATTGATGTTATATATAGGAAGTGGTCTCCTGTGCCGATGCATTGAAGTCTACTTCCCGCTATCTTTTCTATCAGGTTCAGTGCCGATCATTTTCTTAAGGTGTGTGATCCTTTTGGACTTGTGCATGGGGATAGATATGGATCTATTTGCCTTCTACATGCTGACATCCAGTTATGCCAGCACCATTTGTTGAAGGTGCTTTTCCTTTTTTCATTGTAAAATTTTAGTTTCTTTGTCAAAAATCAGGTGTTCATAGGTGTATGGATTAATACCAAGATCTTCGATTCAATTCCGTTGTGATCCAGGTGCCCTCATTCCCCCTGACAGCGGAACTTCCTTGTGGTCTGTAATTGACAAGGATGTTTGTGTTCTTTCTGGCAGGTGGGTCTCCACAGATGGAGCAGAGGTATAAAAGGTTGCTGGGCAAAATAAAGGTTGCTGTTCTTCTACCTGAAAAGAAGCCTCCATGTCTCAATCCCGCTAGTCTTGGCTATCCAGGCTGCGCTGGCTAAAGCAAATTCCATTGGTCCACATGTCTGTTTTGACAATATCAAGCTGGTTTCATTATTATAGCTCTATAGTAGAGCTTGAACTCAGGGTTGTTGATGCCTCCAGAAGTTTGTTTCTTGTACAGGATTGTTTTGGCTATCGTGAGTTTTTTGTTTTTCCATATGGAGTTGAGTGCTATTCTTTTGAGGTCTATGAAGGATTGTGTTGAGATTTTGATGGGGATTTTATTGAATCTGTAGATTGCTTTTGTAAGATTGCCATTTTTATTATTGACTCTACCTATCCAGGAGCATGGGAAATCTTTCCATTTTCTGATATCTTCTTCAGTTTCTTTCTTCAAAGACTTAAAGTTTTTTTCATACTAGTCTCCTATTTCTTTGATTAGTGTCACCCCAAGATATTTTATGTTGTTTGTGGCTATTTATTGTAAAGGGTGATGTTTCTCTGATTTCTTTTTCTGCCATTTTATCATTTGTATATAGGAGGGCTACAGATTTTTTTTGAGTTGATCTTGCATCCTGCTACAGTACTGAAGGTGTTTATTAGCTGTAGAAGTTCCCTCATAGACATCTTGGGGTTACCTATGTGAACTATCATATCCTCTGCAAATAGTGAAAGTTTGACTTCTTCCTTTCCAGTTTTTAACCCCTTGAACTCCTTTAATTGTCCTATTGCTCTAGCTAGAACTTTGAGTAGTGTATTGCATAGATAGGGAAAGAGTGGACAGCCTCTTCTTGTTTCAGATTTTAATAGAATCACTTTGAGATCCTTTCCATTTGATTTGATGATGGATGTCAGGTTGCTGTATAATGTCATTATTATGTTTTGGTATATTCCTTGTATCCCTGACCTCTCCAAATTATTTATCATGAAGGGGTGTTAGATTTTGTCTAAGCATCTAATGAGATAATCGTGTTTTTTTTTCTTTCAGTTTATTTATATGGTGGAATACACTGACAGATATTCATATGTTGAACCATCCCTGCATCTCTGGGATGAAGCCAACTTGATCATGGTGGATGATTTTTTTTATTTGTTCTTGGATTTGGTTTGCTAATATTTTATTGAGTATTTACCTTTCTTGGTTGAGTCTTTTTGTGGTTGAGAATCAGGGTTACAGTAGCCTCGTAAAAAGAGTTTGACAATGTTCCTTCTATTTCTACTGTGTGAAACAATTTCAGTAGTGCAGATATTATTAAGCTCTTTGAAGTTCTTGTAGAATTTTGCTCTGAAGTAATCTAGGTCTGGACTGTTTTTGGTTGGAAGGCTTTTGATGACTCCTATTTTCTTAGGGGTTACAGGTCTATTTAAATTGTTTATCTTGTCTTGATTTAATTTTTGTATGTGGTATTTGTCCAGAATATTGTCCATTGCTTCTAGATTTTCCAATTTTGTGGAGTACAGATTTTTGAAGTATGACCTAATGAGTCTTTGGATTTATCAGTATCTTTGTTATGGCCCCTGTTTTATTTCTGATTTTGTTAATTTAGATATTATCTTTCTGCCTTTTGGTTAGTTTGGATGAGTGTTTGTCTGTCTTGTTGATTTCCTCAAAGAACCAGCCATTTGTTTCATTGATTCTTTGTTTTGCTTTCTTTCTTCGTCTTTTAGTGATTTCAGCCTTCAACTTGATTATTTCTTGTCTATTCCTGCTGGGCGAGTCTGCTTTGTTTTGTTCTAGAGCTTTCAACTGTGCTGTTAAGTCATTAGTATGAGATTTCTTCATTTCTTTATGTAGGCACTTAGTGATATGAACTTTCCTCTTAGCACTGCTTTCATAGTGTTCCATAGGCTTTGGTGTGTTTTACATTAATTTTCGTTGAATACTAGGAAGTCTTTAATTTCTTTCTTGACCCAGGGGGTGAGCATTGTTCAATTTCCATGAGTATATTCTTCAATTAGTGTTGTTGAAATCTAACTTTAAGCAATGGTGATCTGATAAGATACGTGGGGAGCGTACTCCAACATTTTGTATCTGTTGAGGTTTGCTTTGTTACAGAGTATGGGTCAATTTTAGAGAAGGTTCCATGAGGTACTGAGAAAAAGGTATATTATTTTGTATTTGGGCAAAATGTTTTATAGATGTCTGTTAAGTCCATTTGTATCATGACATTTGTTAGTCTCTTATTTCTTTTTCTTTTTTTTGTTTTTATTATTATTATTTATTTATT
>NC_022012.1:9601184-9602797 GCF_000317375.1 Microtus ochrogaster | reverse complement strand
TAAGATTGCTTTGGCTATCCTGGGTTTTTTGTTTTTCCATATAAAGTTGATTATTGTCTTCTCCCTGTCTGTGAAAAAAGATGAACAAGGAAAACCGGCAGCGAAGGCAAAAACAGCAGAAAAGAACAATCAAGAACATCAAGGTTACAGCGAGGGCTCCATAAAATGGCTCAATGTTTTTAGCTAATATATCTTGCATTTTCAAGCGTTGCGTTTCTGCAATATAAGCAGAAAAATATTTCCTCAGGGCCTGTTTGGTGTCAGAGAAGGGTTTAACCAGCCTGACTGGGAGCCATCTTGCTCCTTTTTCCTTTGTATCGTATATGGTAGTGGAACCTTTACCCCAGATTAGAACTGGGTCGGGTCCATTCCATAGCCCAGTCATGGGGTCCTTCCATAGAACCTTGGCATATCCCTGATGAGTTTTGGGATGCCAGTGTCTGTCTGCTGCCGATTTTCCTTGTTTATTGAGCGTCAGGAAATTTAGAACAAAGAGGGCTTGTGCAAGCACCAATTTTTGATTGCCTTTTTGGGGGAACAATGTCTCTTGTGCTTTTAATTTGTTAATGGTATTCTTTAAAGTTTGGTGGGTTCTCTCAACAATACCTTGTCCTTGAGGATTATAAGGGATTCCGGTAACATGCTCAATTCCCAATGCTGTACAGAATTGTTTAAATTTTGAACTAGTAAACCCAGGGCCATTATCTGTTTTAACAGACGTCAGTTGACCTAAGATAGCCAGAGCTTGCATCATGTGGCTAATAACATCCTTGGTGGCCTCTCCGGTATGTGCGGAGGCAACAATGAACCCACTGAAGGTATCCACGGTAACATGGATATATTTGAGTTTCCCAAATGAAGGCAGATGTGTCACATCCATTTGCCAGAGTTGTCCAGGCATAAGGCCTCGTGGATTTATCCCAAAATGTGGGTCTGGTAAATAGGGCAAACAATTCTTGCATGATTTGACAATTTCCCTGGCTTGTTCTCTTGTAATAAGGAATTTATGATGCAATGTTTGAGCATTAAGATGATGGAGTCGATGGGCCTCTTGTGCAGCTGTTATTCCTCTGATTTCTGAGAAAAATACTTAGGGCATTTTGGTGGCTGCATCCGCCAACTCATTCACTAAGGCCAAGGGGCCTGGGAGACCTGTATGCGCATGGATGTGTCCAACGTAAAAGGGGTGGTCTCTCTGTCTAATAAGTTTTTGTATTTTATGAAACATATCAAAAGTGGGTGTTTGTGGTTGAATAGTGGGAACCATTTCCAACTTTTGTAATGCTCCAACCACATAATAACTGTCAGAATAAATATTAACAGGATGGTGTTCAAATTTTTGTAACACGGTTAGTGCCGCATATAGTTCTACTAGTTGTGCAGAACAAAAGGGGGTACTAAAGGTGTTTATCAGCTGTAAAAGTTCTTTGGTGGAGTTTTGGGGGTCGCTTATGTATACTCTCATATCATCTGCAAATAACGAAAGTTTCACTTCTTTCTTTCCTATTCGAATCCACTTCATCCCCTTATGTTGTCTTATTGCTATTGCTAGAACTTCAAGCACTATATTGAAGAGGTATGGAGAGAGTGGACAGCCTTGTCGTGTTCCTGAG
>NC_022012.1:9594326-9596374 GCF_000317375.1 Microtus ochrogaster | reverse complement strand
TTATAGATTCAATGCAATCCCCATCAAGGTCCCATCAAAATTCTTCACAGATCTTGAGAGGATAATAATCAACTTTATATGGAAAAACAAAAAACACAGGATAGCCAAAACAATCCTATACAATAAAGGATCTTCTGGAGGCATTATCATCCCTGACTTCAAACTCTATTTATTGGATTTCTTTAAGAGATTTATTTATTTCTTCCATTTTGTTCTTTTCCCCGTTTCTTTCATGGGATTTTTCATTTCCTTTTTAAGGGTCTTTAAAATCTTCATAAAGTAATATTTAAGGATGTTTTCTTCTGCATTAGAATTCAGGTCTTCCTTTTGTAGGACCACTAGATTCAGGTGTTGCCATATTGCTCTTTCTGTTGTTGAATGTATTTTTGTGTTGGTGCCTACCCATCTCTTCCTCCAAGGAGTGCAGGTGGGGCATATGCGTCAGGGGGTCTCTTCATCAAATTGCTTCAGGTGGGGCCTGTTGCTTAGATGATTACAGATTCTCCTCTGGGGGACTCCTCTCCATTTGCTGTCTGGGCCAAGGCTCTGGTGGTCATAGGTGCAGTGAGGAATCATTGCAGGTATGAGGCAACTGCTCCAGGGTCTTCAGGGTTTGGTGGTTGGGGCTATGGCATGGGATGTTCCTCTGTGGGCTTGGACCTGGACAGCAAAGCCCTCTAGCTGGGAACCCCGGTGCTCACCTCTCCAGAGATGTGCTGTGGGATGGTTACGAGTGTGAGGAATCTGCTTCCAGGCCTCAGGCTTTGATGGGTGGAGGTTGGGTGCAGGATATGTTTCTGGGCATTAGAGTCTAGAGGGCAGGGCCCTCCATCAGGGAAACCAGACACTCATCTTTTCAGGGACAGTCAGCTCCAAGTCTTTGGTGGTCTCAGATGTGGTGGTGCATGGTTGCTAATATGGGGAGGCTGCTCCCAGATTTCTGGGGCTTTTCTGGGGTTTGGGGGTGGGACACAGGACGTGCCTTTTGGAACAGACTCCTTTCGAGCCACTGAAGAGCAGGTTGTTTATTGGCAAAACTGTCACCATTGAGTTGGTATCCGATTCTAAGTTGCACAAGTGACCTGTATTGTGTGTTCTCAAAACAATCATGAAAATGTTTCAGTTCCTAAAATGTAGTGTATAGCTGCCTATATAAATATCATATAGAAGTGATCCCTTTACCCAAAATCTCTCCAGCATTTAAGTTGTCATCAGTGTTTTTGATTTTGGCCATTCTTATAAGTGTAAGATGGACTCTCAGAGTTGTTTTGATTTGTATTTCTCTGATGACAAAGGATGTTGAGCATTTCCTTAAGTGTCTTTCAGCCATTTTAGATTCCTCTGTTGAGAGGTCTCTGTTTAGGTCTGTACTCCATTTTTTTATTGAATTATTTTTTTCTTTTGATGACCAATTTCTTGAGTTCTTTGTATATTTTGTCTGATATGGGGTTAGTAAAGATCTTTTCTCATTCTGTAGTGGGAATGCAAGCTGGTACAGTTCTTTGGATGTCAGTGTGGCAATTTCTCAGAAAATTAGGAAACAACCTTCCTCAAGACCCAGCAATACCACTTTTGGGTATATATCCAAAGGATGCTCAATCATACCACAAGAGCATGTGCTCAAATATGTTCATAGTAGCATTGTTTGTCATAGTCAGAACCTAGAAAGATCCTAAATGCCCCTTGACGAAAGAATGGATAAGGAAAATGTGGTACATTTACACAATGGAGTACTATACAGCAGAAAAAAATAATGACATCTTGAATTTTGCAGGAAAATGGATGGAGCTAGAAAACATCATTTTGAGTGAAGTAACCCAGACAGAGTTATCACATGTACTTACTCATAAGTGGATTTTAAACATAAAACAAAGAAAAGCAGCCCACAAATCTCTTGAGAACATAATTAACTGGCAAATAGGATTAACCAGGCTAGCTTTAATATCAGCTTTATTAAGGAGAAGTGTTGTAATATGAGCGGCAGGGCTGCATCCCCAGCACCCCGGCCGCCTGCTAGCTTATGCCCTGAAATAATTACACGGACACTG
>NC_022012.1:9586986-9593136 GCF_000317375.1 Microtus ochrogaster | reverse complement strand
CCTGTCCTGGAACTAGCTCTGTAGACCAGGCTGGCCTCGAACTCACAGAGATCCGCCTGCCTCTGCCTCCCGAGTACTGGGATTAAAGGCGTGCGCCACCATCGCCCGGCTACATTACATTTTTTAAATGAACTACACAATCACGATACCTTAATCAAGATCAGAAACACAAACACACATATAACAAAATTGACCTTAAATTTAAATCACTAAAGCAAAATCCATATCAATGCAAATTATTCATACCTATATCAGGGAAGAAGGAGATAACTTACAAAACCAAGGTTCCAACGAAGAGCAGGAAACAGAAAGGGAGGTGGGGTGCACACCCACAATATTTATTTATTTATTTAACTTTATTATGTTCTTTGGTGTGAAGGTGTCAGATCTCGTGGAACTACATTTTCAGACAGTTGTGAGCTGCCATGTGGGTGGTGGGAATCGAACCCGGGTCCTCTGGAAGAACAGTCAGTGCTCTTAACCGCTGAGCCATCTCTCCAGCCCCCAAGAAAAGAATCACAATATTTAAAGTAAATATTAGCCCAAGGGTATCCCGCCCTTCAAGCAAGGTGATTGGCTGGGCTTCCCCTACACAAATCACAATCTCAGAGAACTTAGACAACAATGAGGACCCTAAGAGAGACATATATTGATCTAGTCTACATGGGAAGTAGAAAAAGACAAGATCTCCTGAGTAAATTGGGAGCATGGGGAGCTTGGGAGAGGGTTGAAGGGGAGGGGAGAGGCAGGGAGGGGAGTAGAAAACAATGTAGAGCTCAATAAAAATCAATAAAAAAAGAATGGCATACAGTGCCTATAGAATACCTATGACTGCTATATATAGTATAGTATGTAGCTGCCTATTGAATAATGTACAGTGCCTTTATCAGCTTACTGTATCATTGAAATAAATTTTTCAGCTACTTGCTTTATTTTTTAATGTTATTCTTTCGTTTTGCTGTTTTTTTCTCCCCACCTAAAATCCAAGTGGCTATATAATATTAGTTTTTCTCCTTTCTTGAGAAATTCCTAAGGTAGCTTTTAATTCTTAAATGTTCTAGCTCAAGTTGTTCCTATCATGTTTTTCCTCATTTTACTCTAAGTCGCATATCAGTGCCTTAATTTTATCATTATCCTTAGAGTATTTTTAAAAGTCTCATAGTATTTCTAAAAAGTAAGTCTGAAAAATGTTGTCAGATATGTCTGTTCATGCATTAATCCTAACACTCTTGAGACTAAAAGAAGTAAATTGCCATGAATTCATGGCCAATGTGGCTTATAGAGTGAAACTTTGTTACAAAACCAAATCCAACACAAAGCAAAACAAAACTTGAAATAGTAGTATATGTCTTATAGAGAGCTAATATAGTTTTGACTTTTTGTCTGAGATATTTATATTGCTTTTACAGTTAAATTGAAGTCACCTTAAATGCTTTTGTACCTCAGAAAAGTACCTCATATATGTACACATAATTTTTTGATATGTATTCATCTGAGGATACTTAAAAGTTGTTGGGTCCCTAGAGGACAGGTCTTCCCACCCCCACTTGATCTGTTTTTCACTCTTGTGGTTGGTTATTCCGAAAATAAGAGCAAAAACAAGAACAAAACAATCTGTTATTTTCATCAATGTTTCTAAAGATGTTTACCCCTACGATGATGAGCTTCTTGTTTTTGTTGGCTTGGCCTCCCCTGCTGAGGGCTATATATACTGCTGTGGAAAAGTGGAATAAAGGCTTGTCTGCAGAACCTGAAGTTGTTGTGTGTTAATCCCTATGTACGTCCTTGCTCAGAAGAACTACAGTTGCCGTGCTGGCGCGGCAAAGTGGAGGTTCCATCACAAGAGTGCAAAACAGATCAAGTGGAGGTGTGAAGGCCTGTCCTCTAGGGACCCAACAAAAGTAAGAAAAGTACAATTACACTAAGTTTCTATCTCAGATAACATGATGTTTCCTGTTCATGCTCTATTGCTTAAGGTCTAGCTTAGTGAGCTACCAGCAAGGGGTAGAATGTTTCAGGACATGTGAGAATAATAGACACACTGCATAGTTGCTTAAGGTTTCTTTTAAGTGTTTTAAGTAGCCACAGCCTCTCTTTTGTGGTTAGGTGTGTTTTAAGCAATGCCCTTACCATAAATTTCCTTGTGATAATGAGCTAGGAATAGTGGGCAGATAATCAGTTCTGCAAAAACTACAGGGACTTGGTCATCTAAGGATGACAATAAGCATTTTATTATAAATTAAAATTTGACCAGGACATAACTTAAAAAATGAAACTAAAAATTATGGAGATGGTTGATTTTTTTCCCCTTTTAACAATATTTATTTTATGTAATAATTATTTTTAATTGTTTTTATTGAGCTATATATTTTTCTTAAACAATGGAGGAGTGTTCCCTTTACCCCACATCCTCTCCATCATAAACTGTTGTCAGTGTTTTTGATCTTGGCCATTCTTACAGGTTTAAAATGGAATCTCAGGGTTGTTTTGATTTGCATTTTTCTGATGGTTATGAATGTTGAACATTTCCTTAAGTCTCTTTCAACCATTTTAAATTAATCATTTGCGAGTTCTCTGTTTAGGTTTGTACCCCATTTTTTATTGGATTATTTTTTTCTTTTGATGACCAATTTCTTGAGTTCTTTGTATATTTGCAAGGTCAACCCTCTGTCCAAAGTAGGGATGGTGAAGATCTTTTCCCATTCTGTAGGCAGCTGTTTTGTCTTGTTGACCGTGTCCTTTGCTTTACAGAAGCTTCTCAGTTTGAGGAGGTCCCATTTATTAATTGTTTCTCTCAGTGTCTATGCTATAGGAGTTAAATATTTAAGGACTGGTCTCCTGTGCTAAGGTGTTCAAGTGTACTTCCCACTTTCTCTTCTATTAGGTTCAGTTTGATAGTTTTATGTTGAGGTGTTTGATCCATTTGGACTTGAGTTTTGTGCATTGTGGATCTATTTTCATTCTACATGTTGATATCCAGTTATGCCAGCATCATTTGTTGAATATGCTTTCTTATTTCCATTTTATATTTTTAACTTCTTTCTCAAAAATCAGGTGTTCGTAGTGTGTGGATTGATATCTGGGTCTTTGATTCAGTTCTATTGGTCCCCTTTACTCTGAGGAGATATATCTCTCTTTGAGGTTGAGGCATGTTTATTGTATGTAGCAGAAGGATGGATTCTGGTTTTGTATCCAATCTGTTAGCCTGTGTCTTTTCATAGGTGAGTTGAGTCCATTTATATTAAGGGATATTAATGATCAGTGATTGCTAGTTCCTTTCATATTAGTTTTCATTGCTAGTGATGTTGTGTGTGTGTTTTCCCTTCTTTGGGATTTGCTGCTGTGAGATCACTTATATGTATGTTTTTCTGGGTGCACCTAACTTCCTTGGGTTGGAGTTTTCCTTCTAATACTTTGTGTAGGACTGGGTTTGTGACTAGGTATTGGCTGAATCTGGTCCTTGTTTTGTCTGTTTATTGTGATTGAAAGATTTGCTGGGTATGAGAGTCTGGGATGGCATCCGTGTTCTCTTAATGTCTGCATAATGCTTGACCAGTACCTTCTGGTTTTTGTTGTTTCCATTGAGAAGTCAGGTGTAATTCTGAGAGGTCTGATATTATGTTACTTTGCCTTTTTCCTTTGTAGCTCTTAATAGTCTTCCTTTATTCTGTATGTTTTTTATTATTAGGTGGTGTGGGGACTTAATTTATTGGTGCTGTCTGTGTGGTGTTCTGTAAGCTTCTTGTATCTTCATGTGCATATCTTTCTTTAGGTTGGCAAAGTTTTCTTCTATGATTTTCTTGAATATATTTTCTATGATTTTGAGTTGGACTTCTTCTATCCCTATTATCCTTTGGTTTGGACTTTTCATGGTGTCCCATTTTTCCTGGATATTTTGTCTTAAGCATTTGTTAGATTTAATGTTGTATTTGACCATTGAGCCTGTTTTTTTTTTCCTCTGTTGTTTCTTCAGCATTTGAGATTTTCCCTTCCATCTCATGTATTCTACTGTTTACACTTACATTTTTGGTTCAAATTTAACTGTGTGATTTAACTGTGTGTTTTCAAGTGCAGGCCTTCATGTGTCAAAGCACATATAGTAGAGAAGTACACATATAATAATGTGTGAGGTCAGAAGACAGTTTTTGAAAGTGTTAATCAGTTCTTTTCTTGCAAGTAATTTTCTATTTATATCTAATTTGTAGTTAGATTCATTCATTGATATTATTAATTTTGTAGTGTTTTTCTGTTTTGGAATATCTGGTGTTTCTTCTCCTTTCTCTTCCCTTTCTGTATATATAGAAAGCTCACATTTTGTTGACTGTTTTATTTGCTGTTATAGTTGTCCATTGAGTTAGAAAGTGCGGGACTATTAATGCTATATATCATCTTAAGGGAGTTTTTTAAATTTTTGTGATGTTTTTGATTTTTTGTTTGTGTATGGGTGTTTTGCCTGTATGTTTTTCTGTGTTTCATATTTACGCAGTACCTGTGGAAGCCAGAAGAGGTTATGCATCTCTCTAACCTCCTACATTTATATTCTTTTAGACAAAGAACAGGAATAAAGTATGTAAGCCCCAGATGGCAGTTTTTATCATCATTTTTAATTTTTTCCAAAATAGTGTTAGAAACTAGAAATGTAAAGCCAATGTAATTGTCTTCAGATCTCTATATATTGGTACTGAGAGTAGGCTAAGAATTAGATAAGGCAAAAACTTGATTCTAGTTCATACCTATTTATAAATTAATAACCTAAGACTAGTTTTTAATGAAATGTTTTAGGTGGTAGATGCTAGTTTGATAGATGTAGTACCAAGAACAGGACAATAATATCCATTAGTAATAAGTACTCTTTATACTCTAAAATATACTTTTTATAACTTTGTGTTATTGGTTATTAAGTATTTTTCCTTGCCACATGGGCTGTGTATATTACGACAAATGTTTTGAAATTGATTAGTCTCGTGTTTATGTTTGTCTGTTCTTATTTGGTTAGACTGCAGTTTCTGAATTTGAAAAACATTGCCTTCCTTTGATGCCAGGGGCAGTGTTTGAATTTCACAAGTTAAATGTTTGCTCCATTTGTAAAATGTTGAATTTTTTTATTACTTAATAATTTTTTTATTACTTAAAAAAATACCAGTCCAATTCCCACTCCCTCCCCTCCTTCCACTCCCTTCACACTCCCTCATACCCCTCCTCTTTCCAATCCTATGATGCAGGCAGTAGAGACAAATCCCAGAGCCCCTGTGAGTGACCCCTCAGTTTGCCCCAACTGTCAGCCACATTCAGCGGAACTAGTTTGATCCCATGCTCTTTCACTCCCAGTCCAGTTGGAGTTGGTGATCTCTCATTAGCTCAAGCAAATTGTCTCAGTGGGTCAGCTTCTCATGGTCTTGACCTCCTTGCCATATTCTCACTCCTTCCACTCTTCAACTGGACCTTGGGACCTCAGTCCAGTGCTCCGATGTGGGTCTCAGCCTTCTGACCTTTAGGTGAGTGAGAATCTGCACTTTGCACTCAACTGTGAAATCTTTGATGCTTGACACAATGACTGATAAATTTGTTGGTGAATTGGAAACAAATCTGCTAGAATCCTTCCCTGTCACAACATGGGATTTAATTTAATGCACTGATGATCATCTCTAATAAAATAGTTTTGTTCATTATTTTATCCTTCTTTGTGGACCGTAGCTTAACTTCAGAAAATCGAAAACTGTATACATTGGTTTTAGCAAGACATGTTAGATTTTACCCCTTTTTCTCACCAATTTCTTATAAACATTTTCATACAAAAAGTTGATAGAATTGTAAACACCCCTAAACTTGCTCCCTAGAGCCTTCAATCAACATTTTAATATATTTGCTTTAGTCAAATATTACTTTATCTCTCCAACAATTTGTTAGTCCTTTATATATTTATACAGTCTAAGCTGGTAATAAACAAACATACTTCATCTGTAAAACTATAAGTTGCATAACTTTTATGAATACTGATGTTAGAATATGAGTAGCCGGGCGATGGTGGCGCACGCCTTTAATCCCAGCACTTGGGAGGCAGAGGCAGGCTGATCTCTGTGAGTTCAAGACCAGCCTGGTCTACAGAGCTAGTTCCAGGACAGGCTCCAAAGCCACAGAGAAACCCTGTCT
>NC_022012.1:9574756-9586886 GCF_000317375.1 Microtus ochrogaster | reverse complement strand
TCTCTAAAAACCAAAAAAAAAAAAAAAAAAAAAAAAAAAAAAGAATATGACTAAATGAAAGTATTTGTAAACATTTGGGAAAGTTTGTAGAAAATTAAATACTGTCACTTTACTATACTTAGATTGATACAAAAAAAGAAATAAATGTAAACTTGTCTAGTTATTATTTACAGATAGTTTTTATATATTATCTAGTTAGATCCAGTATTATTATTCTAAATAGCAGTGATAGTTAATCACATTTATTTAACTTTTTTTCCCAGCTACTGTGATGTAGTCACCTTCAAGGAGGATACAGGCTAAATTCCTTTATCCTACTTATATTTTCTGATCACATTTACTTTATTTACTTATTTAATGTATATGAGTGTTGTATCTGAATTTACACTTTTATGCCAGAAAGGGGGCTTAGATACCACTTTAGATGACTGTGAGCTACCATATGGTTGCTGAGAATTGAACTCAGGACCTCTGGAAGAGTGACCAGTACTCTTAACCACTGAGGCATCTATCTCTCCAGCCTAAAACAGTTCTTTTTTAATTTTAATTTTTTAATTTTTTTTTATTGTTTGAGACAGTTTGACAGAAAATGCCTCCCAAAGGGAGTAGCACTATTAGGAGGTGTGACCTTGTTGGAGGAAGTGTGTCACTGTGGGGGGGGAGGTTGAGTTCTCTTTTGCTTAAGCTTTCCTCGGTGATAGTTGACTTCCTATTGCTTGCTTGCAGATATTATGATGCTCCCCACATAATGATCATGGACTGAACCTCTGAAGCTATAAGCAAGCTACCCTCAATAAATGTTTTCTTTATAAGAATTTCCACGGCTATGGTGTCTCTTTACAGCAATAAAAACCCAAACTAAAACACAGGGTTTCTCTGTGTAGCCTTGGCTCTCCTGAAACTTGTTCTGTACACCAGGTTGGCCTCAAAGATCTGCCTGCCTCTGCCTCCTAAGTGCTGAGATTAAAGACGTACACTACCACTGCCCAGCTCACATTTATTTTTGAAATAGATTGATTTGTTCACTCAAAAAATACTGTTCTCAGTTCTGCGCTATGCCCTTCAAATTCCTGTTCATCAACTGCTGCTGTTTGTAGTATTTGGTGGGTTCCTAAGACAGAATATCTTCTTGAGTATTGTATTTTTTTGCAGGGCCATTTAGAATATTTGAATGTACATCAGAGAACGTTATACTGTTTTCTTGGACATCTTTTAGTATTTAATGTGTTTTATCACTGTCAGAGTACCACAGAGGTTAACAAAGATTCGGAATCTAATAATTATTTTTCTATTAGATCATTACTTATTAGCATTCCATGGGTAGTAAAAATCTGCTACTTTTCTCAATGTTCCATATCCGTTATTATGTAATTCATGCAGCAATCTGTGAGGGTTAAGAAAACTAGGGAAGAGAGATGTTAACTGACTCTTAAACATGACTCAGAATCCAAAGAGCCTTGAAAGACCCTCACTCACTTGGGTGTAGGCCCAAGAGGGAGAAGCCCCGCGACTCAATTAACCAGTCCAGCAGATGCAAGAAGCAAGAGGGTTTATTAGCGAGGGTGCCACTGGATGTCTCTAGTCTCCAAAGAGATGAGCACCCCGAACAGCAATTCCAGAAAAATTTTATTTGCAAAAACCACAACATTAGCCTAGTGGGTATGAGGTACAAAATGATCGGACATAACATAAGCATATTAGATCAGACCTGGGCCACAATTGTCAGTTCCCTTAAATTTCCCAGAAATACCATAAAAACATTGACATTGCACACAAACTTTATCTGTCTCGGTCTGGGCACCAGATGCTTCCTGAGGGTGAGTGGAACAGGGTACTGTGGTCAGGATGCAAGCGCGACAGTTAGGGTTATTTGCAAAATTTGCAAGTTTATACTTCTCTTTTTTGTTGCTGATTGACTTTAATCTAAAAGTAGTTGCAAACAGGCTTTTCAGCCTGACTAGGAGAGTGCTTTGGCTACAGAATCCTGTGTGGCACTGCCTTAGTGCTTCACATGCTGTGGTCCTCTTACTACCTGCCTTAGAGTTTCCTGGGATGTTCTTAGAAATGTGGATTCCTGAACTTCACCTCATGTTTCAATATAAAAGTTTGTCACCCCACTGGGTCACCTGTCCTTATTGTGTTAGAGGAAGTTTTAGCTTTACTTAGCTGTTAACCTAGAAATATGGTCAGCATTAATGAACCATCCTTAATTTCTGGAATGTATAACACTAGACTCAGTATTAACCCTTCTTTTCTTGGTGATAACCTTTCAACATTTGTCTTTGCTCTAAGATTGTTATGGATTTTAAGCACCCAGAGGGTGTCACTGTACAAGTTATGTTACCTCGTCGGAGTTTGCTGGTGATGACAGGAGAATCTAGATACCTTTGGACTCATGGGTATGTATTGTGGTAACCTTGGTGACTGATGGGAAACTTTCTGTTTTGTAAGATTTCTTATTCTTTTCTGTTGAACTACTGAAGCCATGTCCTGTGCCTGCACATCAAATTATTTGGGTACAAACCACCTAGGATGTATGCAGAGATTTTGTTTCTTTGTTTTGTTTTCTTTTTAATGTACTGCCTTTTTATTCTAAAAAGATTTTAAATTTAAAGAAAAAGTTTAAGTGTAATAGAGCAAACCTATAGTTCTCAGTTGTGAATACTTTGCTGCATCTTACTTTTTCTCACTTATTGTCATCATGCTTTTGCTTAATCATCTGAAAGTTAACTTTTTCTTTGTTTTGGTAGAAATGTATCATCTATGGTTGTTTGAGGTCAGTACATTATACTGCTAGAATTTATGTGTGTGAGAAAAAGTATATATATATATATATATATATATATATATATATAATATTGCATGATTTTTTATGAATTCTGATCTGCTTATAAATTTTAACTCGCACATTTCAAATATTCAAGGTAATGATCATTTTATTAATAACCTGTCCTATGCTTTCATTTATTTATTTATTGAAAATAGATTCTTCTCTTGTACAGTATATTGTGGCCAGTTTCCATACCCTCCGTGCTTCCCAGCTTTCTTCTACCTCATCTCCCCAGATCCATACTTTTAGTCTGTTTCCTTTTCAGAAAAGAGCAGACCTCTGAGAGATGACAAACAGGACAAAACATGATATAATAAGTCAAGGCAAATACCTATATATTGAGTCTGGACAAGGCAGCCCAATAAAAGGAAAAGAGTCCCAAAAGCAGGCAAAAGAGTCGGTGATACACCTGCTCCCACTGTTAGGAGTCCCACAAAAACACTAAGCTAACAACCATAACCTGTATTCAGAGAACTTGGTACAGACTCATCCAGACCTTGTGCCTACTACTTGAGTTTCTGTGAGCACGTGTGTAAGGTTTCTATTGCTCTTAAGAAACGCCATGACTTTGAAAGGCCTTATAAAGGAAAACGTTTAATTAGGGTAGGCTTACAGTTCAGAGGTTTAGTACATTAATGTCATGGTGAAAAGCATGGTAGCATTCAGGCAGACATGGTGCTGGAGCTGATCTGCAGGCAGTGAGATTACCTGACTTGAGCTTTTGAGACCTCAAAGCAGACCCCCTAGTGACACACTTCCTCTAACAAAGCCACACCTATTCCAGCAAGACCATATCTCCTAATAGCACCACTCCCTATATGAACCAAGTAGTCAAACATATGAGTCTATGGGAGCCATTCCTATTCAAACCACCATACCATGTGAGCCCTACTTAGTTGATTCAGTGGGCTGTGTTCTGGTGCCCTCCATCTCCTCTTATTCTTACCTTCCCCTCTTCTGCAGGTTTCCCAGATTTCTGAGGGGGGAGGGGACCTGGTAGAGACCTCCAATTTAAATTGTCTGTCTCACCCACATAATATCTGGCCATGGGTCTCTGTACCTATTCCGTCTGCTGCTGGAGGAAGCATCTCTGATGATGAGGGTACAAGACCCCTATCTATGAACAGATCAGAATATCATTAGGAATCATTTTATTATTTTTTTCTTGACAGTTATATTTTGTTCCTGGCATCTAGGCAGTGTAGGTAATAGCTTCCTTCTTGTGATGTGAGACTCGGGTTAAAATATTGGTTGGCCACTCTCAGGAGTTCTTTGCCACAATTGCTCCTTCACATCTTTCAAGTGGGACAAATTGTAGGTTGAAGGTTTTGTAGCTGGGTTGGTGATGTGAGATTCCCCTCTGTATGCTGGGAATACCATTGGTTAATAAAGAAAGTATTTTGGGCCTGCGCAGGGAATGGAGGTAGGCAGGGAAAACAAAGCTGAATGCTGGGAGAAAGGAGGTGGAATCAGGGGAGAAGCCATGTACCCCCCCCCCCCACACACACACTGCTAGAGACAGGTGCCGTAACTTTAGCCAGTAAGCCACAGTCACGTGGCGATACACAGATTAATGGAGATGGATTAAATTTATATTTAAGAGTTAACCAATAAGAAGCTAGAGCTAATGGGCCAAGCAGTCATTTAATTAATATAGTTTCTGTGTGATTATTTCTGGGCTAAGTAGCCAGGGACAAACAAGTGGCTCTCTCCTCCAATAGGGTTGGCTCCATTTTTCTCCTTCCAGAGCATGCAGAATATCTTCTTGAACCAAACTGACTATAACAAAAGGGTGAAAGCTCCATGGTTTCTTCACTGTACATATAGATATAGATATAGATGTAGAATTTAGAGAGGGGCTCAGTCTCTCACATTCAGTGAGCTGTATAGATGTTGTACTAAGAAATGGCACTTTCAGTTTCAGAGAATGATCTGTCCTCGTATCAGCTTAGGTTATTTAGGGATCTCCTCAGCACCCCTTCGGCCAACAGCACAACTAAATGCAACCCAGTCCCACCACTAAAAACCTTGCCTGGCTACAAAGATGGTCAGTTCAGACTCCATAACCTCTGTTGCTAGGAGTCCTCACTAGGGTCACCCACACAGATTCCAGGAAGTTGCATTTCCACTCAAACCCCAGTTGACCCCCTCATTCCTGCTATTTCATTCTTTATTCATTTCTTCTTTAAGGACCTCTGCCATTCATATAATTGGTTTTAAGGTCTTTATCTTGTGCTTTAGCTATGTTGGAATATTCAGGACCTTATGTAGTAGGATAGGTGGGCTTTGGTAGAGACGTATTTCCCTTGCTGTTGTAAAATGTGTTTTTGTGTTGGCATCTAGGCATCTGGGATTGAGGTGATTTTAAGTCTAGGTTTGCCTTTGTTGGGTTGTATGTTGACTGTTTTGCCTTTTCCTGGCCTCCTTGACTTGTGTGTTCATGGGAATGCTTGCTGGTGTTGGAGACTGGGGGAAAAGGAAGCCAGGGGGAGATAGTCTGTTTCAGTGCTAGGAATGACCCTAAATATTGGGTCTGAGGGAACAGAGAGAATGGAGAAAATTTGGGAGCAGTCTACCTGGTCATTTGGCAGTCATAGCCTGTGGTTGAGCAAGTGGTGGTGCCCAAGATGGAGATGGAATACAGAATCAAAGTGGGAGAGTAGCCTAGAGGGGGATGGACCATGAGTCCCACAGGAGGTATGGACAGGGCAAGGCAAGGCTGCATCTTATATTCTGTTACAGAGCTGTGGATGACCCTGGGGAGTGGGTCTGGGGAAGCAAGAAGTTGCAGAACATCTGTTAGCAGCCTTCCTGGTGTTCTGGTGGTGTGTGGCCTGTGGTTGAGCATGGGTTATCCACTTGTGTTTTCAGGGTTGGTCTTCTGGCAGGCATGGCCTGTGGTTGAGTAGGGGTGTCTTCCCAAGTAGAGGTTATGTGCCCAATTTGGGGGCTGGGACACAGAGAAGAAATGGGGAGGGGAGGCCATGGAGGGATGGTCTGTGGGAGTCATCAGATACATGGATGGAGGCTGGGGAGGCAAGCTACAGCTGGTGTTCTGTTGCAGCCCTGGGGGCTACCCTGAGAATTAGGTTGGGAAACAGAGACAATGGAGAAGGTCCCTCCCTGGGCAGCCTACCTGGTACCTTGTCTTCTTTCAGGCTCTTCCTGTCATTGAACTGAGTGTTTGCTAGAGGTGGAGGTTGGGACACAACAAAGAGGAAAAAGCCAAGGTGAGGTTTTGAGATCCACAGGAGGTGTGGACAGTGGCGAGGGGAAGCTGCAGCTGATGTTCTGTTGCAACACTAGGAGCCACTCTGAGAATTGAGTTTAGGGGGACAAAGAATAACTGTCTTAGTTTGAGTCATAAAAAATAAATGGCCTGATTTTAATTCTTTTTCATAACCATTATAATATTTGCACTGAAATGCAATCTAATCAGTTTTCTCAAGTATTCTTGGAATTTTGAAAATAAACAGGTTTTCTTTTGGGGTTCAGGCTCTTTGTGTTGTCACTCATTCTTAAGCTTTTAAGAAAAATGACATTATAGTAAGTGAAAAATAAGGAGTTACTTTGCATATAGATTGTGAAACAACTCTTCTTGGAAATACTAAAGCTTCTTTGTAGTCAGACTTTTTCATCGGGACTGTCGGCTCCCCAGGAATGACACAGAAACTATTATTAATTATAAAAGGTTGGCCAATAGCTTAGGCTTGTTTCTAATTAGCTCTTATAACTTGTATTAATCTATATCTTTTAATCCATATTCTTTTATGTGGTTCAGTTACTTTTACTCTGTATTACCCTTTCTTGCTCTGAATCTCCTGGCATCTCCCCTTCTTCCCAGCATCCTCTCTCCCTGGAAATCCTGCCTAGGCCATTCAGCTTTTTATTAAACTATTCAGAGTGACACATTTTCACAGTATACAAAAGATTATTTCATAACATTTCTCAGACACTATTTTGATCACACTTTTTTTTATTGAAGGTATATTATGTCCTTAAATGTTAACAGTAGTTATATATGAAAGTTTGGATTCTAAGTCATACTAATTTAATTTAAAGCTGATGTAAGGGTTATACATTCTTTCTTATATTATTAGGAGGAATAAAAATAAGTATTAACATTATATTTGAAGGTTGCCATTGACATTCATTACCCCCAAAGTGACTGACTGTGAGTGTGCATTTGCATGCTGTAGAAAGAGATGGAGAAAAAGGTGTAGGTTGTCAGATATGGGGAAGAGTGTGATAGAGGAAACAGACAAATGATATACCAACTATTTGCTTGTTAAGATCTTTGGTGAGCCGGGCGATGGTGGCGCACGCCTTTAATCCCAGCACTCGGGAGGCAGAGGCAGGCGGATCTCTGTGAGTTCGAGACCAGCCTGGTCTACAGAGCTAGATCCAGGACAGGCTCCAAAGCCACAGAGAAACCCTGTCTCGAAAAACCAAAAAAAAAAAAAAAAAAAAAAAAAAAAAAAAAAAGATCTTTGGTGAAGGGGAGGATAAATTGAAATAAGCATGCCAGCATAAGGAATCAACCTTTTGATGTTTATTCTGGAAAAAAAAATAACAAAATTCCAACCTGCTATATGTATATTCTTTTTCAAGTGCATTGTAATTTGTAGAATGTCATGTATTTGAAACATCATGTTAATCCCAACACTTGTTGTATTCCCTAAATGTTGTCACTATAATGCCAAGTAAGTTATTTTACTTATTGTCTTCAGAATTACACCCAGAAAATTTGATACTGTCCAAGCATCTGAGCAGTTCAAAGGTGGAATAATCACCAGTGACATTGGAGACTTGACTTTAAGCAAGCGGGGAATTCGAACATCATTTACGTTTAGGAAAGTGAGACGTGTGCCCTGTAATTGTAGTAAGTCTTTAATTTCATCTATTGTGCATCAGAATAAATGGGGTATGGAAACCCTTTAAAGGTGTTGATACTTAGGAGAGCTTTTTCTTAACTTCTCCAGGAATATCTGCTGTACTCCGCATGTGTTAGGCTTCCGTAGCACTTCTCTGAGCTGCCTCCATCAGAGTTTATCTTCTATGAAGGCAGAGGCTATATTTCATCATTAATTCACTCGATATTTGGTCCTTTAGCATCCTTGAGTGCCAAGAAAATGCTTTACTTTTTGAAGTAGTAGCTAAGAGTGTTGGGATTGTAAGGCAATAAAAAATTTCTTATGGAGAAATGATTTTTGTTGGCAAGTCTTGTCAGGCCTTTAATTTTTCTTTTTTAATCTCAACAGAGAATTTGGAGATGACAGATTGCTTGTGTGAGTGACTCTGGGGTAGTAAGTGGAGGTTTATAATTTAGTCAGTTTGAAAACCTGTAAGGATCTGAGAAGAACTGCACCACAGGATGCTGTTCTGATTTGTTTATATAAGTATGTTGTTCTCTATATTTATTTCTTGAAATCAGCAGAAAATTCATTTACTTTATAAATGCTAATTTGTAATGACAGTAATCAGAGAATGCTTTTTACATCACAGGTGTTTCAATTCAGGATAGCTTGTAACAATAGCCATTTTATTTAGCTACAATCTTAAAAAATAAATAAGTGAGAACTCTTTTATCTCAGGGCTGGAGAGATGGTTCAGCTGTAGATCTTCCAGAGGACCTGAGTTTTCTTCTTCCCAGTGCCTATGTTGTCAGAATGTCACTCCAGCTCCAAAGGATCTGATACTTCTGGCCTCCACAGGCACTCCCCTTCCACATGGTGTATGCACACAGACACACATACACATGAAATGAAAATAAATCTTAAAGAATGATAATCCTGTTTTAAAAAACTTGAAATGACTCTATTTGTGAGGCTGAAAATGTGATACTTTAAAATATGTTTGGTATTTGATAAGTCCTACACTACTGGCAGCCTTACAAGGTATAGAAACTAAAGCAAAGCTCCTATTCTCCAGCTTCTTAAAAATTTGGTTAGAGAAGCTAGGTTTCTTATGCAAATGTGTCATCGTTGTGGATGGTTATTAATTATAAGTGAAACACTAAAAGCATTTCTCTGGGTCTTTTTGTTCTGTTTGCAGATTTTTCCTCCTTTTCTTTCCTCCTCTTTATTCTTTGACAGTTTTGTGTGTGTGTCGTAAATTTCAGTCATTTTCACTCACCATTACTCCTCTCCTACCAACAAATCCCTAACTCCTTACTTGTTTTGTTTTGAGTTTTGTTTCCTGACCCATTGAGTTTAATTAGAATTGCTTACTTAAATGTGGTGTAGAATTATTTTCTGGACCATGGACAACTTATCCGTGACTATGTAACTGAAGAAAATGATACCTCTTCCCCTGGCAGCCATTAACTACCCCTCAATCCTGTTCCATATATTGATTTTATTTGATACCCTAGTCTTTTGCATAAAAATTTAACATTGCTTTACTTATTATTTCATAAATATATTTTAATTCATTATTTATCTAATTTTTTATTATTGATTGAGTGAGTGATTGATTGAGATAGGTCTCACTCTATAAGCCTAGACAGCGTGGACCTCACTTTGTAGTACAGTGTGCCCTCAAATTAATGGTGGTCCTGCTGCTCAGATTCTATGGTGGTGGGGTTATAGGCATGTTCCACCACAGCTGGATACAGAGTGTTTTTCTTCTCATTTAGGTTACTCCTCAGTCTGTGACAGACAGAGGAAGGCCACACTTCCTTCCCTTCCAGAGAGCAGTAAAGAAGCATGCCAGCTGGAACAAGAGCATGTTCATCGTGTCTATGATTTGATTGCAAGACACTTCAGCAGCACAAGACACAGCCCATGGCCACGCATCGTGGAGTTTCTGAAAGCTTTGCCAAGTGGTTCTGTAGTGGCAGATGTTGGATGTGGAAACGGAAAGTACCTTGGCATTAACAAGGAGTTATATATGGCAAGTAATTGCTTCTGCTTTCTTTAAATTGAAAAAATGGGATGGAGGTTTATGTGTGAGTATTGTATTTAACATCATTTTCACTCCTTCCTCTCCCGGTTTCAATTCCTTCTATGTTTCCCTTCCTATTACGTTTATAACCTCTCATTTCACTGTTATTGTCACATAAATATTCATATGTATATATAAATATAGCCTGTTGAGTCAATTTATTGTGTGTGTATGACAGTTTGGGATTTCTTAGCCTGTAGGGGACACTCCTCCCTGAATAAGACTGATTCTCTCTTTCTTAGTAGTCATTAATTGCCCTGCTTTTTATGCAGGGGTAGAGCCTTATGAAATTTCTCTCATCCACATTAGCATGTAAGGTATGGTGTCACTGTTCAGGTCTAGCCATATTTAGGCAGCTATATTGTTGAGACTCTATGGGTGTATCTTCCCTGTCCTATATAAGAGATGCTGTCTTACAGCAGATGTTCTATTCCTGTGGCTCCTCAAATCTTTCTGCTCCTCTTACATGATTCCCTTGCTTTATGCATCAGCTTTATCACTCCCTTATTAGGATGCCCCAATATTGAAAACCTCGCTAAAAAATCCTTTCTAATCTATAGTTGATAAACATAAGATAGTTTACTGATAGTCATATTACAAAGTAAAATCTAAAGATGTGAAAAATTACAAAGAATATAATGGTCATAAATATCTGGGTGGATAAAAAAGAATTGGAGGAGTCTTGGGATGATACTTCAGTAGATAAAATGCTTGCCACATAAGCTTGAGAACCTGAGTTCTGTTCCCAAGTACCCACATAAAAAAACTGGATGTGGTGGTATGTGATGCTATCCCAGTGCTGGGGAGGCAGTGACAGGAGGATCCCTCAGGCTCAGTAACCGACCAGCGTAGCTGAATCAGTGAGTCTCAGGTGTCCCTGAGAGACTTTTGCCTCAAAAATACAAGTTGGGCAGCACTTGAGGTACGACAACTGAGGTTGACTTATTGCCTTCATACTTAAGTGAACATATGCACACTTAGCCACATATGAACACACACACACACCTAAAAGAAAAGATTGGACATGTTTCTTAATTTTTAGTCTGCAGCAACCTCAATAAGAGTATATACTTTGACAAGGAACCACTACAAGGAAAGCGCAAAGATAGAAACACAGTAAGTAAGTGAACTTCTTGCACCTCTTCAAAAATGCTCCCTTGCAGCAGTTGGAGACTATTACAGAAAGCAACAACTAGTCAAATTGCCAAGAACAACTGGTGATGAGCAGTTGAATGCTAGTTGATACATCTTTAGCACAGCTCCTACACCTGAATAACAGAGACTTGTTCCTGTGCCTTCTGGGTCTAAACTAGTGCTCATTTGTTAAGAGTATTGCCTCATAGATTTAAAAACTTTCAAGTTTACTATGTGTCTGCTTTCATTTGTTACCATTTTTTTCTTTGAGTCACTTTTTCTTCTCATGTAAATAAAGTTTTGTGTGGTAGACATTGATGTAAAATTCATATTACCACTGTTCTGTGTGACTAGAGCTTTTATTTCTCAAGACTGGGGGTGAAGGAGGGAAGGTAGAGAGTCAGAATGAACAAGTCAGTCTATATGGAAGTTATTGAAATATTTCCTATTCTTTGGAATATTGGCTTCCTTCCCCACCCTTCATACTTTGTACTGACACAAAGAGAAAACTATTCCTGGAGTTGCGGGAAAGTCGGGCTGGCACTAAGAGAAGGGTGAAAAGCAGCTTTCCATCGAGGCACCATGGATTCCCGTGGATTGTTGTCATGTGTAGCTCTATTTCCATCGAGGCACCATGGATACCCATGGATTGTTGTCATGTGTAGCTCTATTTTATTTTGTGAATAACACACTACATTTGCTCACATTGAGGAAGTAGGTTTTTGAAGTGTCACGAAGAATACAGTTCAAAATAAGATATTCACACCAGACTTGATAATACATGCCTATTATCTTTGTTCTTCTGGTGCACTTGAGGAAAACTGACAAGCAGGGAAAAATAAAACAAAACAGGGAAAACAAAGTGTGATATAGCTTTGGCTGCCCTAGAACTTGCTATGTAGAACAGGCTGGCTTCAAATTCATAGTGATCTCTCTGCCTCTGAGCCCTAAGTCCTAGGATTAAAGGCATGTTCTACCATGCTTGCAGGGTGTTAACTTCTTAAAAACTTATTCACTGGCGGTGGTGGCACACGCCTTTAATCCCAGCACTCGGGAGGCAGAGGCAGGTGGATCTCTGTGAGTTTGAGGTCAGCCTGGTCTAGAAGAGCTAGTTCCAGGATAGGAACCAAAAGCTACGGAGAAACCCTGTCTCGAAAAAAATAAAATAAAAAAATAAATAAAAATAAATTATTTAGCCCGGCGATGGTGGCTCACGCCTTT